>NC_139155.1:32915225-33437341 GCF_964270905.1 Leucopleurus acutus
AAATAGCTTAAAATTCAGCAAGCTACATAACCATCTCCTCTAAAATGTGCTGCTGCTACACAATGGCTGGGCATGTGTTCACAACTTTTATTTTTCATACTGGAAGTATATGGTGAATTTATTTTTATTACTGAAGTGTTGTAGATTGAATTGTATCCCCCAAAAGGATACACTGAAGTCTTAACAAGGTACCTGTGAAAGAACTGACTCTCTAAACTGTTTCATTTCTGCTAATGGCCCCAAAATGTTACTTTCTTCTCACACTTTAAATAAAAATATTTCTAGAGTTAAGCTATTTTAACCGACTTCTGGGTCCCCCAAAGACTTTAGAAAAGGAAGTTAGGCAAGGAACAGAAAAGCCAAATATTACAGGCAAACTGATAGTCAGAAATATGGATGCGGGCATTCACATCTAATAGTTTTACAGAAACTCTGGCCTCCCAGGGCAGCAGCATCTCCATGTTTGAAAGTCTGAACCACCCTCCACCCCAGCTTCCATCCTGGACAGTAGAGGTTGGAATCTGAGTGTACCATTAGTCCTGCCAGCACTGCTACATAACACAGCAAGAAGGCAGAGACCACAGGAAGAGCTAAAAAGGCTTAGAGCTCCTGGAAGTTTCAAGACAAATAGAAAATTTTTCTTGTGAGAAAATTAAAATGCAAATTGCAATGTCTGCTGAATATCCTTTGGAGAATCCTAATGCTATAAACACATTATTTACTCTTAGACATGTTCATGGGTGCATAATTATGTTAATATGCAGGAGGGAAGCTCATTCTGCTTGTTAAATCTCCCCCTACATTTTACAACTTTACAAATGTCAGGCCATTAGGCCATAACTCTCCTGTGAGGACCCCATTACCTATAAACGATTCATATCTGCCACACAAAAGATGCAAGTGAGATACAGATTCAGCAATTAACCCATACATCTTTATCCATCTGGTTGGTCTTGCTTTTAAAACAATAGCAACAACAATTATATTTTCCTGGAAACCTTTTAAAAAGTCCCACTCTTTGCTTTTATTTTAAATTTGGGAAATGGAACTCTCAGTCAAAAGATTAATTTCCTCTAGTAAGTGGTCCAAGTGAGGCCACCACTTTTAAATTATAATCCAGCTAGAGTCCCAAAATTCTAAGCAATTTTGTAGCAGTTCCAGGGGCAGGAGGTCTCTAAGCTCCTTGACTTGGTCCAGGCAAAAATGCAAGGAAGTAGAGGCTCCTCTCTCTTGTGCTGTACCCACCCCTGCCACAAACAGGCCACCTGGAAGTCCAAGCCTTGCCTCACAGGCCTGCCTCTCAGGGCAATTCCCTTAGCTCTGGGTCTGTCTTTACCTCTATCCTCCATTGTCAGAGCCTGTCATTGCCTTGACAATCATAAACAAATGTAACCTCCATAGTGACAAAGATTCTCATAGATCAAGCTCTACTCAGGATCTTCCAAACTCCAAACTCTTTTCCAACTAGGCCTGATTTGGGGACTTCTGTGTTCATCTCTGCATGGTCTAATTTAGCAAGAATCCTGCTAAATCACTGTAACCAGAACCCCCACTCTCCATATGTGATCAGGTTCCTCTCCCTCCACCACTCCACAGGTGATGGCTGATCAACCTGGCCTCCCTTCAATGGGAATCCTGTCAGGTCAGTTTAGCCAGAATTCTCCCTTGCTGTTGATGTTTCCTTTTAGCCATTTTCTGTGCACTGGTCCCCCATCCTGTTCCTCGTCTATAAATTACCACTTGCCTATGTTGCATTCTGAGTTGAGCCTGCTCTCTTTCCCCCACTGCAAAAACCCATCACAATGGTCCCTGTACTTATTGCAATAGTCTTTAACTAGTGTCATTGATTTTTTTAACAGGGGTTAATAATTAATGCCTTTTGGGATTTGAGAGAGGATTTATTGGTTCAGAATCTGTGCCTGACGTTATACCACCAATGCATGAGCAATTTTAATCCTTATCATTACTCCCCAAAGTAGTAAATGTCTTCCTTATATTTCAAATGTGAAAACTGGACTCAGAAAACCTCAGCAACTAGCCCAAAGTTGCCCAGTACTCTATAGGACCTCAAAGCCCAAGCTCATTCCATTAAGCATTTCCACCACTCCTTCAAAGGTAGGCCCAGTGTCTCTCCTTGGTTCATACAGTGAATGATACCATTTTATGTGACAGCCTAGTAACTACCTCATGATTACATTCTCCTCAGGAGTAGGACATTAACCTAAAGGAATGGAATTAATGACCCTGAGAGACATTTTTTCACAATGAATGGGCCTTGCTGCCTACTCAAGGTATACACACAGAATAACAATCAAATACCATCACTGTTTGCTTTCTATGCTGGGGGTGATAGAAAAGGGGTGCTGCTTTCCTAGTACCATAAAAATGTGTAAGTCTTGAAGCCATTTACATTTCTAAGAGGAATCAGCTAACCACATTCCTGTACTAAAGCCTGAATGTGAATAGGTTAATTCCCAAGGGAACACTTACAAGACTCTTACAAACAACCCCCAAGAAATTAGAATGTAAGTGCCATTTTTATGACAACTTTCAAATCCCCAAGATAAAATCTATAATGCCTCACATCTATTAAGGCAATTTATTACCAGCTTGCCTTACCTACCCAGGTTCTTTAGATTTTGAAGGACAACTTTCAGTCACTTTGCTAAAAATGTTTTATCTGAAGGAAAAACTCTCTAAGGAGTGTAGTTAGTCAGGTAAGTCAATCATCTGAACTTGAACTGGACTGAAAATAACTCTACTGAATTTCACAAATTTTTAAAAAAAATTACTGAACATTCTAAGCCAGGTACTAGACAAAGTGAACTTGACAGATGGTCCATATGCTGAAATTAAATAATAATAATGCCTTGAGTTTGTGTATGTGTACAGATACATTGAAGTATTTTCTTGCATTTCATAGGCTGGCTGGGTCTCCTTGCAGGCATGAGAATACCGGACAGAGCTCAAGTAAAAATACGTCATCTCAGAAGGAGCAGAACATTCCCACAAAGCAGTCACTAGTGACATTCCTTGTCACCATGCAACTCTTTTCTCATATCCTGCCCCTTGTCTGGTCCTGTGGTTTTCCTCTCTCATGGCTCCTCAGTGCCATTTTCATGCCACAGTCAGCCCCTTGATGCTCAACATTTGTGGAGATAGCCTTGTCCTCCAAACTGCCATTCTTGGTCATTTGAGTAGAAAACCAATGTCCAGGAGACCACATTGACTATACAGCAACCTCTTTAATAGTCTGATGGGAGCTCTGACTGGTAAAGGGAAGCTTGGTTTGAAAAGTGAGGATGGAGAAAAAGGAGAGGCAACAAGAACAGAGAATAAACAACTCAGTTTGCTTCCTTCCTTTCGTGTGTGACATGCAGCCGCCCCCACCTCTCCAGAGGACCCAAGGTCCAGTTCATTTGTCTGTTCTCCTTCCCTAAGAACCTGGGCCTTTGAAAATGCTTTACTTCCTAGAGGTCAACATTTCCAAAGGAGGGACTAATACCATCATCTCCAGAGCAGATGGTCGCTAGCTGCCACAAGTAAACAAACATAGGCTGTGACAGATACTTCTTGTAGCCCTGAATATCATTAACTTTCAAGAACACCAGGGACACCCATTCCCAATTGGTGGAAAGAGTGGGGCTGGGAGCAGAACTGAGGGAGCTGAGCCAGGCAGGCAATCAGGAGGCCCGACTCCCATCCTGCTGATCCCAGAACCAACAGGAGGAATTCAGGAAGCCACTTAACCTTGTTGCCTTTGTTTTCTCATCTGTGAAACAGTAGGTAATAAAATCCCTCTGCTTCTTCACTGGGTTTTATGTGAGTGAACTAATTAATGACATTATAAAGCTTAATACAACATGTAATTGAAAAGTTTAGTAATCAAGGTAATAGTCCAATAATAATAGGTTGCAAAGCAGTGATAAATAACACTTTTAAAATGCAGATATTATCATTTTGATATTTTCTCTCTGATCTGTATTTTCAAATTAGCAGCATATATAATTTCTGTTTTATTCCCATTTTTATGATATTGTTTAATTCTACAAAGCTGCTTCCTCTATTGTTTTAACTGTGATGTTTCAACCAAGAAGAGAATTGCTGTAGATTTCAGTAATAACTGGACATACTAACTAAAAGTTTTTATGCTCAGGAGCCCTAACACCAAACTAGATGGTCAAGGATCTTCCCACCCCTTACACAATTGGAGAATTCACTACTTTTATTTCCATTTTCTGAATTAGATAAAAAGGAGAACTTCTCAATCATAATTTCTTAGTCCTTTGACCTCTGTTTCAGTAAGTTTATTTTTGCTTTTGTCTACTTGTATACCTTTGTACAAGCTATTACCTCCTCCTGGAATGCCCTCTACCTTTCTTCACAGCAGTGCTTCTTTCTGGAAAATTTCTACTTCTTTTTCAAAAGGTAAATTAAGACTTATTCAGTAATGCTTTCCCTGACACCTCCAAGAAAGCTTAGGATCCTCTCATCTGTTTAATTCCTCTTACATTTATAGGGGCCTCCATTATATGAATTACCACAATGTGTTGCTCTGGTTTGCTAACTATTGTTTCCCTCACTCGATACTAAGCAAGTTAAGAACAGCAGTTGTCTTTTCTAGTCTGTGCATCTCCCTTTCCCGTCACAGTGAGTGGCACAATATAAGTGTTCAGTAAATATTCTGGTTGCAATTAATAAAAGACAAATTCCTATCTACAAACAATAAATGCTGGAGAGTGTGTTGAGAAAATGGAGCCCTCTTGCACTGTTGGTGGGAATGTAAAT
Organism: Leucopleurus acutus; assembly: GCF_964270905.1. NCBI lineage: Eukaryota > Metazoa > Chordata > Mammalia > Artiodactyla > Delphinidae > Leucopleurus > Leucopleurus acutus. Next base: position 32,920,014 of record NC_139155.1, read on the forward strand.
TGATACAGCCACTATGGAGAACAGTATGGAGGCTCCTTAAAAAACTAAAAATAGAACTACCATATGACCCAGCAATCCCGCTACTGGGCATATACCCTGAGAAATCTATAATTCAAAAAGGGTCATGTACCAAAATATTCATTGCAGTTCTATTTACAATAGCCAGGACATGGAAGCAACCTAAGTGTCCATCAACAGATGAATGGATAAAGAAGATGTGGTATATATATGCAATGGAATATTACTCAGCCATAAAAAGAAACGAAATTGAGTTATTTGTAGTGAGGTAGATGGACCTAGAGTCTGTCATACAGAGTGAAGTAAGTCAGAAAGAGAAAAACAAATACCATATGCTAACACATATATATGGAACCTAAGGGGAAAAAAAGGTCATGAAGAACCTAGGGGCAAGATGGCAATAAAGACACAGACCTACTAGAGAATGGACTTGAGGATATGGGGAGGGGGAAGGGTAAGCTGTGACAAAGTAAGAGAGTGGCATGGACATATATACACTACCAAACGTAAAATAGATAGCCAGTGGGAAGCAGCCGCATAGCACAGGGAGATCAGCTCGGCGCTTTGTGATCACCTAGAGAGGTGGGATAGGGAAGGTGGGAGGGAGACAGATGCAAGAGGGAAGAGACATGGGAACATATGTATATGTATAATGGATTCACTTTGTTATAAAACAGAAACTGACACACCATTGTAAAGCAATTATACTCCAATAAAGATGTTAAAAAAAAAAAGAAAAAGAAAAGACAAATTCCTAAAGTGCAGTGTTGAATAAATCATTGCTTTGTATCATTATATATTTTCTCATTTAGTAGCTATTGTATCATTTGTGAGTCTTCAAAAAATGTGATTTTAGGAAGAGTTGTCTCACTTGATACTGTTGATAACTGTATCATGCTCAAATCCTTAAGCCTCACAAGAATAGTCTTCCTGATTGGTGTCTGCCTACCTTTTGAACCTCAAAATGCATCACTGACCCCAAAAGGACACCTACTAGAATTACACCAGACTTCCACAGCCTCTTCAAACACTCCTGTTGCATAGTGCCTATGTCTATGCATCTGTCACGCTCTGGAATAGCCTTCCCACCTTGCTCGATAAACTTCTACTCATCCTTCACTTCAGTTATCATGTCTTCTGTGCACCTTCTTTTCTTCAAGCTAGGGGCTCCTTGCAGATAAGGACAGAATTTGATTCTGCCTTGAATAGCATATCTTGCCACAGGACCTGACACATAGTTAATGCTCAATGAATAGTTGCCCAAGGAATGAATGAATTGCTGATTGCTCTGCCTATTATGCAGGCTAATTGGAAGAAAATGAAAATTAGACATTCCTAATCATATTCTCTTTAACTACAAGGCGTAAAATGTTCACTTTCTTCCCATTTATTTTTAGATACACTTGAACAAATATTGAACTTATTTTTACTAAATTTGCTTTACTTTATTTTCCTAGGATAAAATGCATCTGTGCGCCACCTTTCCTCTGTCCATTATGCTCAGACACCCCACTATGCAACCTCATGTTCCCCTCTCTCTGCCCAAGTTTTAGAATTATTTCCAGACTACTTTGGAAAGAGTTATTTCTAACCTGCACAACTCCAGCCAGTAAAAGGAAATTTCCCAATCACACATGACAACTGTCCATCTCATTTGTGGCTTGGGGAGCTTGGAGCAGAGCAACAGTGATTGTGAGCATTCAAGAGTAAATCCAGCACATACTAAAGTTCAAGAATCCTAGAGATTGAAAAGAGATATATGGCTTGGATAAGAAGTTAAAAATTTATGTTTCAGCAGACTTCTCTAATCCATGCAGTTTGAAAAAAAATATTTTGCACCAAGACTGACAGACTATTAAAATTTTCCATTTCTTTTACTGAAGCATTTCATTTTGCAGATCAGAATTGATTGCTAATTAAAACTAAATGTAAACATTGGTGATATAATCTCATTCTCAAATAAAAGTATTATTTTACAGAGTATGGAGAAAAATGTGACACCTTCATTTTCAAGGAAGACCCTTGCTCAAGGATGAATATAATTTGAAATATATATGTATATTTCCTTTTTGAATAAAGTAAGTCTAACATCATCATTATCAACTAGCATTTAATCAGTGTCATTTATTAATAGTTCACTGGATTGGATGGTATTTCCCTTGTAATATCAGTAGAATAGGATAAGGATCATGCCTTCTCTGAAGGAATGGGCTGAAGGATATTCCTTGAATAAGTCTCCAAAATGTTATCCACACCATCCAGAGACACCAAGCCAGAGCTCCGCAGGGAATATTAGAGTCAAATCCCTTTGATGTTATGTAAACTAGAAAAATCTTAGTCTTGTCACACAGAGAAAACTTCAATTATTTATAAATACCTCAGAAGATTAAATAATAGGGTCAAGTGATAAACTTATTTTGCCTTGTAGCTCTCTTTATGTCTATGTTTGATAGGCTGAGGAGTCCTCGATTTCTAAAGGACACCAATTCCTCCCCTGATAGTAATGATACTTATGCTAAGTCCACTGAGACATGTCTTGATGTGGACCACAATAGATGGGCTGATTGTGCTATTATAAATTTTGGTGGCTGGCCCCTGTAGGAGAGAAAGCCCATAATTAAGTCACAATAGCTTTACCCCATGGGATTTTTATCTAACTTGTTTCCAGATCAAGAGAATTTTCTCAAAGCTGGACTGTAGGACTTTGTAGAGAATAGAACCACTGCTATACTCATTTTTCTTGGTTTCCAGAGTTTCTTTTCAGAAGAAAGTGACTTTTGAGCAAGGTGTAGGAGTAAAATTGTGAAGTTGAGCACAGCTCTTTTTGGAAGCCCCAGGTTTGCTTTATCCACATTCTCTTCCCACTGGACTATTTCTTCCTTCCTCCTCCCCTCATATTCCTCAAATAATGCTCCCAGGGGAGATTCTCAGACCAATCATATTTAGCTTTGTGTGGACTTAAGTCACAGTTACACTTTAATAGGACTGTTAAGCCTTCTTTTAACATCATCATGACATGCTTAAGACTGCTGCTGAAAATATTTCTGAAAGCAGTGAATGAATAAAAACAAAATCTTTTTGGAGCAGGAAACCATATCCTTTTTTCAATCATAATTAGGTTTCTGGCTTTTCTATCTAAGCATAAATGAGTACTACTTAGATAAAGTGGCAATTTTTATCACTAATAGTCACCTCAACTCATTTGCTGCTCTTTCTCTCCCACCTTCATGTAAGGAATCTATTCCAACTGTTGCAGAGACAGGATAACCTATGCTCTTCACTTCCCCTTGAGGGGTATGGATGTCCTTTAACTATAATCCTTCCATATATGGTCTGTTAGAGGCTGTTCATCAGACTGAAACACATGTTTGCTGAAATGCTTCAGATGCCTTCTATTTAAAATATTATTTTTACCCTGCACAAGGGATATAAATAAATTTCAGACTTTTATTTTGAGTCAGTCAATACTTAACCACAAATGAGTAGTTTAACATGAAGTTCAGTTTATTCCTCTGATTTTTCACTGTAAAAAATTTGATTACATAGGAAAAATCTGCTTCAACCTTAGCAAGCATCTCAAAGATCATTTTAAAAAATTAGTGGCTCCTAATCATAAAACTTTAAACAAAAAACAAAGTGTAGGGCTTCCCTGGTGGTGCAGTGGTTGAGAGTCCGCCCGCCGATGCAGGGGACATGGGTTTGTGCCCCGGTCCGGGAAGATCCCACATGCCGCGGGGCGGCTGGGTCCGTGAGCCATGGCCACTGAGCCTGCGCGTCCAGAGCCTGTGCTCTGCAATGGGAGAGGCCACAGCAGTGAGAGGCCCGCGTACCGCAAAAAAAAAAAAAAAAGTGTAAAATATATGAGGTATATTTAATTATGTGGTTCTTGAAACAGGCTATGAATATTGGCCCTTATGGTAACATTCAAAAATATTTTAGATATTGGAAGTTGCAGTGGAATAAGTGTGTGGCTACCCTAGCTGGGCACTTATATGAAAAGAATATTGATTTGGATTATGAATTCAGTAAATTAAAATCATAGATTGTAGGCATTGGAAGGAAGGGGGACTTGGAGATATTATTGGTATATTAGAACCTGTAGGAAACACTTTCAATGGAGTGGAAGGAATTTCTAATTAGTCTTACAGACTCTCAGGATATGGGGACAAAGATTCTTATATCTGTTTTCTGACATAACATTTAATTTCCTGGGGGTAACATTTCTGATAGTCACTGGCACCAAAACCTCGATTTGCAATCCTTAAAGCATAAACTCACTATCATGGTTTATACATTATAATAATGTGGGCAACAGACTCTAGAAGTTAAGTTTACACCATTGCATTCTTTCTCTCTCTGCCATTCTTTTATCAACAAGCATTTATTAAGCATCTACTACATACAGCATCTGGGTGCTGTAGATTATAGCCATGAACCATTGTAGCCAAGGCCTCTGCTTGAAGAGCTTACATTTTATCAAGTGAGTCAGATTATAAGCAAACAAATAAATGAGTGAATGAATAATGAGTAAGATACTTTGGAATAATGAAAAGCTTTACAATGAGAATAAGGTAATATAATGTAAGAGAAAGCTCCTGGAGCACTTATAGAAAGAGCTTTCTGAGAACATGAAAGAAAACAAGCAGCCAACTCTGCAGTATTATGGGTGAAGAGCAAAACAGGTGGAGGACTCAACTGGTGCAATGGCCTTGAGATAAACATATGTGGGGACCAGGAAGAGCCCTGGCACCTGTGACTCAGCCAATTCTCTTCTTCCCAATGTTTCTCTATCCTATTCCTATGGTACTGCATATGTTCAGACCTACTGACTTGGACTCTGCTGCATTCTCATCATTCTCATGGTCTCCTTTCTTCCTTGCTTTTCTCTTTCTGTATCATTACTCAACATGTCTCCATATATCAGAGTTCTAAATATGCCCCTGTCCTGTGGAGTAGTCCAAACTCCTTAAGCTTAGCTTCTATAACATCCATCATCTGGCTCTAACTCCTAATGTTTCTATTCATTTATCTATTACTACAGACATGCCATGCATTTTGCTACCCTAATCTCTATGTTCAGATCATTCTCAGTCATCTTACATATTACCTTCTTAATTTTGTCCGTATATTCAAATCTGCATACACTTTAAAATATTCATTTAAGATCTAAGATCAAATGAACTTTTTCCCTCAAAGTCTTCCCTTTTTATTGTAGCCTGAAATATCTCACTTTTCTTTCAAAGTCTATGGCAATTCCTGTCTGTATAAGTCATTTTTCCATTAATCAAGTTATACTTTACAACACCTTTTCTTTAATTATTGAGAAATATTATATTTTAATCCTATTTTCTGCATGCTTATTTCTGCTCTCCCCAATTAATTGTAAATACTTTAAAAGCAAAATTATATTTCATGTTTCTTCCTTTCTCCTAGACAGCCCAGCATAGTACCTGGCTCACAATAGGTGCTCAATAACTGCTTATGATTTGATCTGAACTGAACACAGCTCTGCCTGATGTAATATGCATAGGTATGTGTTTTAATGGTCCTACGTCTAATCTGAGAGTTGCCTTCTTTAAGACTCATATAAAAGAAATTAATTATTATGGTACATTCTTTAGTGAAAGGGAAATATCTTTCTAACTCATGCCCCATGTCCCTTCCCAGCAATATTTGTGAAATGTACACTAGTTCTCAACTCTATTGACTCAGAAAAAGGAAACCTCAGGAGGTAACACTACACAGGAAAATAAATGATTCTGTGAATAACAAATGGAATTGCATAGAAATAGATGAGAGGCTCCAAGGAAAGTTGCCTAGTCAGCAAGGAATCGGAACAGCAAAGAAACAAATCCATTTAAATAAATGTCATACCTCATATTAAATCCTAAGGGACTCAGAACCACCAACATTGAGAACTACTTGCTAATGCCAGTCTTGTGGCTCTTTCCACCTAAATCACATAATTTTCAATACAATTCAGAGCTCACCCTCCTTTGGCCCATCCCAAATTCTGCCTTCACCCTGGGTGCCCTCAGTACCCCTGGTTTTAAGTCATCAGACAAACAGTACTCTCCACTGCATTTTTATCGCCGTCTCTCCATCTCTATTTATGCTATCCACTCCTATGCTCTCACCCTGGACTTTGTCACTGCCCAGTGTTGTTCCACTTCTGAAACATCTGATTTAAAATTTAATTCTCAAATAACCCAATTACCCAATAATAGGAAAATTATTGAATAAATTATTGTAATTGTGGAATACAAAATATCATGCAATTATTTAAACAAATGAGGTAGATGTAAATGTACTATGGAAGTTCACTAAGACACATTGTTAACTGAAAAAAGTCAGTCAGAGTATTATGATGTATTTTTGTAAAAAATAAGTTATGTGCAACCATGTAATATGTATGTATATATGCATATATGTAAATGCATAGAAAAATTTCCAAAAGAATAAACACCAAACTGCTAAGAGTGGCTATTTTGGGAAAGAAAGAGCTTGATGATGGGGAAGATGAGAAGACACTTCAGTATTTTACTCTCTGTAGTTTTATATCCTCTGAATTTCTTTTTTTTACTTAATTTTTAAAATTTAAAAAAATTTTAATGAAGTATAGTTGAAATACAATATTGTATTAGTTTCAGGTGTATGACTTAGTTGTTCCCCAAAATACTTGGAACAAGAGTCTATTTATACATTATTTGTGTAATTTTTACATGTATAAGTAAATAAATAAATTAATTAATAAATTAATTAATTCACACCCTGAACACAACTTTTACACTTTTAGTAGTTAGGCAGTTACTTCTCTCAACTTTGTTTTTACCTCATTGGGAGTTTATGAGCCTTTACCCCTATTATTTTTCTATTTATTTCCTCCTATCGTTCTTTCTTTGACTGTCCACCCTACTCTCCATTTTCTGATTCTTCAACCATCCTACTGTAATTTTGTAATTTTTGCCCCATTTCCTTTTATCACATCTACCCAGTATTATTCCAACTTAGAATGGACTCAACTGTCCACCACAACCTTCTTGTTTTCTTCCTACTTAGATGACTCCTCTACTCCAACTTTAAATAAAGGGAAAAGTTTACTTTTCTCTATTTATACCTACAATATTGCCATTCTTCAGAGTTTTGCCTGAGGACCTCTTCTTCCCTCACTTTGCATGTTCTTCATAGTAAATCTCATCTACTTTTGCAGCTTTAAAACCCACCTAAAGATTAGTAATAATTCCCAACTCTTTGCTTCAACCTATCTCTCGCTACTACATTCCAGACTCGTGTATCCAGTTGACACCATGTGACTCTCATGGATACTTCAATCTCAATGTGTTCAAAACCATATCCTTCTTTCTTCTCCCAGATCTGTTCCTCTTCCAGTATATGGTATCACTATCTCAGGGATGGCCTCACCATCTTCTTTCTGGTTGCTCAAGTCACCAGATTTTCAGATTTGAATTATGCTTCTTTCTTGCTCTCCACATTCATTCATTTACCTATCCTACTCACTGTACCCACTAAATAACTCTCAAAATGTTTATTTCAAGTTGTCATCATTTCCTGCCTGGATTATTGCAACAGTCCCTTGTCTAGTGTCTCTTAATTCTGCTTTTTTCCCTCTAGCCCATTTTTCACACTGCCTTAGAGATCTTTCTGAGACCCAAATCTGATCAGTCACTTCCCTGATAAAGATCCCTTAATGACTGTAAAAGTCCTTTGTAGGGCTAACAACACTCTTCACAATGGATTCCTGGTTACGTCTTCAGTTCATGTCATTTTACTAACAGTTTACCTCTTATTCTCCATCCATAAGGAACTTCTTTAAAGTGCTGTGCTTTCTTTCTTACCTCCAAGTGTTTACTAATTCTGGGCCTTCTGCCTGTGCTGCTCTTCTACCATTTAGCACTGAACCAATTCCCACTCTCCTTTCTAGACTCAAGTTAGAGGTCATTTCTTCCTCTGGATCCCAGAGAACCTTAAGTATCCTTTCAATGTTGACCATGTCACTGTATTCTAACTAACTTTTTATTTATCTGCTTCCTTCACTGGACTAAAAGCAAGTTCCTTGAGAGCTAAGACAAGGCAATTTATTGTAATATACAGTGTCTGGCACATAGCTGAAATATGATACCAGCCAAATGTTAATGACTCCTGAATCTACCCCTCCAATTGAAGTCTCTACCTTAATCTTCATACTCATTACTCACACTATCTACTGGACTTCCCTACTTCAGTATTCTGTGTTCTATGAGTTCAACACACATAAAATTCATTTTTATTATGTTCTGATTCCCCTAGGAAAACCCTGTTCTGCTTCCTACCTTCCCTTTCTTGGTGATTTGTGCTAATATCCACCCAACATCATCCTCCTCATTGGTCTCCCAGACTTCATCTTGCTCTCTGATCCATTCTTCATTTAGTCATCTGAGTGACTTTCTTGAAGCTAAATAAAATCATGCCACTCTCTACTTAAAACTAGATGCTCAATAAATATTTATTGTATTAAAGAATAAACATTGAATGGATGACCAAAGAAACAGTTCTGTTAAGGTAGAGAGAATCTGGACCTGAAATCAGTGGTTAATATGACAGGACTACTTTTGTCATTTGCAGTTGTGTGATACTTACAGAGTTGACAGATAAATCACTAATATGTATTTACCCTAAAAAAATTTGTTTATCTGATATTCACATTTAATGGGCATCCTGCATTTATATTTGCTAAGTCTGGCAAATGTCGACTCGGAACAAAATATAGCTGAGCCTCAGCATTACTATCAATAAAATGGTAAATTATATCCCCTTTATTTGGCTTTTTTGAGGATTAACTGAGATAATCCATGAAATTCTTTAGAAATAGTAAAGCATTTAAGAATCATAATTACTACCATCCACTATCAAACTTTCCACTGGTGACAGAACTGATATAAATCTTCAGGTCTCTACACATTCAGTTCAGCAGTCTTTCCAATAAGACTACTAAGTCTTTCCAATTAATAAGCAATCCATTCCTCCAACACTAACTCACTCGACAAAATAAAATGTTTGAGGAAAACATTAAGAAATTATAGTGTTTTGCCATTGATTCAGATCTCTTATTACTTTTAAGTAAGAAAATATTATATCGTATATGTATTAATAGATTAAAATATATATTTTTTGCTTGTTATCAAACTTTATACAAATAATTAGCATAGAGTATATATCATTAAGTAATTCTTTTCCACTCAACATTATATTTCTTTAAATCCATGTATGTTTATATATCTGAAGCTAATTATTTTTAATACTAACAAATATTCAATTAAAAGGATTTAAAATTTTACTGATTGTATTTTTCATCTCTAAAGTTGACAGTTAATTTTCATGTCTCTATGTTTGAATATTCTTTCTTCTCAATTCTGTTATATATTTTCTTATTCTTTATGAAGTTATTTCTTTACTTGTTTCATATGTTATAGTATTTAACACAGAACAATTTCTAAAACAATGTGAAATTGACAATAACAACAATATAAGGAATCTGGCCCTCAGAGGAATTAAGTAATTTGCTCAAGTTTTCATCACTGTCAAATGAAATTACTGAAATTCAAAAGAAGCTCAGCTCTTTTCACTTCTTACCACCTTCATGTGAAAGCAATTTATTCTGAGCGCCCTCAACCTGATATCACTTGAATAACAATGGTGGTACTGAGAAATAATAGGCACAACAAGGAAATGGTGGGAAATATCACATTTGAATGTATAGTAGGGGAAAAGTCAAATTATATTAAAAATAAGAAGTGTTTTGTGCCTCACTCTTTCCTAAGAGTGTTTGTATTCCCTACAGCTTCCCCTACTCATAAGTAATGAAAACTCTTCCCCAGTATTTATGTTCCAACTGGATAATAAAATTAAGTTCAAAGGAATGTGTCTCTAACACAGAGGTCAACAGACTTTGTCTGTAAATGGTCAGATACTGAATATTTTTGGCTTTGCAGGCTATATAGTTTCTGTTGCAAGTACTCAACTCTGCTATCACAGCACAAGAATAGACATAGGCAATAAGCAAATGAATTAATGTGACTGTGTACCATTAAAACTATATTTAAAAACAGGCACTGGGTCATACAGCCCATTGGTCATGGTTTGACAGGCCCTGTTCTTTAGAAGAATTTATTAGACATTGGTGACAGGCAAGTGATGAATAAGGCTTTGATCAGGAAAAACTTCCTATATTACTTTACATAGTTAAACATGCACTCTTCCCTCACTGATGGTCAGCCCTGCCTTTAGGTTGGCTAGTAAAGGGGTTTGTGAAGTCTTCTTTCTTATAAATTGTAAAGAAGCTCAAACCTCTGAAGGGAGCCATGAGAACACACATGAATTACTATCTATGAGACAATGGGATCCTTGTTCTACTCATCTCAGTGTCTTCTGGGGAAAAGGTCAGCAGAGGCAGAACTCAAGAATAACTGCCCCATGATATGTTGTCTAGTTTCTGCAGAATGCAAATTTTCCAGATCATAATTAGGAAGGAAAACATATCTGTAATACATCACATATGAACTTTAAATACATATATCTTGACTTAAAGGTGCTTTTCAACTATTTGCTCATTCAAATAGTTTGTATGTATACTGGCCATATGGAAAAAGGAGAATTTGGAGCAGTCAATTAGGATCCCAAGTCCCCTTATTTCTCATACTTAGGTTTCCAAAATCTACAGCAAAAGAAAAAGAAAAAAAAAGGAGATGAAGAAGAAAAAGAAGGTAGAGGGGGAGGAGGAAGAACAGGGGGAGGAGGTGGATCAACTAGAAGAAGGAGAAGAAATAGACAAAAAAAAGGAAGGAAGAGAGGAAATAATAGTGAAATGGAGAAGGAAAGAAGGAAGGAAGGGAGGAAGGGAGGGAGGGAGGAAGGGAGGGAGGGAGGAAAGAAAGGAATCTGTACCAAATATACAACCATTATTTTTTTAACATCTTTATTGGAGTATAATTGCTTTACAATGGTGTGTTAGTTTCTGCTTTATAGCGAAGTGAATCAGATATACATATACATATATCCCCATATCTCCTCCCTGTTGCATCTCCCTCCCACCCTCCCTATCCTACCCCTCTAGGTGGACACAAAGCACCGAGGTTATCTCCCTGTGCTATGCAGCTGCTTTCCACTAGCTATCTATTTTATATTTGGTAGTGTATATAAGTCCATGCCACTCTCTGACTTCGTCCCTGCTTCCCCTTCCCCTTCCCCGTGTCCTCAAGTCCATTCTCTATGTCTGCGTCTTTATTCCTGTCCTGCCCCTAGGTTCTTCAGAACCATTTTTCTTTTTTTTTAGATTCCATATATATGTGTTAGCATACGGTACTTATTTTTCTCTTTCTGACTTACTTCACTCTGTATGATAGTCTCTAGGTCCATCCACCTCACTACAAATAACTCAGTTTCATTTCTTTTTATGGCTGAGTAATACAAACAGATCTTGGATCTCTGGATCTCTGTTATTCATTTATTTACCCAGTGGTCAAACACATATACAGTACATTTTCTACACTAGATATCTGGCCCACATATCTTGTATACACCTCTGAGGCACCTGACAATCTATATAATTATTACTTGTGTGCTTCTCTATCTCTTACAATATTATGATTTCCTTGAATATAGGTACTACATATTACTCATCTTTGTATCTTCAGATAATTTGTAGTAGGTGACATTATTGGCACCAACTCTTGATCTCTGTCTCCCTAACTTGGTCATGTGACTTTGCAGTTCTTCCCATAGAGTTACAGCTAAGACCCTTCATTTTGGACTTAGCCAAAGTTATTATTTTAGACAATAAAATGAGATGGAGGTGATTTGTGCATGTTTCAATGTCTATTAAGATGTCTTCTGTGTTTCTGCTTGCCCTCTTGTGCATCTGGCATCATGAGAAGAGATTTGTCAGGCAGTCACACTGCACCCTCAACTTAAGCCCAAGAATAAATATAGAGGGAGGGGTCCCTCAGCCAAGAGTATAGTGTGGAGCAAGCCCAGACACGTCTGTGGCTTGAAGAATTGCTGCTCAGCTGAGCCCAAGCAGATCAACCAACCTCTTCTTGACTTGAAGACATATGAGCTATAATAAATAATTGTTTAAAGCTACTGAGTTTGGGAATGGCTTAGCAGTAATAGCTAACTTATATAATATTCCAACCCTGTGCCTAGCAAAGTATATGGTACATAGTAAATGCTCCATAACAAACTAATGGGAACCTAAAAAAACCCTTTAACTAGTTCCTTTAAACCTTGATTTCCTAAGCCTTTTCTAAGCAGACAGCTCTCCTTTTCACCTTATCTGAGCTTGACATTCCAAATCATACAGACCCTAAACATCTACAAGCCTTAGACATCCTTCAGTATTAGTAGATTTAAAATCACTCTGGAGTTCTGTACCTGAAGAAAATAAAAAGAACAGAAGAGAAAACAGTACCTGACCAGTTCTAAAGTCCACATTGGTCTATTTTTCCTGTCGAGTGCTTCAGAAATGAATCCTTCATCCTTTCGCTACATTTTCTCATGTATCATTGCAATTTTGTCATACCTAACATTGAGGAGATGTGGGACAATCTCCTTTATAATTAAGTTTGTAAAATTATTTTTCTGTAATTTGGTAGTAAGTCCAAGAGCAATATTCATGACAGAGTCACTTTTTAAGATAATGACAGATGTCATTAGAGCTGTGATCCTCTTGGTTCTCTTCAGGAAAGTGCTCTTATCCTGATGTTTCTCAATAAGCCATTCCCCATTTCTCTGGATGTGTTTATATAAACAGTTATCAACAGCTGGCAATTAGTGTAACAGGTCAAGATTTAAGAGAGACATCCATCACCCAATCATGCCATTTAAGGAGTGAGCAGACAATTGACCAGGGTAACAGCCCCTGAAAAATGATTAGCAGAGTAAATTTCCAGTGGAATTGTTCAAGATGGAATGTGAGAGCTTTCCCTCCATTTGGCTCATCAGTGTCCCTATATTTAATAATTCTTAAATATAAATAAATAAAATAAAATATATTTTCTCTAAAAAAATCAATGTGTCCTGAATGTTGGAAAAAAACGTTGCTTTCAAGCCCCTCTCTGAATCTTTCTCTTAAAATAGTCAATGCGGTAGACAGAGTCTTGACTGGGAGGTCAGGAGTCTTAATCTTTTCCCTAACTGTTGCTAATTCTCTGTGTGATTTTGAGACCACCACTCTGACACTAATTTTTTCATTTGCAAAATGAGAGCTTTGTATGAACTTAAACATATTTTCAAAATCCTCTTTATATTTAGTATTTATATTTAGTTATTCCACACTAATTTCCATTACTGACTCTACATGTGCTGAGAGTTAATTCAAGCTAGCTTCAGTCAAATGACCAATCAATCAGGACTGGCAGCTTGACTTAGTTTACTATGATTAGAGTCAATTTTTAAAGAAGTATAGATATCTAAATACTATTCAAAAACAGTGTGGAATGAACATGAAAGGATTCATTATCCTCATCAAAGTTTTGTTTATATCTCAAGTAAATATATTTTCATTTATATTAAGCACTAAATGAGCATTCATCTTCAGCCTCATATGAGACAGTAACCAGATACATTTGTTCATGAGCACATCGTGTATCAGTGTTGTGGGAATGGAAGCTTCACTGTATGAATTGCTGTTCTTTGTCATAAGCCAAATTCCCACAGCAGTTGCTGACACATGTGATTACAAAACCATCATTAATCATTATGAACAAATTGTGAGAGGGAGACTAGAATACTGGATATGGCCAAAATAGTACTAATAAAAAAAAAATCAGGGAAGTGAACCAATATTTATTGAGCATCTACAATGGATCAGATTTTTTACACATATTACCTCACTGAAATATTATAAAATCCCTGCAAAGAATGGTTTTATAGCAGAAATGGAAGCTTAAGTGTGTAAATGACTTGGGCAAGTAGAAGATGAAAAATTTAAGACCCAATCTGTCTAATTGCAGTTGCATACTCTTTTTCAAAAAATCACTAAACTGATGGTAAAATGAAAAAGTGATGAATGAAAAATGAAAAGGCAAATCTCTTTATTTTATTGAACAGTACATTTAATATCAATTTCTGTCAAAATTCCAAGAACTGTCACTTCATGACATTTTATGTTATTTTTGATGTGTCTGTTAAGATATACAAAACAACATATTGGCCTATTATACTTTGATTTCAGGGAACCAGCCTCTTGTGACTTTTTTGTGGATTAAAATATCTAGACTTGAGAGCATAACCAGATGGAGAATATGTGATTAAACATTTGTACACTCCAACATGTCAATTAATGGATATGTAGTATAGTAGTTTGGAAGACCTGATTCAATAAACTCACACATACACACACAAACTTACAATGAGAGTGTTATTTTCTGGATACTCAGAGACCAGAACTGAGGAGGTTCCAAGGACATGGTATCCAGAGTTCTAAAACCCTGAACAAACCAAGACAAGTTTGTCACTTTATCAGGATGATATATATACACCGTGCTTACATATACCCTGGTATTTTGGCTCTTTACCAGGGAAATAACCCCGATTCCAAGGCTAAGAGATAATGGGAAAGTGTGTCAAATAATAATTAGGACTAGAGATGCAGTTTTTGCCTTGACTACATTATCTTTGGCTAATATATGCAATCTTAACCCTCCAATTTCTCCCTAAATTTTTCTCTTCCTGATTATAGTACTGACACCGACCAAGCAGCCACCATTTCCAAACTGCACTCACCTCCTCAAGCTGCCTAAAGTCCAGCCATGAACAGACTTGTCACTTCCCTCTGCACTGCCTAGCAATTAGAAGAGCATCAATATTATTTACCCTAGTTGATCACTGAGTGGCCATTGAGCACATGAGTTTCATTCCTAAACAAACCAAATAATAAAGACTAACTGGGGTCTGAAACATCATAGCTAAAATCTACAGATTGCTTTGCCAGCTGAGTATAAACGTTGTGTTCTTTGGCTGCTGACCAGGAAGCAGTGGCATCAGTGACAGGTGAAAAGTATGATAAAGCATTTCAGGAAGAAAGCAGACACTCAGAGGCTAGAACCGTACAATGATGGACACATTCAGTATTTCTGCCAAAGTACAGAGACATTTGGTTAAAAGTAATAAATCACTTTTGTTTAAATGAAAGTTGGTTGGATTTTTTTTTCTTTTTGACAAACTAATGAAAGGGAAGGGAATAAATTGAATAGTATTCACAGTCATCCAGGAATGAGAACTGACTTACAGTTTTGATACACGCTCTTCTCTGTGAACCTCAAATGGACATAAACAGTAAGCCTAGGGTAGAATCTCTTGTGATGTGTTGCAGGGCTCAATATTCAGTCCTGAATGCTTAATGTATTTTTGTGGTAGTGGTGATGACTGCTTCTTATTAGAACGACTAACCCAATTTTGATTGACAAGCTTTAGAGAGGAAAGGCTAATTAAAAGAGGTAAAGTCAGTGATGTGTCAACGCCAACTCACATAGCTGCCAGTTGGTAAAATTTGGGGAAATTTTGGGCCAATCGTTAAAAGAGTGGTAGGTTGAAATCAGCGATGGAATTGGCAAACCCAATAATCAGGGTTTTATTTGTTTGTTTGGTTTCGGTTTTCGTGGAAAACTCATTGTTAAACATTTACCAATACACAACTGGGCAAAGTCTCCCCACAAATATAGTTGCAATTCAGACCAGTGTCAACTATAATTATTACATATTCAGAGTGCCAGAGGAAAAGCACCTCACTTGTATCCATTTTCTCAACCCCGGTTTAAGGGGATAATTTTCATTATCCAGAACTCTAGATCACCTCATGGAAAAATAAAAGTTAATGTTCATAAAGAACCTGGCCCACATGGAGCTGAGGAACAACAAAAAGAATTAACATGAAGTGTGAAACAGTTATGAACACGGAGCACCATTTATTTTAGCTGAAAGCACATGATTTGTTAAGAATAAACAAAAAAGAAGTCATCACTTTTTCTCCAGTTAATAATGCTCTCCATTTCCCTTGTCTCCAAATGTGTTATGCAGTGAAGTTCAGAAGATTAAAAAAAAATCTGATACAGGTTTTCCATCCAGAAGTCTTCTTAAAAGATTATGAATCTTTTCTTAGATTAAACGTAACTTCAAAAGCATCAGCTGTAGTCTCTGTTTGTCACTGTAATACGGAATTAAAGTGTTGCACAGCTAAGATCCTAGAGTGGTGCTTTTTTCTTTCTCCCCAAACACATTTTCTTTTATGAAGCACAATGGTGGAACAGCCCATAAAAAAATGTGAGGAAGAATGGCATTTACATTTTGTACATATGCTATGGATCTCAGCATTCCAGGATGAATTCATATGTTTTTTTCTCTCATCAATCTCAGGGATCTATTACAAAAATACCAAAATGTGGTTCATTTATTTCTCATTTTCCTTTTATTTTATTATCGATTTGGGTGTAGTTTTCTTGCCATGGAGATATGCATTCTCTGGTATTAGTCAAGGTCAAAGTACAGAGCCTCTGTGTGCATTCTAAACCATTTCAACTATGTGTTCACCCCCTGGTGTGATGCATTTTTAAAAAGACACTTTGCTCAGAATTGACCCACAGACCATCATTTTATTTATCTTCTACTAAAGACTAAGAAGCTACGTTTTCATTTCCAATTCCACATAAATGCTTTCAGAATAGCTTAAATCTGGAGCTGTCTCAAGACAAGAAAACTGTTAGATGACCTCCCAGAATCCCTCCCTGTTCCTCTGTTTTAGGCACTAGGGGCTTCTGTCTCCTCTTTGTATGTACTATGGCTTATGAGCCAGTACTGAAGGGTGTAGGCTCTCTGGAATGAACCCTTCCCCTTGGTCTAATATTTGCTCCCCATCCCCCAGGTGCTATTGTCTCCTCTCCTCCTGTTTCCTAATCTCAGCTTGCCTCAGTGAAGTCGCTGATAAATAATATACATAGCAAGCATATATGAGAGTGATTGAGAGTATATCCATCTTAACAATATTCAATTTAGGTGGTATAAAATCTATTGTGAGTAGAAACCATTCAATAAGGTAGACTGATATAGTTCACAGACTGATATAGTTAAATTCCTTACAAATTTCTTCTGCAAAAGGTAATTTACTGAGCATCTCTAGACCTCATGACGTGCTGCCTTGTCCGTAAAACTGAGAAAAATCATGGTTACTACTTCAGGTTTGTTGTGAGAACTAGAATATAAAATGTATACAAAGTGCTTACTCTGGCATATTGGAAGTAAGAAAAAAAATGCAAATAATATAATAATTGGTGCTCAATTACCTGTGCTTAGAAAGGCTCAGCTCCCCATAAGAAAGCAGGATATTGAATTCAAACATAGCTTACACTAACCCCAACTTCAAACACAAAGAAGCAGCCTGGGGCATGCAAGATGCTCCTCCAGGAAGGAGACCCAGATGCTCAGGGTAAATAGTTATGAAAGAATTGGAGGTCAAAACCAAAACTGGGCCCCAGGCTACCTGACTGACCCCTGATTTTCTTAGTTTCTACTCATTTCAGCTTTCCCAGCTGTACAACATACTCCTTAGGGCTAGAGAATCAATGTAACCAAAATATTTGCAGAAATATCATACTCCTTCATTCTTAAAACCCAGTACTGATTCAACATACTGATTCAATAAAAGTTTTTCAGGAAAAAAAATTATATATTAGATATAATTATTAATTATAGGATATATTGATTTCAGAAACATAAAAAATGTAGAAAACAAGTATATGTTTTTCAGCATCTAGGAAACAGTCACAGTCAATTCTAAATTAGTTCTCATACTCTGAGTCCCATCCTTCTCACCAGTTCTCATTCTCTCCTTCACTGGTTGTTATAGTACTTAGATTGGTTTCTAAGAAAAAACATGTATGTTGATAGACCAGGCATGATGTTCAGAAAGGTGGGCTAAGGCATGGATCAGAAACTCAGTGAAGGAGGTGAGAAAACAAAAACTCAGAACCAGGTGGGATTTGGGTTTCCAAAATCTATGTGCATGTACAGTCAAGTGACATGAGTACCAGGAATGGGATTTTTGGGTTACTACTGATAAAATAAAATTCATATTTTATAATAAGACAAGAAAGATTGAAATATAATTTTTTCTTTGCCCATCTGGGCTTCCTCCCTCTCCTTTAGTGTGCGTTGTTCATCTACATTAATCAGACCTCCTTAGGAAATAATCTTCCTTCTTAATCTTCCTTCTTAAGGAGCCATGATAACCCATAAACAACTACTTGCTTTGTGAGCATAGATTTGGATTGTGTAAACTGTAAATAATACACCATTGACGTATAACCCTTTGTTTCAAAAACTATATAAGTGTGCTTTGACCTCTAATGGGTGGAACAGTCCTCAGAGCTTTCTGAAAGACTATCTTCCAGGTTATATCCTCTGGTTGGCTTGAATAAAATGTTCCATTTCTTTCTCAAATCAACTATTAAGTTTTTTTTTTTTCATCGACACTACGTTTGAGTCAAGGACCTTATTTCACACATCCATTCTAGGACAATATGCATGAAGTATGGATAACAGTGCCTTACTATCCAGAGAAGAGTGAGGATGGCAGTGTAATGAGCTGGCTAATAGATTAGCAGGTTTGGAGTAAGGTCAGAGGACTAGGAAAATCAATTATGACTAGTTACTTTAGCATTGGCAATGTGGTCAGGTTTAGACATTGAACGCCTAGGAATTTCAGAATTACAATTTGGGAAGGAACTGGTACCCAGGTATAAGACCAGCCGAATCTTTGTACCTGCAGGACATAGATCCAGCTATCTTAGGAAGAAGGTGGCCACTAAGATAGTGCGTATCATAGATACAACTGCCAAGGGACAGGATAATGACTTCTTTGGGAGGATGAGCTTATCTCCCTTCCCTTCCAGTGGCCATTCCTTTTCCTTGCCCTTATACTGGAATGTCTACCCCATCTATACACATCTCAAGAGCTGTCTCTTCCCTGTACTTATCACTGCAATAGCTATACTATGAATATTTTTAATTTAAATCTGGCTTTTGCAGGCCATCAGGAAGTCTGGATGAATCTCTGAAGGGATCCAGACAACCTCTGACCCAGGGGAAAAAGGAAAACTTTGCTCTCAGTTTAGAGTCCTTCTATCCCACTGATAAGTTTTCATGAGTTCCTTTTGTTTGAGATATTTTCCTTGCATTATGGAAATGGTTCAGAGTAGCATGACAGCACTTGGACCTCAATCTCATCAATACTCAGAACAATGTTATAAAAACCTCATTGTGAAATAAATGTAGAATAAAAACAATATCAATTAATTAATATAAAGATGTCTTATATCCCTTTATCATTAGCCTTAAAAATGTTGTTCTGGTAACAATATTTAACAATAATAAATTTAATAAATTAAAAACAAATGTTCAAAACCTAAAAATAAACTTATGCTCCCATAATGGTATCTCTTATAAGCATGCCTGAGAAGAATGGTATATTAAAATATAGTGTCATATATGCCACAGAGGCAGCATGTGTGGGGTATTCTGGGAACCCAGAGGAGGAAGATAAACTTAACTCAGGCAGGGAATCAAGGAAGGCTGTACAAAACGGGTAAGCTTGGATCCCTGTCTTGAAAAGTGACTAGAAATTATCTATGGTAAGATTCTAGGCAGAAGAAACAATTCAAGAGAAGTTAAGGGAATATGTAAAAGTATGTGCCTGTGTGTGTGGTGGTGGGGGTGAATGCATGTGTGCATTTGTGTGCATGGGAATCCCAATATTCACCTTCCTTCTGAAGTAAGTATAATCAGTTATGTAAATTGCCTGATATAAATGAGTATAAACCCCACATATTTTCCATACAGGGATCTTGCACTTTAAGCCTAACTTCCAGCTATATAATGGAGTCTTTGTTCCCTGATAAAGGATTCTCAGCTACCCATGTCACATGGATGTAGTATATTTAGTGGGAAGAGTTATAATAGTCCTCAGAGAGTCACCTCCTATGCATACAAGCAGGCCTGCTCTTAGCTTTGGCAATAATGTCAGCTCCCAAGATGGCACACAGCTAGGAGGCTACTTCTTGCTGCAGTGAGAGCATCCAGTACTCACAAACCATGTGGTTTCTTCCCTGTCCTGGCCATGTTCCAGGGTATTTCCCTCTGTGAGACTTACTGCTCATGACATAATTGGGTCATGCCACACCACAACGTGATACTTCTGGGGACCAAGCCAATTTCCTTCCCTCCCCAACACATTCACTGCTCAGTGGGTCAGTCAGCAATACAGTAAGAGACAAGGAGTGCAGCCAAGCAACAATGAGGTGAGGGGCACCATGGCAAACCTGGATTTCAACTTCCAGGTGTCCATGACCTTCAGACCTACAGGGTAATTCTGCTTGGCCATGTTCTCTTGTTTTTGTTTTTGTTTTTTTCATGAAATAGTATCACCCTCTAAGTTGTTGTGCAAGGAAACAGTTACAACTTGTGTTAGTAGTGGTGCAGGACAGAATGTGGTTCTAGTCATGGGAGATCTGAGATCTAGTCCTGAGGGTGTAAGGATCAACTGTCACTTTGGAGAATCCACTCATATTTGCCCTTGTGCTTCCTCATCAAGCAAATAAGGATTCTTACTCTTCCTAGTCTGCAAGGAATACCCAGCTATTGGAGAGATAAAAACATTTTCAAAAACTTTAAAACACTAAATTATATTGAATTAAGCCAAGTAGCTGTCCATCCAGAACATTTATTGACACCACTGAGAGCAAACAGGCTTATTTTCCAAGGCAAGTAGGCCAATTGCAGTTGTCACACTTTTTCATCCATGCAAGATATGCTGCCTAATTTAGAAGGAAGTCTGGGATCAGAGAAGTTAAGTTCACTCCACTGAATACTAAATATTTATTGAGAGCCTATCATGAACAATGCACTGTGTTATATGTTTTAATTTTAGTGATTTGTCTAAGGCCAGAGAACTGGTTAGTGTAGGACTACACTAGCTGCCCTTACTCTTGGCTGCATTATCCATCTTTCCAGTCCATCACATGTTCGGGGGTCAAACATTTTCAGTTGGGCAAATAAAAGAATTTATGTGCTTTAGGTTCACAACTGTTTTAATGAAACTCTACATAAAACACATGGATTTTTCCAGAAATATTTCATTGGATTTTGCTTAATTTATGGAGGAAAAAAATACATTAGTGACACCAGGACTTTTACAAAGAGAAAAAAAAAATCTTGGAAAGACAAGTAGATTCCTAAGTAAAAGCAGCAGGAACAAAGAGAGCATGAGGTGCCAACACAATGAGCACATAATACTACAATTATTAGCAGGCTTAAATTCACTGGCTGTCATTCTTAAAGAAAAGTAAGTCAGACAAGCAATGTGAACCAAACAATCATCTGCCATTGTAGCCTTAATCATTGCTGCCCATTGCTGGATATTCTCTCTGAGCTGCATCCACTCAGCTGTGGCACTGACCACATGGAAATAAAATAAAGAACGGAAAAGAAATTTGGTTCTTGTCACAGAGTTCATCATGCTGATTTATCAACCTGAAATATAGTTTAATCTGCATAAAAATGGAAGCTTGCAAACTGACTGGGATTAATAGGTTTCAGCTCTAATTCCTTCTGGGGGTCTCATTTAAATAGGCCATTCATCATCGTGACCTCTTTTGATAATAGACTTACTGTAATATTTAATTTTACATTAATCTGTTGTAACTTAGCCAATGTTCATTTGCAGAAAAATCACTAAGGAATTAGCTCTGCCTGCCCCCAAATTTGGTCTTTAACAACATTCTCCTGAATGCCCAAACAATTAAAGATAGTCTATTCCCTTATTTGCTAAAATGTGCTGTTCAAGAATCATTATGTTTGGGTAGGACGGGGCGTAAGGAAAAGGGTACATTAACACAGAACCTTTACCTGGACTATTAGGCGGGACACTCATTTTGAGCCAGTAAAGATATAAAATATGGCTCAGTGGCAAAAATCCAGGTCAAGTGACACGCATTTGTTAATTTCTACTTGTGCTAGGGTCTGGCAAGGTCACTTATGTTACTATTGCTCATTAACCAGAACATGCCTGGTCCTGAGGAACATTATGAATTCTAATAAATTCAATCCAATTCATTACAGTGTAACATGTTAATGATACCAGTATTATATACCCTCTGAAAGGTACACTGAGGGGACAGAGGCAGATGCACAGGAAACAGATGTGTGTGTGTGTGTGTGTGTGTGTGTATGTGTGTGTGTGTGTATGTACATACCTAATTCCATGGATAGTCAGAGAAACCAGAGAGTGCTGAATCTGGCAAAGGTCAAGAATATAAGATTAAAACTGTCCTTCTGGGAAAGAATAACGTAGGGACAGATGAGATTTTCCTCTCTCCCATTTCTGCTAGATAGATCTCAGAGGGGATTGGCCATTGACACCTGAAGACTACCTAAAGGATCTGGATCTGCTAAATGAGCTAGTGTATCAGGGGTGTTCTGAGCAGGCAGCCTGATAAATGATCTCAACATTTATTTCAGATAGAAATGATAAGCAACATTGTTCCATAATGTGTTATTTTCCCTCTTCCTTTAGTTAATCTCTTTAGGTAATGTGAATTACTTACTTATTTTAGAATTTAGACTTCTATTAAAGATGATCTAATCCAACTCTAGATGAGACAGAATTGCCCATAAAAACAAGTAACTTTCTCACATTATGCAGGTAGAAAGATGAGTAATAACAGGGCCCAGGCCAGAATCCACATCACTTGATTCCTGCCGCACTGCTACTTCCAACTTTCATGTGCCCAATATGCTACTTTTACCATCTCTCACTATGAGCATTCATTCTGGTCAGATCTCAGTTGAGGAGTGAACCAGCTAGCCAGCTGCCAGGGAGCCAATTTATATGATGCATTAAAGTTCTGTCTCACCTTCACTACTTAGATAAAATCATTTTGAAAGGACACCCATATACTAGCCTACTCAGGGTATCCACATCTCTCAATCTAACCCCTATACAGATTGTTGTAAGAGAAAGTTATTCCTTATAACACAGTAGCCAAAGACAAAAAGAGGAGGCTTTTCCTGGGCCAGCAAGATATTGCACACTACTCTGAGATGCCGAAAGGATCAAGAGAAGAGTCTGGTAAAGCTGGGAATTGACTCATTTTCCTAAATAATCATTTAACATATTTTCTTTCTTCTGATGTCTCTTTAATAACATTTCCACATCTCAATCTTAGCTGTTGACTTTATTTCAGTGGGGGAAAATCCCAAACAAACAAACAAAACAAGCAATAAGGAAAAAACTTCCATACATACCCCCCTTGAAATTACGAGTCTTTCTACACCTGTGCCCATGCATGCTGCCTTGAGGAAACAGTGAGCAGATCGTCTGTGCTTTCTATCTTAAGCCAACTCAGATGCTCAGGGGCTTAGCTCCTGAAATCACTCCCTCTCTCTACTATATCAACAATGTTTACCCTTCTACTGGATTGTTTCCACCAGTAGTTCAACATGCTCATTATGACACCAAAAACCTTCTCCTGATCCTACATCTCTCTCTTTATGCCTGAGTTCTCTTCTCTCCTTTAGTAAAACTCCTTGAAAGGGAGGTCTATACATTGTTTTATTTCCTCTTCTTGATATTCTCTTGAACCATCCTCAGTCCGATTTTCATCCCCACCCCTTCACAGAAATAGATCCTGCCAACTGTGCCAATGATCTTCATGTTGCTTAATTTCATCTTCAGTTCTTAGTTCTCATCTTACATAACTTCTCTGTGGCATTTGTCACAGTGCCTCATTCCTTCTTTGTGGAAGCACTTTCTTCACTTAGTTCCTAAGACATCACTCTCTCTTGGTTTCCCTCATGTTGGTACTATACTGGCTACTCCTCTGTTTCCTCTGTTGGTTTCTCCTAATTTTTCCAATCTCTAAATGTGGTAGAATCCCATAGACTTTGGCTTTTGATGGTAAGCAAAGCAAGAATATATACTGAACTTCAATCTTTAAATTATTTTAACTATGCTTCTGTTGGAAGGGAGACTTTTAACTATTCTCTAACTTACTATTCATAATTTATACAATTTGTAATCACAGACCCATTCTAAGCATATTCAAGTATGTTTTAAAATAACTGAAGAAGATTCAGGATGGAAGGAGTAGGAGGATGTGGAGTTCATCTCTCTCCACGGATGCATCAGGAATACATCTATAGATGCAAAAATTCTCACAGAACACCAGCTGAAAATTAGCAGAAGACCTTGGACATTGGAAAGGACTATAAAGATCCCTGCATAACTTGGTAGGACAGAAAAAAGAAGGGAGAAGGAGGAGGAGAGGAAGTGGGATGAGACCTGCACCCTGGGGTGGGGGAGCTGAAGCAGAGGAGAGATTCCTAAATTCAGGGAAATGCTCTCTCTGATGGGGGAATTGATTGGTACAGAAGGGAAGCACTTGAAGCTGTTGGAAGAGAGTGAAGTGGCCAATCTGTGGCAGATGGGACAGAATTAGAAATACACAGATGGTCTGTACCATGGCCCTATGTGTCCCAGACTGGGATGTGTGTTCAGAGGTGTGCAAGGGGGCTGGGAGCTGGAGCATGGGGATTGGAGAACAGGCCCAGAGCAAGAACTGCTGTTGGCTGTGGAGAGATAGACTAAGGGGATGGGAGGGAGGAAATCCACAGCAGGGAATGCCTACAGAGGAAGACCAGACTGCCATGGAAGCAGGGTGCTACTGCTGAGTCACACGCAGGGGAGGAGCCACTACTGTAGCCTCTCTCTCCCCACACAATGGTACTGGCTGCCAAGCAATAAAAAAAGCCCCCTCAGAGTGGGCCCTAATGCACCAGCTGCAGGGTAATTTAAAAAGAGCCCAGCAAGGGCTTGCCCTCATGTGCCTTGCACCATGCACCAGAAAAGGCCCTCACTAGGGCCATCTCTCTTGCACCCATGATTGCCAGCTTCCCTGCACATTTGGTGTCACCACGGCTCCCACAATCCAAGCAGTCATACTACCTCTGTGCCCTCTCATCACTGGGACAGAACCAAGAGTTCCAAGGCAACCTCAGGAACAGACTCCTGTGGGTGGACCACATGCAGAGGTGGTGATAAAACCAAAGTTGAACCCCAGGGGTGGGGCGACTAAGGAAGAAGATTGAAAATCTTTCCATCAGCTGTACAAGCTGCAGATTAAATCCCCATGATCAGCTAGGTATACCCCGGATCTATGGAATATCTGAGTAGACAATGAGTGTTTCCACAAATGAAAACGGTGTAGCTCTGACAGCTGTGGACTTTGGGGACAAGTACACATAGGAAATGGGCCAGATCAGAGTCTGAGGGGTCCCCACAAGGCACACAGCAGGTCCAGAGACCAGCCCAGAGGCAGAGGAGACCTTCTTGGGGAGGCAGAAGTGGGCTGTGACTCACAGTGTGTGCAAGGACACTTTCAGCAGAGACCCTAGGGAAACATAATTATTACTATTAATTTTATTATGTTTTTATTAATTCTGTTCTTGGTTCTGCCTTTTTGTCTTTCTTTTTTTATTTGTTTGTTCTAGTTTTAGTAATTTTTTTTAATTTAGTCTTTTAGGATCTCTGTATTTTATAACATATTTTTTAGTTTTTTAAATATTTATATTTTTACTTTGCTTTTCTGTTTTGCTGTGTTCTTTTCCCTTATTTTTTTCTTCTTTTTCTTTAATATATCTTTTTTTATATTTCTATTTTTACTTTGCTTTCAGTTCCTCTGTGATTTTTCCCTTTTTATGTTATTTTATTATTAATTTTCTTTAACCATTTTTATTGGTTTCTTCTGTTTCCTTGTTTTATACTTCAGTTGGCACACTGCTTTGGTTTTGTATTTGTTATGTGTTTTTGTTAGTTGAAATCCTAATTGATTTCGTTTTTGAGTTCTTCTATTTACCTGGTTGTTCTCTTGCTTTCTGTCTTATTTGGTTCTGTTTTTGCTTCTTTTACGTGTGTGTGTTTCCTTGTTTCTGTTTTTGTTTGTTTGATTTTGTTTTTACCATTTCTCTGGAGTTTTGTCTTTTCTTTAATATATTTTCTATTTTATTTTTTTATGTCTATTTCTATATTGCTTTTCTGTTCTATCTTCTTTCTGCTTATTCTTTTACTTTTCTTTTTTTTTCTTTTTATCATTTTTGTTGTTTTATTTTGTTTCTTTGCTCCATTCTTCAGTTGGCACTCTCATTTGTTTTGCATTTTGGCTTGTCAGTTTTCTTTTAAATTTTGTTCTTGGGTTCTTTTGTTTGTGTGGTTGTTCTCTTGCTTTTTTATTCGGTTCTGTTTTTGCTTCTTTGCTGTGTGTGTGTGTGTTTCGTTGTTTCTGTTTGTGTTTGTTTTATTTAAATTTTTACCATTTGGCTGGGGTTTTGTTAGTTTATTTTTCTTAATCCCTTTTACTGCTGGGATGAGAGACTTGGGGGTCTTGGGTCCTCAGTGGAAAGCCAGGCCTGAGGTTCTGGGGTGTGAGCACCGAGTCCAGGACTCTGGACCACTGGAGAATTCCTAGCATCAGGGAAGATTAATCACTTAGGGCTCTCATAGAGACCTCAATCTGAATCCAAGGCTTGGCTCCACCCAACTCCCAGCAGCTCCCTTTGCTGGATGCCTCACACAAAACAACAAACAAGACAGGAACACAAACCCACCCATCAGCACACAGACTGCTTAAAGTCTTACTAAGCTCACAGACAACTAAAACATACCACTCGACATGGCCCTGCTCAACAGGAAAAGACTCAGCTCCACCTACCAGAAGCCAGGCACTAGTACCACCCATCAGGAAGCTTACACAAGCCACTGGACCAACCGCACCACCAGTGGTAAAGAACAGAAGCAAGAAGAACTATGACAATGCAGCCTGGGGAAAGGAGGCCACAAATACGGAAAATTAGACAAAATGAAAAGAGAGAGAAATATCTTACAGGCAAAGGAGCAGGGTAAAACCCCACAAGACCAAATAAATGAAGAGGAAATAGGCAAACTACCTGAAAAAGAATTCAGAGTAATTACAGTAAAAATGATCCAAAATCTCAGAAATAGAATAAATACAAGAAACGTTTAACAAGGACACAGAAGAACTAAAGAGCAAACAAACAGTAATGAACAACATAATAACTGAAATTAAAACTACTCTAGAAGGAATCAATAGCAGAATGACTGAGGCAGAAGAACAGATAAGTGAGCTGGAAGATAGAATGGTGGAAATAACTGCCACAGAGCAGAATAAAGAGAAAAGAATGAAAAGAATGGAGGACAGTCTCAGATAACTCTGGGACAACACTAAGTGCACCAACGTTCAAATTATAGGCACTCAAGAAGAAGAAGAAAAAAAGAGAGGGTCTGAGAAAATATTTCAAGAGATTATAGTTGAAAACTTCCCCAACATGGGAAAGGAAACAATCATGTCCAGGAAGAAGAGAGAGTCCCATACAGCATAAAGCCAAGGAGAAACATGCCAAGACACATATTAATCAAACTAACAAAAATAAAACACAGAAAAAATTGTTAAAAGCAGCAAGGGAAAAGCAACAACTAACATACAAAGGAATCCCCATAAGGTTAACAACTGATCTTTCAGCAATAACTCTACAGGCCAGAAGGGAATGACAATATATATTTAAAGTGAAAAAAGGGAAAAACCTACAACCAAGACCACTCTACTCAGCAAGGATCTCATTCATGTTCGACAAGGAAATCCAAAACTTTACAGACAAGCAAAAGCTAAGAGAATTCAGCACCACCAAACCAGCTTTACAACAAATGCTACAGGAAATTTGCTAGGCAGGAAACACTAGGAGAAAACACCTACAAAAACAACCCAAAACAATTAAGAAAATTGTCATAGGAACATACATATTGATAGCTACATTGAATGTAAATGGATTAATTGTTCAAACCAAAAGACACAAACTGCCTGAATGGATATAAAAACAAGACCCATATATATGCTGTCTACAAGAGATGCACTTCAGACCTAGGGACACATACAGACTGAAAGTGAGGGGATGGATAAAGGTATTCCATGCAAATGGAAATCAAAAGAAAATTGGAGTAGCAATACTCATATCAGACAAAATAGACTTTAAAATAAAGACTATTACAAGAGGCAAGGAAGAACACTACATAATGATCAAGGGATCGATCCCAGAAGAAGATAAAACAATTGTCAATATCTATTGACCCAACATAGCGGTACCTCAACACATAAGGTAAATGCTAACAGCCAAAAAAGGAGAAATCAAAAGTAACACAAAAATAGTAGGCAACTTTAACATCCCACTTACACCAATGGACAGATCATCCAAGTGGAAAATAAATAAGGAAACACAAGCTTTAAATGACACATTAGACCAGATGGATCTAACTGATATTTATAAGATATTCCATCCCAAAACAACAGAATACACATTCTGCTCAAGTACCCATGGAATATTCTCCAGGATAGACCAATCTAGGGTCACAAGTCAATCCTAAGTAAATTAAAGAAAATTGAAATCATATCAAGCATCTTTTCTGACCACAACACTATGAGACTAGATATCAATTACAGAAAAAAAAAACTGTAAAAAATACAACCACATGGAGGCTAAACAATATGCTACTAAACAACCAAGAGATCATTGAAGAAATCAAAGAGGAAATCGAAAATACCTAGAAACAAATGACAATGAAAACACGATGACTCCAAACCTAGTGGATGCAAAAAAAGCAGTTCTCAGAGGGAAGTTTATAGCAATAAAATCCTACCTTAAGAAACAAGAAAAATATCAAATAAACAAACTAGCTTTATACCTAAAGTAATTAGAGAAAGAAGAACCAAAAACACCCCAAAGTTAGCAGAAGAAAAGAAATCTTGAAGATTTGATAAGAAATAAATGAAAAGTAATGAAGAAAACAATAGCAAAGATGAATAAAACTAAAATCTGGTTCTTTGAAGAGATAAGCAAAATTGATAAACCATTAGCCAGACTCATCAGGAAAAAAAGGGAGGAGACTCAAACCAACAGGTTTAGAAATGAAAAAGGAGAAGAAACAACTGACACCACAGAAATACAAATGATCATGAGAGACTACTACAAGCAATTATATGCTAATAAAATGGACAACCTGGAAGAAATGGACAACTTCTTAGAAAAGTACAACCTTCCAAGACTGAACCAGGAAGGAATAGAAAATATGAACAGACTAATCACAAGTACTGAAGTTGAAACTGTGATTAAAAATCTTCCAACAAACAAAAGCCCAGAGTCAGATGGCTTCATAGGCAAATTCTATCAAACATTTAGAGAAGAGCTAACACCTATCCTACTCAAACTCTTCCAAAATATAGCAGAGGGAGGAACACTCCCAAACACATTCTACAAGGCCAGCATCACCCTGATATCAAAACCAGACAAAGATGTGACAAAGAAATAAAACTACAGGCCAATATCACTCATGAACATAGATGCAAAAACCCTCAAAAAAATACTAGCAAACAGAATCCAACAGCAAATTAAACAGATCATACACCATGATCAAGTGGGGTTTATCCTAGGAATGCAAGGATTCTTCAATATATGCAAATCAATCAATGTGATACATCATATTAACGAAGAATAAAAACCATTTGATAATCTCAATAGATGTAGAAAAGCTTTTGACAAAATTCAATACCCATTTATGATAAAAAACCCTCCAGAAAGTGGCTATAGAGGGAACCTACTCCAACATAATAAAAGCCATATATGAGAAACACACAGCAAACATTATTCTCCATGGTGAAAAACTGAAAGTATTTCCTCTAAAATCAGGAAGAAGAAAAGGGTGCCCACCTCATCACTATTATTCAACATAGTTTTGGAAGTTTTAGCCATGGCAATCAGAGAAGAAAAAGAAAGAAAAGATTCCAAACTGGAAAAGAAGAAGTAAAACTGTCACTGTTTACAGATAACATGATACTATACATAGAAAATCCTAAAGATGTCACCAGAAAACTAGTAGAGTTAATCAATGAATTTGGTAAAGTAGCAGGATACAAAATTAATGCACAGAAATTTCTTTCATTCCTATACACTAATGATGAAAAATCTGAAAGAGAAATTAAGGAAATACTCCCATTTACCATTGCAACAAAAAGAATAAAATACCTAGGAATAAACCTACCTAAGGAGACAAAAGACCTGTATGCAGAAAATTATAAGACACTGATGAAAGAAATCAAAGATGATACAAACAGATGGAGAGATATACCATGTTCTTGGATTGGAAAAATCAACATTGTGAAAATGACTATACTACCCAATGCAACCTACAGATTCAATTCAATCCCTATCAAATTACCAATGGCATTTTTTACAGAACTAGAACAAAATATTTTACAATTTGTATGGAAACACAAAAGACCCCTAAGAGTCAAAGCAATCTTGAGCAAGAAAAACAGAGCTGGAGGAATCAGACTCCCTATCTTCAGACCACACTACAAAGCTACAGTAATCAAGACAGTATGGTACTGGTACAAAAACAGAAATATAGATCAGTGGAACAGGATAGAAAGCCCACAGATAAACCCACCCACATATGGCCACCTTATCTTTGACAAAGGAGGCAAGAATGTACAATGGAGAAAAGACAGTCTCTTCAATAAGTGGTGCTTGGAAAACTGGATAGCTACATGTAAAACAATGAAATTAGAACACCACCTAACACCATACATGAAAATAAACTCAAAATGGTTTAAAGACCTAAATGTAAGGCCAGACATTATAAAAGTCTTACAGGAAAACATAGGCAGAACACTCTATGACATAAATCATAGCAAAATCCTTTCTGACCCACCTCCTAGAGTAATGGAATTAAAAACAAAAATAAACATATGGGACCTAATGAAACTTAAAAGCTTTTGCACAGCAAAGGAAATGATAAACAAGATGAAAAGACAACCCTCAGAATGGGAGAAAATATTTGCAAATGAATCAACTCACAAAGGATTTATCTCCAAATATACAAGCAGCTCATGAAGTTCAATATCAAAAGAACCCAAACAATCCAGTTAAGAAATGGGTAGAAGACCTAAATAGACATTTCTCCAAAGAAGACATACTGATGTCCAAGAGGCACAAGAAAAGGTGCTCGGCATCAATAATCATTAGAAAAATGCAATTCAAAACCACACTGAGGTATCACCTCACACTGGTCAGAATGGCCATCAACAAAAAATCTAGAAAATATAAATGCTGGAGGGGCTGTGGAGAAAAGGGAACCCTCCTGCACTGTTGGTGGGAATATACATTGATACAGCCACTATGGAGAACAGTATGGAGGTTCCATAAAAAACTAAAAATAGAACTACCATATGACCCAGCAATCCCACTACTGGGCATATACCCTGAGAAAAACATATTTCAAAAAAAGACATGTACCACAATGTTCATTGCAGCATTATTTACAATAGCCAGTACATAGAAGCAACCTAACTATCCATCAACAGATGAATGGATAAAGAAGATGTGGCACATATATACAATGGAATATTACTCAGTCATAATAAGGGCAAAATTGAGTTATTTGTAATGAGGTGGATGGACCTAGAATCTGTCATACAGAGTGAAGTAAGTTGGAAAGAGAAAAACAAATACTGTATGTTAACGCATATATGTGGAATCTAAAAAAACGGTACTGATTAACCTAGTGTCAGGGCAGGAATAAAGACGCAGACGTAGAGAATGGACTCAAGGACACAGCGGGGAAGTGGAATCTGGAAGAACTGAGAGAGTAACATTGACATATATGCACTACCAAATATAAAATGGATGGCTAGTAGGAAGCTGCTGCATAGCACAGGGAGATCAACTCGATGCTTTGTGACAACCTAGAGGTGTGGGATAGGAAAGCTTAAGAGGGAGAGGATATGAGGATATATGTATCCATATAGCTGATTCACTTTGTTGTACAGCAGAAACTAACACAACTTTGTAAAGCAATTATACTCCAGTAAAGATATATTAAAAAAAAAAATAGAGATCAGATTTGTGGTTACCAGAGGTGGGGGTAGGGGGACTTGAAGGAAGGTAGTCAAAAGGTACAAACTTCCAGTTACAAGATAAAAAAGTACTAGGGATGTAATGTGAAACATGATAAATATAATTAACACTGGTGTATGTTATATGTGAAAGTTAAGAGAATAAATCCTAAGAATTCTCCTCACAAGGAAAACATATTTTTTCTATTTCCTTAATTTTATATCTATATGAGACGAAGGATGGTCACTAAACTTATTGTGATAATCATTTCATGATGTACATAAGCCAAATCATGCTGTACACCTTAAATTTATATAGTGCTATATGTCAATTATATCTTAATAAAACTGGAAAAAAATAAATTAAATAACAGTGAATCAAATGACCATTTGCTTTTAACAAAAAATTAAATACCTGTATACCTGCAAATAATCAGATATTTAGCAGTTCAGAAAAAGTTAACTCTTAACTAGCCAATTATTTGACTAAATTCAATTCAAAAAAAAAAATCTTCACCCTACTTTTGGGACTTCTTATAGCACAAGTTTCACTTAATATATCCTCTGGAGCCTACTATCAGTGTGGAGAAGGCATTGGAGTGCAGATTTTCTGGCCAGTGCCTGGGAAGCCCCTACGTATTTCAGTAGAACAGAATCCCCACTCATCTGATAGATGCCCCTCTTGTCAAAACTCTGTGACAAATAAATCAAATGGCTATATTTCCATTATCACCTCTAAAATTGGTTTTCAAATATTTTATCTAGTCATTTTTTAAATATTTTAAGCAGTTTAAAGCATTTAAGAAAATCTGATGTACTAAGATTTGGAACAATTATGTTCTCAATTAATGTTTGAATATTTGGGAAAATCTAATTTGTTTTATTCATAAGTTTTAAGTTTATTAATTATGCAAGTAGGATGTAATTATATTAAAAAATCATTAGTTGTTTAAAGATCTGTAAGATGGTACATTCCTTTAAAATTTTTGAAACCATACCCCCAGAAAAGTAGCAGGAATTTCTGAAAACAATTTCCAAATTTCTTCTTTGGCCTTTACCAAGATATAAAAGAAAAAGATATTTACTTTAAAATACAAAAGAAGAAGCTGACTAAAGTTCTCACTCCATGATATAGACATGTGGCCAACACAAATAATTTGTCATAGAAAAAAATAAACTTGAAAAATCTAAACCAACAAATATCATTTATAAGTGACTTTTATATAGATGGCACACACATTTAATTTTGCTTGTGATGCTGAACTTATTTAATAAGATTCTTATTTATCTCTGCTGATCTTCTTACAGAAGTTTCCACCACCAGCCCTTTTATCCCTTATATATGACTTTTCATGTCCTGGGAGCCCATTGAACAGTATCATTTCTGTTAGAGAACCTCCACAATTCTCCTATCACTGGGGCTCTATATTTCAAAATAATCTTTAATTTCTCTTTTTCTTTCAACTGTCATGATAGATTAAATATCCGGTCTTATATTCATTCCTTCTTATATTCAGTTCCACTCACAATATGATCACCCAAGTTTAGACCAATATCATCCCATGCTTCATAAGTGCAATAGTGTATCATTTGGCTGCTCAACCTACCATCTCCTATTCTTCCAGTCCATCCTATGTGGCATTACAAGTGGTACAATTTTATACTCATCATTCCATGCTCAAAATCATGTTTCCTCTTTCCTACAACATCCAACTATAATTGCTAACTTTCCCCATTCAGTGTATTAATAGAGAAATATTGCCTTCTCTCCATCACCCTTTAATTCCCTTATTCATATTTTCTCAGTGTATGTCAATACCTTGTATGTGAACTTTAACTCAAGTTATGTAACAAGTCTCTTGCCCCTTGAACACTGCAATCTCTGAACTTTAACTCAAATTATGTAACAAGTCTCTTGCCCCTTGAGCACTGCAATAGCTGAAGACTTTCAGATCCCCTTAAGGGGCGAGAATTTTAGGTCCAGACCACAATGCAGGTAAAACACAGATCTTCTAGATCAGCATTTCCATAATATACTCAGTTGCATACTAATTTTATGAGCTGTTAATATTTATATCTCATACATACACACACACACACACACACACACACACACACACACACACACAGCATTCATGGCTAAAGATGAGTCTCGGAAATACTAGTTTAATCAAAGTCAAATTGTAATATTTTTCTTTTTTGTGAGATTAAATATGTCACTGTACCATGTATTCTCTAGGACTGTACAATGCCAACATATGAAGAAGTAGTGAGTATGTGGAAACTCCTAACGTGATGACAATTTTTCTTATACTTTAGCCCTAAAAAAGGTGTCCCTGTTTCATTACCCTGGGCATATGTACTTATTGTGAGGCCCTAAATGTACCCTCACTTCTTTGGAACTGGATCCCATCCTTGTTCTCATGCCTTCTTCCAAGAACATGAGTCCTGCTGGCAACACCAATCATTCTGACTAAGTCCATGTTGCATGCTCCTCAAAGTCCTTGGTACTCACTATTTATCTGTGGAGACTTTCTCTGAATGTTTACTGTTGGAACCCTAACCAAGATTGGTTCAGATTCATCACTATACCCCTCTCTACTTTTGCCCATTTTTTGGCAAATTCCAGTCACTCAGTTAAATTTAAGGTATTGATTACAAAAAGAACTGGGTGAGAGACTGAGTCTTCCTTAAAAGACATTTAACCATCTCCATTATTAGAAAATCAACTCAAATCTGCAAAAACAAAAATAAACAAGTAGAACTACATCAAACTAAATAGCTTCTGCACTGCGAAGAAAACCATCAACAAAATGAAAAGGAAACCTACTGAATGGGAGAATTTTTGTATATCTGATAAGAGGGTAATATCCAAAATATAGAAAGAACTCATGCAACTTAATAGCACAAACCAAACAAACCAATTTAAAAATATGCAGAGGATCTGAATAGACATTTTTCCAAAGAAGATATACAGATGGCCAACAGGTACAAGAAAAGATGCTCTACATAGTTAATCATCAGATAAATACAAATCAAACCACAATGAGATACCTCCTCACATCTATTAGAATGACTAGTATCAAATAGATAAGAGATAACAAGTGTTGGTGAAGATGTAGAGGAAAGAGAATCCTTGTGCACTGTTGGTGGAAATGTAATTGGTGCAGTAACTATGGAAGACAATATGGAAGTTCCTCAAATAAGTAAGACTAAAACTACCATATGATCCAGCAATTCCACTTCTGAGCATTTATTTGAATAAAGCAAAGACACTAACTCTAAAAGATATATGCACCCCCACGTTCATTGCAGCATTGCTTACAATAGCCAAGATATGGGAACAACATATGTGTCTATCAGTGGATGAATGAATAAAGAAATTGTAGTATACATACACAATGGAAGATTATGCAGCCATAAAAAATAGCAAAATCTGCACCCATTAATAAAGGGAAGATAGTCTTTTTTTAAATACAAAAGAGTTTATTCATTAATCATCTCAGGGAGTTGGAAAAATAATAACTGTCTCTTCCACACTGACAAGATTCTATAAACTACCAGTTCTCTGGAACAAACAAGCAATTGTGCATTATCAGCTATATTTTCAACTTAGGGACCTAGTGGGTCCTACAATATGAATTTCATGAACTGTGTAGTTTCATATCTCCTAGGCCATGTGACTCCATAAACATTCACATTAAAACATAAACAATAATATTAATAATAAAGGAAAGACCTGAAGACGGTAGATGTTTAAAAGCAGAACAAATCAATAGCCTTGCCTCTGAAAGCAAAAAAAAAAAAAAAAACTAGACTAAACAACACCAACAACAAAATCAAGGCACAAATATCCACCAAGTCTTTAGCTTACTGGTAGAAAGGTTGGAAGAGTGGGGGCCCTTCAAACAGGAATGAAATGTATACAGACTCTCAGGGCAAAGATCAGAGATGAGGATACACATTAAGAAAAATAAGGTTAGACATGTAAGATAGGGTTAGATTATAGAGGCAGGGGAGTTTCAACTCCAATTTCCTTTTCTATTTGTCCTTAAAAACTCCTTTTGCTCAGAAAATAAATTCTGTCACCATAGGCAGGATTTTCATCCCCAGCCAGAGCTTTTTTGAAAGCCCAACATGCTCACTGCCATCTCTTCACAGCTGTAGCTTTTAACTTCAATGTCTCTGCCCCTGAGGAGGGGCTGAACACATTTTGGCCTGAACTAGCTTCTCAGCAGGGTATCAGCAGGTGACATTTCCTACTGACGCTGTCTGCAGGGCAGCTCAGCCCCATAGACAGGCAAAATTCCTTTCTGAACCAAGCCTCAGATCGAGGATGGGAAATAGTACACTTATTCAGATTTATTAAGGAGAAAAACTTTCCACAGCAAAGGGAGTGGAAACCATAAAAATAGACCCAGAGAGTGGGTCCTCTTCATCATGAACGCTACAAGGGCTGCATTCAGTTGTGGCCCCACTTACGAGAAAGCCATGGGGTTTGAGATGCAGTTATCTCTCAAATCAAAATTGTGGTCTGGGTGAATGGGTTTTCTTCCTCTCAGCCCTGCAGATATTGTTTTCAGAGCTCCAAGGCCAACCTGCAGTGAAACTGGAATTCGGAAAAGTTCTTCATCCTGCAACACTTTGATTTTATCCTCTCTGCTTTTCACAATAGTTTGGCATGACAAATTAAATTTGAGCTAAAGTAAAAATTGAACTACTGCTTATTTGTGGGAGGCTTTTGGTGAAAGTTTACTCTGGGGAATATGTTAGGGTTTAAAGATGCTGTAGATCAGCAAATTTAAAACATTTTAAGCTGCTTAGTTTGTTTATTTTTTAAACCCCAAGGAACCTCAATCCATATGACAAACAAAAGTATAACTTCTCTGGTTAAAGGGGGTTAATGATAAAAGATTTTTAACATCTTCCTCCAAAGTAGCCCAGAGCCAAGATATATGCAATCTTGGACCTCTGGGGATGATATAGAGAAACATTGCCCTGTTCAGAGGGTTACTCTAAATGTAAGTTTTCATCATCAGGATAAAGAGGCCAATTCTTGGTGGAGACAAATAAGGATGTGAATCATCCAAAAGGCTTTTCTATTCAGTTCTCCCAACACCATTTATTGGAGACTATCCTTTCTTATTTGAATAATCTTGGCTCCCTTATCAAATATTAATTGACCACATATGTGAGGGTTTTTTCTGGGCTCTTGATTCTGTGCCATTGATCTGTGTGTCTATTTTTATGCCAGTACCATAAAAATAGACTATATTTTTATGACTATAGCTTTGTAATATAGTTTGAAATCAGAACACATGAAGCCTCCAGCTCTTCTTTCTCAGGATTGCTCTGGCTATTCAGGGTCTTTTGTTGTTTCATACAAATTTTAGAATTTTTTTCAGTTTCTGTAAAAAATATCATTGGAATTTTTATAGAATTGTATTGAATCTATAGATGGAATGCCAATTATATCTCAATAAGGCTGGAAAAAATAGATAAAAAATAAACAAGATTATCAGTATTAAAACAAAAGACAGCTATATTTACTTGTTTAGTACATTCAGTGATTTTGAAAGCACAATTACCCTCAGTTGAGAGCTATGTTGCATTTTTAAAGTCCATAATTGTGACAAGTAACTTTGCCTCCTAAAGTTACTTCAGGCTCATTAATCCTTATAGCCTCATGGTAAGGATTAAATGAGAGCATAAGTAAAACACTTGGAACAGTATTTAGCCTAGATCCATCCCCTCCCAACTCTCATCCCACTCTTAGCCAATACCATTGTTCTCAGTGACTTTATAATGCCGAGTGGAGGGTGGAAAGCATATGCATAAATAACCAACCAAGAACATTTCAGTGTGTTCGGTGTCATATTAGAAACCTACATAAAGTGCTGTGGGAACATTAATAGGCAAAAGACTGCATACACTTGGATCATAGGAAAGGCTTCAAAATGAAGAGGTCACATGCATAGGTGGAAAGAAGGAAGGATGGAATAAGTGGAACTCATTAGAAGGACAAGTTCACATTCACTAGACATGCAAAGGAGGCAAGTGGATGTTACAAGAAGAAGGAAGACTGAGCAAAAAGCAGAGGCAAGAAGGTACATCAGGACTCAGTGCTGTCACAGCACAGAGTGTGGGTTCCTTAGAGACTCTGAGTCTTGCCTGTCATGTGTCCAAGTCAGCATCATCTATGGTGCAAAGCCTTACCTGAAGGTAATGTTGGAACATTAGTTTACATCATTTCCATTAGTCTCCACACCTTGGTGAGGAGTGTAGTGTTTATTCTATACACAATGAAAAGTGCTGAATGTTTTAAATCATAGTAGCTGATTAGAAACTGATTTTACAAAGATAATTCTGGTTTCCCTCAGGAAGAAAAGTTGCAATTCAAACACTGATCCCAAGAAGATGATAAAGGAAGGTATTTTAAATAGTCCAGCAAATGATGGTAACATGATCATAGCTAGCATTGACCTTAATATGTGCCAGAGACATTGCTAACTATATTATTGCATCATCTCATCTTTTCTTCATCCTAATCTAATGGAAAAGATACTAAAACCTTCCACATTTTAGAGTGAGGAAGCCAGTGCACTGAGAAGTTAAGCAATTTTGCAAGGCCTAGAACTACTTAGTAGTGGAATTTACTTATGAATATAGAAGATTTCACTGATAATGATGATCTGATCTAAAATCAGTGGAATCTGATGGCAATTGAACAAGAAAGTAAGTAATCAAAGTAAGCTAGAACATTTCTAGCATGAAAGACTGGTAGATCATGCATGATGTCATTAAGTGGAAGGAAAAATTTAAGGAAATGAGTATATGTGCTGAAAAATATGGGAGAAGGTTAAGAAGACAGATGACCAGAAAATTGGGGGATGGGGAGCCAAATATTTAATGACAAATTGCTTCAGATTTTTTAAAATGTTAATTTTCTTATATAGGCAAGTAAGAATCATAAGATATATGTATGTATGTCATATAGGTGGATAGATAGATAGATAGATAGATAGATAGATAGATAGATAGATAGATGATAGGTTGATTGATTCCATCTTATTCATTTAAAAAACAGAGTCCTTTTGAGTTTTGAATTTGGATTTATGTTTTAGTGTTATTTTGAACTCTGAATGGTTAGTTTGTTACCACACTTGCTATCTTCTGAATCTTTCAGAATTTTATGTCTAAGAGACAGGGAATGATGAGAATATCCATAACTATAAAATACATTAATGGATGAAAAAAACATGAAAAAACATTAAGACATTTGGAGAAAGCCCCAAATATGTGATATTTTAAGAGAGGAATTTGGATTAGGAAGGGAATTTAGATATTGTCTGCTATAAATCCCTTCTTTTTCTGAACAAGGGATATAAAGACAGATGATAATGTAACTAGGTCAAGTTTTCATTCACACCACATCTTGGGGGTTCCCATCAGAGTTAGATATAGTGAGTAAAATTGCTGGAGATAGGATGAAAATAATTTTCAGTTGACATTCTTTTTTAAAAGCCCACTGAAAATGAAAAACATTTGCAATTTTTTAAATCAGATGATTGCATAAATCTTCCAAATCAACATATTTCAGAACAGATACTTTTAGATGCAAATGGTGGAAAGGAACTGTGTGATCCTTTTAGGAGCCTGGACCCATAGCTGTAGGAGCCATACTGTACCTGTCCTTGAACAGAAGCAGACTGGTACATTTTGATACAACACCACAGTAACATCATTCCTACCTTAGTGTTTTTCTAAGACCTTGAAAGTTATTTGAGATAAATACGACTCCCAACAAATGTAAAATGCTGAGCATTTGAAGGCTATTCTGAAAACTCCAGCATTTGATGCTACCCTGTCTTGTTTTATAGACTTATTTTCTTTCCAAGACAACAAATTCCTGCAAAGCAAAGAAAATACCTTTATTCCTCTTCTATTTACTCTATTTTCTATCCCAGAATTGGAAACATAATACAAGTTCAAAGTATTTATTGATATGCTTTGCTTTCAACATGATTTAGTCAACTTTATGAAACAAATTGTACAAAAGTATTCTGTAATTTTTTTAAAAGGAAGATTATTTCAACAGTGACAGTTCTACACTATTTTCATGCTTCATTTCTTAATTATACTTCTTTAAAAAGATATACACAATTAATTAGGAAATGTTGGATTCATTCAGTAATATATAGTTGGTGATTCTGGTCTCATGACCACATTTCATTAAGAAATTCTCTCTTTTTATATCCATTTTTCTCTCTTTCTATAAGTCAGCTTGTTTACCTATACCCTGTGGTCTTTGAAGGGTAGCTCTGTGCTTGCATTTTCCCCTCATTATTTATTATAGTGCATCCAAAAAATATTGTGTTGATATTCCAAGTTACAGGTTCTAGCTAGAAGAGAAGCCATTTTTAAATGTGAATGACAATAAGGCCTAGAAAGGGACCTGGTAGGATTGTTGGGTCACTGAGATCCCAAGAATTCTGGATTTCTGTCAAGGAAAGAATTTTGGGGATTAGGAGGACACGGAGTTCGCATATCCTCACAACTAGGGCACCTACCAGGCACTGGTGGGGGATCTCGGACACCTAAGGGGACAGGAGGAAACCCTAAGAAACAGGTAGGACATAGGGAGGAGTGCAGAGGAGAAGTGGAGGAGAGATGGGACCAGAAGCCCTGAGGGGAAACTGGGGGAGTGGAGGGCTTCCCACACCCAGAGGGGCCCACTCACCACTAGGGGATCAACAGGGACAGGAAGAGACCTTTGGAGGATCAGAGGATCGGAAGGGAACTCAGCCGGCATTTCTTCCACCCACTCAGGTCCCAGTGAACCTGCTGGGGTCCTGGGACTGATGCTCCAAACTCTGAGGCCCCCTTTGGCCACTCTGAGCCAAAGCCCTGCCCGACAACCCCCAAGGCCTTATCTGCCTGCCTGAGTCCTGAGCCTAGCCAACCCTCACCGCCTAAAACTTGCCCTTGACTAGGTCCTGCCCCACTGCATTTTCGAGCAGCAAGGATCCTGAGCCTAGGCCCTGCCCCCCCCTAGGCACTGCCCCCACTTAAGCCCCATCACCACCTAAAACTGTCTCACACAGTCAAGGACTTTTCCAGCCCTTTTTTTTTGCTTTGCTATTGTGGTTCTGTTTTATTGTTGTTCTTGTTTCATTTATATTTTTTCTAATATAATTTTTATTTTTCTAATTTTATTTTATTTTTTATTCTTTGTTATTGTTTGGCTCTTTTTTTTTTTTTTTTTTTTTTTTTTGCCTTGCTGTGTGGCTTGAGGGATTTAGGTACACAGACATGGGTCAGGCCTGAGCTCCTGTGGTGGGAGCACCAAGATGAAACAACTGGACTAACAGAGAACTTCAGATACCAGGGAATATTAATTGGAGTGAGGTCTCCTGGAGATTAACATCTCGGCACGAAGACACAGCTCTACCCAACTGCCTGCAAACCCCAGTGCTGGATACCTCAGACAAAACAACCAGTAGGACAGGAACACAGCCTCACTCATCAAAAAATGAAGGAGACAACCAAAAAATATGTTCGTTTGCAGATGACATGATACTATACATACAGAATCCTAAAGATGCCACCAGAAAACTACTAGAGCTAATCAATGAATTTAATAAAGTTTCAGGATACAAAATTAATACACAGAAATCTCTTGCATTCCTAGACACTAATGATGAAAAATCTGTAAGAGAAATTAAGGAAACACTCCCATTTACCATCACAACAAAAAGAATAAAATACCTAGGAATAAACCTACCTAAGGAGACAAAAGACCTGTATGCAGAAAACTAAAAGACACTGATGAAAGAAATTAAAGATGATACCAACAGATGGAGAGATATACCATGTTCTTGGATTAGAAGAATCAATATTGTGAAAATGACTATACTACCCAAAGAAATCTACTGATTCAATGCAATCCTTATCAAATTACCAATGGCATTTTTTTACGGAACTAGAAC
Organism: Leucopleurus acutus; assembly: GCF_964270905.1. Lineage (NCBI taxonomy): Eukaryota > Metazoa > Chordata > Mammalia > Artiodactyla > Delphinidae > Leucopleurus > Leucopleurus acutus. The sequence continues at coordinate 32,962,081 of NC_139155.1, forward strand.
AAATAATCTTAAAATTTGTATGGAGACACAAAAGACTCTGAATAGCCAAAGCAGGGGAAAAAATAGAGCTAGAGGAATCAGAATCCCTGACTTCAGACTATACTACAAAGCTACAGTAATCAAGACATTATGGTGCTGGCACAAAAACAGAAACATAGATCAATGGAACAAGATAGAAAGCCCAGAGATAAAACCACAGACCTATGGTCAACTAATCTATGACAAAGGAGGCATGGTTATACAATGGAGAAAAGACAGTCTCTTCAATAAGTGGTGTTCAGAAAACTGGACAGCTACATGTAAAAGAATGAAATTAGAACACTCCCTAACACCATATACAAAAATAAACTCAAAATGGATTAGAGACCTAAATGTAAGACTGGACACTATAAAACTCTTAGAGGAAAACATAGGAAGAACACTCCCTGACATAAATCACAGCAAGATCTTCTTTGATCCACCTCCTAGAGTAATGGAGATAAAAACAAAAATAAACGGATGGGACCTAATGAAACTTAAAAGCTTTTGCACAACAAAGGAAACCATAAACAAGACGAAAAGACAACCCTCACAATGGGAGAAAATGTTTGCATATGAATCAACGGACAAAGGATTAATCTCCAAAATATATAAACAGCACATGCAGTTCAGTATTAAAGAAACAAACAGCCCAATCTAAAAATGTGCAGAAGACCTAAATAGACATTTCTCCAAGAAAGACATACATATGGCCAAGAAGCACATGAAAATCTGCTCTTAGAGAAATGTAAATCAAAACTACAGTGAGGTATCACCTCACACCAGTTAGAATGGGCCTCATCAGAAAATCTACAAACAACAAATGCTGGAGAGGGTGTGGAGAAAAGGGAACCCTCTTGCACTGTTGGTAGGAATGTAAATTGATACAGCCACTATGGAGAACAGTATGGAGGTTCCTTAAAAAAATAATAATAGAATTACCATATGATCCAGCAATCCTACTACTGGGCATATACCCAGAGAAAACCATAATTCAGAAAGACACATGCACTGCTATGTTCATTGCAGCACTATTTACAATAGCCAGGTCATGGAAGCAACCTAAATGCCCATTGACAGATGAATGGATAAAGAAGCTGTGGTACATATATACAATGTAATATTACTCAGCCATAAAAAGGAATGAAATTGGGTCATTTGTTGAGACGTGGATGGATCTAGAGACTGTCATACAGAGTGAAGTAAGTCAGAAAGAGAAAAACAAATATATATTAATGCATGTATGTGGAACCTAGAAAAATGTTACAGATGAACCAGTTTGCAGGGCAGAAGTTGAGACACAGATGTAGAGAACAAATGTATGGACACCGAGGGGGAAAGCCTTGGGAGTTTGCGTTGGTGGTGTGATGATTTGGGCGATTTGGATTGACATGTATACACTGATGTGTATAAAATTGATGACTAATAAGAACCTGCTGTATAAAAAAATTAATTAAATAAAATTCAAAAATTAAAAAAAGAAAGGGTAAATAGAAGTTGTCTGAATAGTTACTGAAATTTTCATCTCATTTTTAAATTATTTAAAATAAAAAGTTAAAAATTTAAAAAATGAAATTTAAAAAAGAAGATTTTTCTTGTTTGGAGAGTGGGAGAGGGATACAAGCGTGCACAGAATCCAAACTGATACCATTAGCATGTTATCAGGGATTATTTAGGTTAAATAAAAGCAGTTTATAAACTCAGCAAGCCAAAGGGTTTCAGCTCTCACAGGGTTTCTTTTCCCCTGGGAAATTAATAGAAAGCTTTATACAAACAAGGTAAAGCAATACATATTCCCCCGAAAGTTTCATTAAACTGCATTATTTTTTCATTCCTGCCTTTTCGAGACATAAATAAAATCTCAGCTTCTTTCTTTCTAGTCATGACTGAGGGACAGAGTGGGAAGGACTTGAGACAGGATATCCAAGTTAAAGGGCTGCTTGTGGAAATCCCTTTGTCATTCTGGTTTGGTCACTATTCACATATGGCTTATGTTCAAACAAAATTTCCTCCATGTTGAGTGCCTAGAATGTCACTTCTTTTTTAATGCAAAATGCAGTATCGGCTAACCTCCCACTGTCCCCCTGGACATGTCTTAAATCGCAAGCACTGACCTGTTCTACCAGAGAAGTATGTGCCAGACATCCACATCCAGTACTATCTTTTATTAAAAAAAAGATTTGTATGGAAGGATTAAAGTATTTTATTTCAAAGGGAAGCCATTAGGCATTTATTAGGGTAGTGACACAATTTGATTTATATTTTTTAAAAGTCACTGTGTTGAAAATGTATTCTACGGGGAAATGAATAGAAATGGAAAGATCAGACAAGAGATTACACAATAATTCTGGTGATTGAGGGAGCAGCTTCATTTAGAGTGGTGGCTGAGGAAATGGAGAAAAGTAGATTTAGAACATATTTTGGGTGTGGAATTAGATACAAAGAGTGAGGGCAGGAGAGGATGATACCTACCCAAAGGATTCAAGAAATAATTTCTGCAGTCAGTTCTTTTCTTGGGATTCTTGTTTGATCCATCATATTAAACACCATCTCACTTATTCTGAAGGACTACTGGTGCAGCTAGTACTTCCTCTTCTTAGTTCATTTTTGACTTTTACAAGAACTTTTTGATTTACCTATAACCTTCTTTATTCAATCTTACCTATACACATAAAGAAAACTGCATATCTACAATTAATAACCAGATATGTATGTAATAGGGGAAGCAGAACATTTATCTACCTATCTGCCTGTCTATCTCTGTAAACATGTCATCTTTCAGGAACTTTGTAGCTAGAAATCAGGTCTGTTGCATGCCAGAGCTTTTGCTCTTTCACCTACACTGCACTATCTCCCTTTAGGCATGAAAACTTACTAGAAAGTACAGGCAATATAAATACATATGAGAAATTCTGTTTTTACTTAATAACATGGGTCAGTGAAGGGCAAATAAATTATTAGTTTTACAAGTGCTAAAGAGATATAAGGACTTTTCTGGTCAGAGATAAAAGATATATAGAGACTTCTCTGGCCAGAGGGGACATAGCAAGTCTAACTTAAATTAGTCTTTGAAAATTGATTAGAATCTGGTACGCAGAGAGAAAATGGGTGAACATTCCAAACACTAGGAGCAGTGAGTATGGCAGAAGTAAGAAATTTGTATGAGGAATACACAAGAAAGTGATCTAACGCTTGTTAGGAGTCAACTGTGTCAATCCACACATATTACATATTATCCAATTTAATACTTATAATGATGAAACAGGAGAATACCAGTATCTCCGTTTAATAGATGATAATATATGAGACATGGAAGAGTGAGAGACAGAACTAGGGTTTGCTTCTACATTTTCTACAGTGTTAGAGTTAACTTCGCTGTGCTGAAACTGCTTAGTGAAGAGTAAGAGAGGGAAGGTGAGTTGAGGCTAACTTGGGAGGTGCCTTAATTGGTAAACTTATAAACTTGGTGGTGAGTGGACATTGAAGACATGAGTAGAGTGATGCTTGCTAAAATTTTATTTTGTTTTGTTTTGATTTTACTAGGAGTTGGATATGTTAAGCAATGTTTTCTAAAATAGTTGAGTAGTCTTCTGAAGTAAATATTTTGGAGCATTTGGAAAATTCTGGCAAGTTTAACTGGTACAATTATTTTATAGTCTCCCATTTTAGCATTGATACTATAGGCCTTAAGGAGCTGTGAGTCACAGATTCCACAACACAAGGGCTTTAAAGTTATAATGTTGCAAAATAAATAATCATTTACACTGCTCACTCTTTTTTTAGAAATAGGGCAACTATAATTCAACATTTTGGTAATTTTCCAAAGGAATAATGCCTCCTGTCTGACCTCCAATACATATTTGTTAATTTTCTACTATGTTTACAGCTTTATGGTGTTGGGAAAGTCTGCATGTATAATACCCTCTGCTAAATGATTGCTGGGCTTTTTCTCTGAATTATCTTGAGATATCCATGACAGCCAAGCTCTGCTAGCCCTACCAACAGCCTGGAGCAGCCAGTGTACAGCTGTGGAACTGAAAGACAGCAGCTGGAGGAGCATTCAGGACCACACTTCTCTGAGCAAATATACTTCTAGTGGGGCTGATTGCATCTGACAACATCCCTATCAGGTCAGACTGTATTCACTTTTGTCTCACCTTGTCAGCCTACAGAATACCAAGGTTCCTCATGTTCCAGCAAAAGGGGAAGCATGTTAGCTCTGGGCCAGATGAGGAAGGGAAAATATGAGACGGTTGTCAAGGTTAGTGAAAAATTAAGATCTGGACCATTGATTCAGGGGTCTCAAATGCTCTATAGAGTTCTACCTAAGTCAAAGGAAGAAATAAAAGAAACACACTACCAACATAATAGCTGTCAAATGTCGAAATAACTCTCTGAAAGTTATGGGGTGAAAAAGGCAGGGAATTCTCTTGTTAGTGTTCAGACAGGATCAGGAGGAACTAAACATCTTCCCAAGAAAACTAAAATAAGTATATGTTAGTACCAAGGTATAGGTGTAAAGCAAGATTGCAGATAGAGTGCAGACAGAAGAGAGGCAAAGCAGAATCATACAGGTGTGGACAGAAGATTGAGCCAAGTTCAGGTTGTAAACCAGTAATCATGGTATAATTCCAGAACTGGAGGAGAGGTCAGAGTAGGGGGAATTTACCACTAACTCTGATAAAGGGTATATCCCATAGATTAAAGCAAAACTATGGATGATAACAATATTAGTCGGGCAGAAGGAATTCAAAACCACACAAGGATGCTAAAGGAAGATATAGGTAAAAAAGCATTAGAAGTTTCATCTGGACAAAATAGGTACAAAGTGTAACATTACTGAAAAAAAGAAGAAGAAAAGGTAATATAAAGCTGGACTCTCAGGCTTCCCTGGTGGTGCAATGGTTGAGAGTTCGCCTGCCGATGCAGGGGACATGGGTTCATGCCCCGGTCCGGGAAGATCCCACATGCCGCGGAGCAGCTAGGCCCGTAAGCCATGGCCACTGGGCCTGCACGTCTGGAGCCTGCAATGGGAGAGGCCACAACAGTGAGAGGCCCGCATACTGAAAAAAAAAAAAAAAAAGCTGGACACTCAATAAAAATATAGAGATTAGAACAGGGAGAGAATAATCTTGTTTTTTTTTCCATGCTGATGTTAGCATAACTGGTAAACTTGTTCACATAAAAAATGGGTGCCCACCCACAAAAGGAGTAATAGATTAATAAAAATAAATCAAAACTTGGCCTTACAAAGACTCTTTGGAACAATTGAGGCAGTTCAACCTGGGGAAAGAAGACTCAGGAAAATGAAAGCTGTCTTCAGATATTTAAAGGACTATTGTTTCAGGATAAAAATTATTATTCTCTATAGTCTCATAATCTTATCATTCAGATTTTGTCTGCTTAACATTTCTTTGTATCTTCCTTCAGTTCCCTAATCCCCTGAATTCTGGAATTTTATGATGTAAATTATATAAAGGTCAGAAATCAAGGCAACAAAGGGTAACAGGATCAAAGTGTAAGAAAGTTGACAATGAAGTTAGACTGGCAACTTCTGAGAAGAAAAGTTGTTTGATCTGAAGACAAACTATCATGATGCATGAGAAGCAAGATGGATAAGTGACAAAGTGGGATGAAGGGCAGGAAGGCTATTCTGACACATTGGGTTTGTGGACACCCTGGGCCTACTCTGGGATAATGTCAGGTCTAAGTTCTATTTACCACCTGATAGTCATAAGTCTCAACTCTGACCTCCAGACCACAGTACAGTTCAGAGTTACTAGAGAGTAGTATTTTCATAGAGCCAGTGTTAATAATACCAAATAGTAGGTATTTCCTAGTCAAGGTATAATTAACTTTGAATTTGCCACAGGTCTATTTGAGGACGGTTAGGAGAAAAATTTGAAGTAAATACTTGGAATGTATATACAGGAATCTTCTTTAAGCATGTCCAGCTTCCCCTTCACTAAAATGGTGTTAGATCATGTTTGTAAGCTGGTTGAAGGGCTGCAACTGTCTACAGTGTGATTCAAGTCAGGCTTCTATTCATTAAGCCCTGAACTATTTTTTTCAGGTGTACAGATCAAGTAGAATGTCTACCTGTTTCATTTCTAGGAAACCCATGATCAATTAGCCATTGCCAAAATTCCACATGGATCAAATTATTCTGATTACTGATTATGGCCTTGCTGCTTTCAATGGTAATCTTGCTCCTGTGTATTAATAGCTAATAATTTGCCTCTGCTACTCTGAGTACCCAGAATTCTCACTGAAATCAGGAATCCATTTAAATGGTTGTATTTTCCACTTTTATCCCAGTTTACAGAGGACAACCAGTGAAGTACTTTAAAGTCTCTGGTGTGTCCCTCATCAATAACAAACATCATGTAGGCTGTCTTGCAGGACATGTTTTGGAAGAATGACCAGTCATACATGATAAAGCCACTCCAAAATTTCATGACTTCTTAAGATTTTGGATTCCTTGCTCTACATTAAAACAAGGCATTTCTGGCATCTTTGCTTCTTTTGGCTTAGGTTACTACTGAATCCAGTTTTAGTCAACAGTCCAAGAAAATAATTAAATCCACTTTCAGTTACTTGACCTAGTCTGTTCTAGTATATTAAATCCATAACCTCTTGTATGTACACCAAAATTGACAAATTCAATGTGATCTAAAATGCTTTGCTCCTTCCCTTGTCTAACACCCTTGCGACCAATTCCCATATGTATATCCCAAGATTTTTTGTGGATGTAAAATATGGAAATGTATAAGTCAACATCTAGGTTAGATTTTTAATTGATCCCCAAGAGCATACGGGGACCTAACTCCAGATGCCACATGGAGCAGTCCAGTGGGGCGGGAGGAGACCTGGCATCATTTTCTGTTGAAGTCAACACAATGTCTTCATGCACCACAGTTGACCTCATCTAACAGAAGAGAGGGAATATTTCTGATAGCTTAGTCTATTTGGAGGAGTCAGAGGTGTTCAAATTCTCCCAAATGTTCCAATTCCAGTCCTTCAGGGTCCAACTCTTTACCAACCAATGCTTTACCTTTTATCTGAGGATCTAGTGAAGCTGTGAATTTAATCTATGTTTTAATTCAGCAACCCACATGATAAGATTCTATGACTGTTTTTGCACACATCAGCCCTGGAACTATAGGAGATTGTTTTAGGTAGGGCTTTTAAATGCCCTGATTCTCTAACTGGTCTAGAATTTTAAACCTTGAATCTACAATTTTTTTCTCTTGAACCTCTTCAATGTAGTTAGAAGTAGACAGTATTTTCCACTATAATTGTGCTCTCTATTATGTTTTATTGCAGGGTTCTTTCAATCTGTTCAAATCATTCTTTTATTTCTGGTGGCCACAAATGATAACAAGTATAACACTTTGTACTGGGTGACACAGAATAATACTAGTGCCCCACCCTATAACAGTAACTGGATCCTTCCCCATCTAAATCAGAGAGCTCATTCCAGACTGCCTTTCCTTTGTAAATCTGCTATCTGCAACCACTTCTGGTCCCAATTACTCTGTGAGTCAGTGTTCTTACTTTCAGGTGACAGAATCTATTAATACCTTAATTTAATAAAAAGAGATACCCATCCACATCACAGAGGTATTCAGTGAGAATCCCACTGATAGTGCCACCTACTGCTTAACACCCAAAACTCTAGAACCTCCACTACAACTACTGCAAAACAAACAAACAACAACAACAACAAAAATGAGGGACTCCACCAATGTACTTTACAAAAAATTGCACATCATTGTGTTCTGATGCTTACATCTGCCTTCCAGGATTCATCCAGGTGCACCTGCTTGGCTGAATCAGATCACAACAATCTGAGCTACAGGGAGTCCAAAAAATGAAGCATTTAGCTTCAGGAAACACATGGTACAAGGAGTGGTGCACCTATCTCAGGAGCTGCCACAGTCACATTTACCTGTGTGCAGTGATGTTTTGATTAGTTTTGAGATAAAACCTACTTACTATTTTACCTGGAGTATTAGGTTTACCAAGACTGCTACCTTTCTCTGAAAGGAGAAAAACAACTGCAGATGAAAATTTCCATATACAAAATAAAACTTGCTTTACCTGTTTATATCCAATATCCAAATTTACATAAGTACAGAATGATAAGAGCTATCTTATTCAAGATCAGTCCCTACATTTAGGGATCTGCAGTCAAGTAAGGAGAAGGGTACATAAGTAAATAATGACAAAATATTATGGCAATTGCAAAGGATGAGATGTGCACAGAGAAATCTTGTTGATGTAACAATAATAATAATGGAAGTTAAAAATGGATTGAATGTGTCTAGCTGTGTTCCTGGTTTATTTCCATGTGTTTAATGTCATGCCAATATCCTATGATTGAAACTCAGTTGGATCCTTATAATCTTAACATCCTGTAACTCACAAATTCTTATGGTCCAAAAGAGATCTTACCTTCACCTCTCATGTCATACCACAGAAGGAGAGCCTGGTTTCCTTTATACCTTAAAAGTGGTAGCTCTAGCTGTAGGCTCTGGCGTTCTCCCCTTCTAGATGAAATGATAATATTGCTGCTTAGTTTTCTGTTAGTTCTCTCTTACTGAAGTTGACAATATATAATTTGAAAAGTTTCCTCATAGTATTCTAAGACTTTGATACATATATTTTCCAACAAACAACTTTATTTTTATAAGTTTGTACCTGATGGAGTGGGGGAAAATATCTAATTTTTTCCAAATCATTTCATTTCACCCTCCTAAAATTTGGATGATGCCCAAATAAAACAGTGTAATTTTGCCATATACCTGGAGTGTCGTCTGTTGCAAAGAATGACACTTCATAGCAGTTCCACAAAACCATATCCAGTGAACAAATTTAGAATCAGCTCTGCCCAAAATACTGAGTGAAGAGTGTCATCACTTCAACCGTGTTGTGGACAACATCTCCCTGTAACTATCCATGAATAAGACATCTTCTTTTCTCTCATGGAGTTGCTTACACTAGGGAAAGTTCACCAGGGCTTTTATGTTTACTATCATTCTCATTCCCAAACTTATTTCTCTATATGCCATAGGACACCAAAGCAAACAAGATCAACTTTGAAGTGCTACATGAAATCACCCACCCTAATGTCCCCTTTGAATCAACAAGGAAATATTATTTCTAAAGTAACTCAACTATTCTGAGAAGAGGCCCAGGATAGCCATCCAAGTATACTTTAACACATAGGATATCCCTTCATGCAGCTGGCACTCTTAATCTTCTATCAGTGTTTTGTTTTCTTTACCCCAAGGGAGGAAATAGGTCAACCAGGCTAGATGTAAGCCTGTCAACAATTTGATTTATGGGGCCCATGTCCTGGTTTCTCTCCCAAAACATTAACCAAATAAGCTTTTATTCAGTCATTGCAGTTTTATTCCTTTGAGGTTTGGGACTTTTAATCCTCAAGACATTGATTAAACCTCTATTAGCAGTCAGAGTTGTGTTATTACCAGTATCCTTTGCAGAAATTTCTAAGATTGGGACATCTGATAAAGACCTGAGAGAAGAAGGAATTGGGTAGAAATATGGGGAAAATCTAAGAGTTTTGCTGACATCTTAATTTTTCAAAGGAATGTCTATGGTGATATGATATATCAACACTCCTCTGGAGTCCTCTTGGTTCCAAGGATATTTATTTGGAGTAAGCTAGCCTAGGTTACAAGCATTCTAAAACTATAGATCAGGAATAAGAAAATCAATGTCTCCCACTTGGGAATGAATCTCATGACCTTGAGTTGGGGCAGTTCTTTCCAAACAGATACCCCAAATCTTGAAGCAGACAGCTGGAGCCAACACCTTGTATTTGATATTTCCCACACTGTGAGTGGAAACAACTCTCAAATTCACATCAAATTTCAAAGCCTAAATTATTTTTCCAGGAATGACCTTTGAGGATTTTCATCCAGGATGCTAACCTTTTAAAATGCATAATAAAAGCCTGTCAGATACTGTGTGACAGTCTAATATATTACCCTAGTATTAGGATCAATCACAGCCCAGGGCCTGAGGTTCAATATATCTTGTGGAAAGAATGCAAAATTTTCAGAATACATTATAGTGAAATTTGCAAATCCCATGGACATAAATTAGTAAATCTGCTTGATATATTTGCATGTCACTGAATCTTTGCTGGGAATCTTGCTGGTGTTGTGACTGAGCAGGGCTGCTTCTAAAAGGATAGCTGCTCCCTGGACAAGCTTGCCTATCTCCTCTAACCCACGGCACTCTTGAGTTACTGAATTTAGATTTCTTCATATCATATTATTTTAACCCTTATGACCTTAAAAGTGCTATTTCTCCAGAAAGAGGAAGAAGAAATGGTGGAAGATAGAAAAGGAAGAAAGGTTAAGGAATAAACAGAAGCAGAATTGTATTTATTAACTCAGTGAATGAAAGTGGAAAAGAAAAATGTTTTACTCTAGAAATTTTGCTTTTTTAAATATTAAACTATTTTTATAGCCATTTCTCTTGCTTCTGATAAAATTTGATGACCCAGGAACTGCTCTCTCAGACATTCTTCACTCCTGACTAGCTCAAAGACTGTGGTTTTATGTGGCTGAGTGAGACCACACTTCTCTTCTTCAGAGTCCAGGGCTGTCATAAAATCTTTCCCTGCTGACCTGGAAGGACACAGTTGCACCGTTGCTAATCCTTTGCCTCAGTCAGAAATGACTCTGGAATTGGAGTGTGGCAGAAGCAGAAGAAACCAAGCAGGAGTGAACACTAACTCACTTTTGAGAAGTACTTTTTTCCCTTGAGAAACCCTGGCCTGTAACTTCTCTGACTTCAGTGCCACAGCTTGTAAAATGTTGTGCTCATCAGTTATTTGGTGTCAGTGAATTCAGAGAAATTAAATTATGAAACCCAACAGAGAACAAACCTTTGTGTCTCCATTTGTGATGACCTGGCTGACTTGAATGACCTCACACAACAGCTACTGGCAAATGATTACTTCTTTTCTCCTGGTCTTTTGAAAGTTCAAAGTAGACATGATAACCCTTTTAAAGAAGTTATGTGTTTCTATGTTTTAACACCCAATTTCAAAAGAACTTCCAAAATAAGGATTATAAAATAAGCAGCTATATTCCTCTAGTAACTACAGCAGTGACACACAACACTATGAAGCAGCAAGCCATATATTTATTGTACCTTATTCCACTATCAACATGAATAAATAAGGTAAAAATATAAATGGAATCATGAAGCTGCCATCCTTCATACAGAGTGAATTATGTCTGAGGCCAAGAAAAAAATCAAATTCTTCACAAGAATATGTGATCAGATCACAATGTATGCATGCATATTGAAAAATCTTTCTCTAATTTACTCAAGTAATCAAGAGGTCTTTAGTAAGCACATACCAAAATATAGACTTCTTGTCAGAAATCACTAAGTGAAAGAGACCCCCAAAATATAATGGTTTAAGTCAAAGAGTAGTGCATTTCCCTTTTACATATAAGTCTGTTAGCCCAGGCCTAGAATGGGTGACACACAGAGTTGGAGACCCTTGTGGCTCTGCCCTTTCTAGGGTTTTGCCTTGTCCTCATGGTCCAAGAGAGCTCATCATTACACCCCATTCCAGCCCACAGGAAAGGGGAACAAGAGGACATAGAGGTTACTCTCACTCTCTATTAAGGGAATGACCTAGAAATTTAACGCGTGAATTTTCTCACACTTGTTGTCCAAAACTGATACAAATGACTATGCCTAAGTGCAAGGAAATCTGGAAATTTTAGTCTTTAATTTAGGCAGCCACATATTCAGCTAAAATTTAGAGGTTCTAATTCTAAAAGGAAAAGATAGACGATAGAAACTGGGAGACAGACAGCCATCGCCAACATACATGTGGATGGCCAGAGCCTGTCATAAAGGAAGGGGTCCATCTTCTACAGTCTGAGTCCTTCTCCTTGCCCAACCCCGTGACCCCAACTGTCTTCAAACACTGTTTGCCTTCAGAGCCATTCCTTAATGTGCCTTAAAAAAACAGTCCCCCTAGTCCCATTCTGTTGGAATTTTCTTCAGCATAACTACCCTGTGTCATCAAGAGAAATGTATTAACAGACACTATACCATGAGTACTCATCTAAAATTTTTCAGAAAAGAGTAGCCTCTGTGGCAATTATGCTCAGATTATTATCTTCTTTAACATTCCTTATCACCCCTAAAAGTCTCTATTCCCTCTGTTGTTTCACAGGAAACTTTGGGAAGCTTCTGTAGCTCATGATATCTCTATGGATTCTCTCAGTCAATCTTTCCATTTATTTCAATTAATCAAACCCATCGTGATGGCCCAGGTTTAATCCTACCTCTCCCCTGAAGTTTCCCCTGACCACCTGAGGTTTCATTGACTATGTTCCCTTCAAACGTCTCTCAGCTGTTAAAGTAACTTTATCCCACAATTTACACTTATATGCTCTCTTACACAATTCATTCACATCAGGTAATGTCATATGTATTAACATTGCTTTCTATCAATTCCTTGAAAACAGTGGCCATTTATCATGTTCAGTACCAGCTCAAAACTTCAAACCAGATGAGTTGATTTTTTAAGTATTTTAAAGGTGCTTATTTTATGACTAACATTGAACAATCGAAACTAATATCCATGAAAAATAATAAGGAACTTTTGGAGATGATGGGTATGTTTATGGAATAGATTGTAGCGATGGTTTCACAGATGTGTACTTTTGTCCAAACTCATCAAGTTTTATACGTGTATATGTACAGCTTTTTGTATGTCAATAATACCTCAATAAAGTGGTTAAAAACTAATCAAGAACTAAAATATATCCTAAAACACTAAGGCTAAAAGATGAGCAAGAAGAACTGGAGGTAAGAAGGTTCCATGTAAGCACTAAGAATGCAGACTTACCTTCAGTTTGGTTCTACAGATGGGTAGACACTTTGGCAGTAAATACTGCAGGATGATACAGAAGGGACCATTATCATGGGTAACAGTTCCCTGTTCTTCCAGTTCTGGAACCCACAGTTTCCACTTCAGATGTCATTTGGATCCAGCTCTTTCAAAATTGTCTCCTCAGCAACTCTTCAATGATTCTTGTAGGTCCAGACTTTACAAAGATGACAAAGGAATTAATTGAACACATAGTGATATAAACAATTTAATTCTTAACTAAAGTTATATAGAGAGAGATAGAAAGATAGAGAAATAGAGAGACAAACATGTTATATATGTAGGTAATACAAAGTATCATTGATGCATACCACATGGTTATGACATTAACTATAATTCTTCCTTAGAATGGACCAAGAAAAGCCTTCATCCAGCTATCCAAATAGATGAACCCTCTATCTTCTTTGGTCATATGATTCTATGTCATCATTACTTCTCTTGGTCCCAGATCATTCCATGCCACATGGTGATTCACAGGACTGACCATTTTCTTACATCAAATCTGAAATACCAATTACATAGCACCTCAGTCCTTCCTCTTCCTCTTCCTTTCCTTCTCTTCCCTGCCTTCCTTTCTTTTCCTCCTCTTCCTTCTTCTTCTGGCACTAGCTTCTTTCCTTTGCTGTAGCTGTGACATTAGTGATATTAGAAATGCTCATTTGGGCAAGAATTAAGTAACTTTCAAGAGAAGTGACATACCATAAAATATTCATTAAAAATAATGTTCTTCAAAAATCCATTATTATTATTTTCTATCTCAAACTACTACAGTTGTTTATGCTCACTTACACATGTGGCCATAGCTCTACATATTGCAAGTGATAGTTGTTTTTTCACATCTGTGCAGCCAAAATGATTCATATAACGCATGTAAAATTTTATCCATTTCATACATTTTGAAACATGAAGACTCTGACACAGAAAGAAGTCATTCTTTTTTGTTTCTCCTTTTATTGTTCCACATTTGTATTCTGGCCTACAGTGCAGCTTCTCTAACTGCTCCAGCTTTGGAGTGATGCAGTGCATTAAAGTGGCTTTATGATTGATTAAATGCTTCAGCTATGCTCCTACATTTAATTAATGGCAGCAACCCAAGCTGTTTCCATTGGCTACAAGGCATTATAGATTAAGAACACACATTTTTTGCTATTTCATAACAAATTATAATTTCTGTAACTACAATATTTTTTGAACTTCAGAAACTGACAATTATTTCTAGGAAAATAGCGTATTCATTTTAATTAGAATTCATTAGAATGCTCAACATTATTTCATGTTATATTTCATTAATATCTTGCTCTACAAAGGCTATAATAATGTTGATTCCATACTTATTTCAACAATTTGAGGATGACATAGTAAATGGTCATTAAAGAAAATCTGACAGTCTAGCCATCAGACACTACATTTTTCAAACCTTGGAGAGTATATATGGAGAAATTTTCATCTGTTTAAATCTTCCATGATAGGCAAATCTTTCTTGGTTCTGGTGACACAGGAGATACTTATTCTGTTTTATATATTTTTCGAGAATGAGGTGAAAGACACCCTTCCCCCTTTCTGAGCTAATATTTCTTCCCTAAAAAACTGGTCCAGATATGTATATTGATTAAGAAAACAGTTTGTAGGTTTGACCACAACAAATAAAAGGAACCTAAGGATCACTGTTTACTGTCCTCTGAAGATGTAGCCCAATGTTTTGTTTTTCTTGAGAGCAGAGACTATGTCATACCACCTTTGTGTCTTCACAAAAAGTACAATTCCTTGCTCATAGTAAATGTTTAAGATATATTCTCTGAGTGTGACATTTGTGGCCTAAAATTTAAAAAAAAATCCTGAAAACCTTCAAAAAGACCATTGGAAATAAGACTTAAAAATTAATTAAGACAGCATCCCTTTTGTTTATAACACTAAAAATATTCTCTAAGTGAACTCTTATACTGTGATGATTGCCATACTTTTGTAAAGAAAAATGTTTCCAGGAGAGATTACTACTAAAGACATCAAGAATACTGAACAACTTACATTCATGAATACACCAAAAATGGCAAGACTGAGTAGAGCTTTGATCAATGACCATGAAAAATAAATATCAGGACTTTCCAAAAATGTCAGGATATTAAAAGACAAGGAGACTAAAGAACTCTTCAAGATTGGAAGAAACTAAAGAAAAATTGTAACTAAATGAAGTGTGTAATCTTGGGTAAGATCCTGGAACAGAAAAACAGACATTAGTGAAAAAACTGATAGAATTCAAATAAGGTCTGTATGTTATTGAATGAATTGGGACATGTTGCTCACTGCTTACAAAATCATACTCATAAATGGTAGAAAAGAAAGGTGTCTTTAATCAGAATGCCAGCAGTCTGGGGAGATGGTGGACTCAGCATCCCCAAAAAAACACCTCTGAAGATTCTGATCATCTGTGAAACTTTTGAAGAGAAGGGAAGTCGTCTCAGTTAATCATTGAGATAGAATGTCTGAGTCATCACCAACCCCCACTGTGTGCAGGCTTGTGTGCCTTGTTGTCAACTCCTCTAATCTTCCTCTAGATGCTATCTTGTTCATACAGTTTGGTCACACAGTTTGTTTGGGAGATTACTGAAGGGGAAGCTAGGGAAAAGATCTGGTCGACTGTTCATCCCAGAGGATCAGGTTATCAGTTAGGATGCTTTCAGATGCAAGCAGTAGAAATTAGCTTAAACAGTAACTTTATTGGCTTCCTGAAATTTCGGAGGTAGGTGGCCTTCTGATTTGGCCTAACTGGGGTTCCAGCTGCACTTCTGTTATTCTTTCCTTCTCTCAATATGAACTCTCTTCAAGCTAGATTTCTTCATGGCCTTATAATGGATGCCAGAAGTCACCGAGACCAAGCTTCCTCATTTGCTTTCTGAGAGAAAAGCTAACTCTTGTTTTCCTTCCTCATAAGATCAAGAATCTTCACAAAGGTCTCCAACCATTTTCTCCTTGAATCTCACAGGCCAGAACTGAGTCATATGTACATTGTTAGACCAATGACTGGCAAGAGATCACCATGATTATTTTAAGCAGAGCTCATCTTTGAAACAGAGTGTAGAGTTAGATTTTCTTGAGTAATATAGCTGAATACAGAAGAGATAGAAACCTGAGTAAAATCAGATCTCTTTCAGGAAAAAGGAAAGGAATGTTTTGGAGGCAAGCAAAAACTCATTACAATTATAACTAGAAGAAATACTATTGAAAGTTGAAAAGGGTCACTGTTGAATATTTAAGATGAAGTACTACTTTACACAGTAGAGAGTAAGAATAGTAACCTAACGTTGTAACAAGGAAGTGCTATAGGTTTAAGTGCATTTCCAGTTGAGGAGAACTAGATAACTTAAGGTTAGTATATAAATCACTACAGAATCCTAGACTTAGAGATTCCTTACAGATCTGCACTAACCCAGTGCAAAACTCCTACATCCTAATAAACAGCCTCTTCTGAAACATCTCTCCATATACATAGGCTGGCCTCAGGCCTACTAGCCTGGAAGTTACGTTTTATATTCCTTTCATTCTATCTTCTGTATCATCACTCATACAAATGCACTCCTTTTCTCCATGGGAGAATTTCTGATTCTAGAAGATAACTTTCACATTCCTGTTTTTCTTCACACTGAGCAAGGTTGTTTTAGGCATCTTCTATGCCTAGTCACTCTCTGGACAACCATGTTACCTCTCATACTGTTTGATTTCAGTAAAAGAAGCACAGTTGGACCACAATTTGCAGGAGAGCTGAACATTATATTAATTAATGCAGCCTCACATTATGTGCTAAATATGTTAATATTATTTCATATTAAGTTCCTTGGGGAGTGTGGGGTGATGAGATCCCAGATAATAAACTGCCTAAATGTGTGAATAATGATACAAATGTCACATTCTTCCTCTCACAAATTCCTGCTTAGTGGCCTCCTGAGGGTAATAACAATAAAGCAAAGTTAAGGGGAAAGTTGGGGAATAACTTAACAGATGTTTAGCCTATTTGAGTCAGGGGACATGCTCTCCTACTGCAGTCCTGAACAGCCTTCAAACTGCAGTAAAATAAACCTTGTTATTATAGCTGAAGGAACCAGGCCTGAGTTATTGCCCTGCAGGCATTAGGAATTAGAATATGCATCAATCTATTTGGTGGCCTTGAGAACATTTCTAACTCAACCTACCAGAGCAGAGGTGAGAAGGAGAGACCAGAAAATCATTATATCTAGCAAATCCTCATGTTTCACTCCATGCACTAATGTGTCTTTCACACAAAACACGGCTTTTGGACAGAAGAGCTTAAACTGGAGAATAAAATTATTTGTTTCACAAAGCCAAACAATCTGTTCCTTTGTAGACAAAGAATTCCTTCTCTTTCCCCCAAAACAGAGTTCTAGTGCTGGTCTGGTCTGCACCAGCTGGGGTGACTAAGAGGCTTGATGGGCCAGTACAGCCCCAGTTGATAACAGTTTTTCTGGTGTAAATATTAACAAAAGCCCCTTTCATTCTTAGGTGTCTGGATTTGAACAATAAATTATATGGTCATTTGATAACAGTATATCACAGATTTAAATCAGGGATATTGGAAGTCCATATGAAGGTCTTATCACCCAAAAAAGGTCTTTAAGGAATATGGGACAATCATAATGCAACCCCCATTTGGCATCTGAGAGAGTAAGTGACATGCAACATCATATAATTTGGTCATAGCAGGACCAGCTATAGAACTGAGGTATCCTGAATATTATTTCAAATTCTTTTACTAGAAAACATCATTGGAGGCCATTTGTTCTCCTCTCCCTTCCTGCAGCCAGACTGAACAGGATTGAAGGGAAGCTTAAGGAGACTTCATTTTTTCCTCTGTGCACACTATTTTGCTGAGTTTTTTTCTTCTTTTGGATGAAAGAGATAGTATGATGTAAAGAAATATAAACCATGTATTTTCTCCTCTTCTTCATAAAATACATATCATTTATTTTATCTTTTAAAACAATATATGATTACTAAAACACTTGGAGAATACAGGAAATGTAGAGAGGAAAAGAAATGTTCAGTCTCAGAACACAGCAAGTGGAGAGTCTACAAAAAAAAAAAAGTCAAAGTTTTGTTTAGAATCATACTTTTGCTTTATTTACTCTTGTCAGCTGTCCTTTCTACCTTTCTCCATTAATCTAGATATTTGCATGTTCTTAAGGCCTCTCTGAAATGTTTCCTAAGGGTGTTGGGCCACAGTAATTCCTCTTCCTCCACTGTTTCTCATCCACTTATTTTGCACATGGTATATACTCTTTTGTAGATTTCTATTATTTATTTTATTGAAAAAATATTTTTCTCCAACTAGACTCACACCTTTCCATGGAATGGGTTCCTGTCTTACACCTCTTCATATCCTTAGTACCTAATATACACATGATAAGAGCTTAAGAACTGTCTATCTTTTGAGTTGTAGTTAGGACGATGATGATAATGATGATGATGCTACTGTCAAATTGGTTTCTAATTAATTTAGTCTTTGCACATACACTGCCTTCACTTTGTTTGATTATTAGCCTTGGTCACATATCTTAAAGGACTTTTAAATACTGTAAAAAACATCTGTGTACCCTCATAGAAAATTACATTCATGTCTAGAGATCCTCAGATATCAAAAGATGTTGACAAATTGCTGCAAATTCAGGGGAGAGTTGCTGGATTGATTAAGGGAATACACGGCTTGATTAACAAGCAAACATTAAAAGAACTAAATATGTATAGCTGGGCTCCAGAGAGATTCAGAGCAGGCCTGGGGGATCTGACAACTGTATATTAGTAGTTAGAGGATGAAAATAGCATTGCAAAAAGAACCGCTTAAATTAGGGAAAAGAGCCTTTGATGACACCAGCAATTTTAATTACTGGGGAATAAATGTAACAATATATGGATTCAGTGTTTCCTCAAGACTTCATATCCACACAAATCACCTAGGAAACTTGTTAAAATGCAGATTCTCATACAGTGGGTCTGAAATGAGCCTGAGATTCTGCATTTCTAGCAAGCTCCCCAGTGGTCCAGAGACTAAACATACTTAGTCAAGCCTTTTCTCCTTCAGAACTGTATAATTCTGCTTAATTACAAAGTGCAGTAAGCTTCAAATATGGGATATTTAGACTAAATAAACTATCCTGGAATGCATAGAGAGGGAGTTGGGGCTCAAGCTAGACAAGGAGGGCAGGAAGATGAGCTCTTTCTCCCTAGTGTTCATCTGCCTTTTTTGGCATCTCTACAGGTCCTGCACACTATGATTAGCTACCCAGGCTCATTCCTTCTCCCACCTTATTGTTCATCTTTCCACTTGTGCCACATGACAACATAGGAAGAAAGCATAGCTACCAACAAATTATGATTGTAAGATGTTGGAAAGTTCCTCTTAGCTTCCAAAATAATCCCCCCACCTTTTGGTTAATGTCTGGAAATCTACCGCTAGTGCTTCATTCCTTAAGCTTAAAACCTCCATCCCCTTTATAGGGGAAATCCCATCAGTTATTTGTATCTTAGTGTGAATGGCTTTAAATTCCTTCTTGGAAGATTTTAATGGAGAGCAATGACATCATAAGGGCTATGTACTGGGGGAGTAAACAAGGGTGGAAAATGTGAGGACCACCCACCTATTTCACACATAAGAATGAGGTCCAAAGAAGAGAGGCCACTTTGCCAATGTCACCTACTTTCTTGTTTCTTAAATCCAGATTTTGAGACTTTCAGGTCAGTTTTTTTCCTCAGTGAACCAAATCCTCCTCTCTCTACTTCTGGAAATCTGCACAGCTCAGATAATCTGTTTCAGGCTATAAGCATAATAGAGGTACTTCCCCCAGCCCTTGGAACAAGTCACTGATGGACAGTTTTTCTCACCTGAATTATATTTAACCAGATAACTTAAAGATAATATTTCCCTCATCAGATAAAACTGGTGAGTTTCAGTTTATTTATTATAACAAAAACAATTAGGATAAAATCGGGAAGATGAGCCCAACTGCTTCCTATCAAATAGCTTAAGGAAACTTTAAGCATCTCACTAGTTACTAAAAGATACATCATCTCATTTCTGTACATATGATCAGTCAAATGAGCACAGTAAGGACACTGTGCCCTAACCCCATCCCATTCCACCTCCTCTTGCACTCCTGTTTCTTTACATTTTATACCCCGATAATGACGTATCTTGTTGTCATAGGGTTTCACAGGTCACACACAATTTTATGTATATCGTCCAATTTGATTATCACAATAATCTTTAAAATAAGTAGTATTGTTACTATTTCTCATTTTGAGGCTGAAGAAACTGGTTCACAAAACAAGTTAATATCATACTCAATGTCACATACTGGAATTTGGACTCTGACTTTTGGACTTCAAATCTCATGTTATTTTCTCTCTTTTTTTTTTTTTTGAGATTTTTGCCTGTTTCTTCTTGTTTTTTATTTGTTTTTTTCCTTCTACTTTTATAGAGATATAATTGACATACAAGTTTTAAGTTTAAGTTACACAGCATAATTATTTGACTTACATACATCATGGAATTATTGCCAAAGTAAGTTTAGTAAACATCCCATCATCTAAAGTAAAAAGAAAAAATGTTTTCCTTGTAATGAGAACTCTTAGGATTTACTCTCTTAACACCTTTCATATATAACATAAAACAGTGTTAATTATATTACTCATGGTGTATATTACCTCTCTAGTACTTACTTATCATTTTTTTTTATTTTTTTTACAACAGGTTTTTATTAGTCATCAATTTTATACGCATCAATGTATACATGTCAATCCCAATCGCCAAATTCATCACACCACCACTCCCACCACCCTGCCGCTTTCCCCGCTTGGTGTCCATACATTTATTCTCTACGTCTGTGTCTCAATTTCTGCCCTGCAAACCAGTTCATCTGTACCATTTTACTAGGTTCCACATATATGTGTTAATATACGATATTTGTTTTTCTCTTTCTGACTTACTTCACTCTGCATGACAGTCTCTAGATCCATCCACGTCTCAACAAATGACTCATTTTCGTTCCTTTTTTTGTCTGAGTAATATTCCATTGCATATATGTACCACATATGTTTTATCCATTCATCTGTCAAAGGGCATTTAGTTTGCTTCCATGACCTGGCTATTGTAAATAGGGTTGCAATAAATATTGTGGTGCATGTGTCTTTATGAATTATGGTTTTCTCTGGGTATATGCCCAGTAGTGGGATTGCTGGATCATATGGTAATTCTATTTTTAGTTTTTTAAGGAACCTCCATACTGTTCTCGATAGTGGCTGTATCAATGTACATTCCTACCAACAGTGCAAGAAGGTTCCCTTTTCTCCACACATGCTCCAGCATTTGTTGTTTGTAGATTTTCTGATAATGCCCATTCTAACTGGTGTGCAGTGATACCTCACTGTAGTTTTGATTTGCTTTTCTCTAATAATTAGTGATGTTGATCAGCTTTTCATGTGCTTCTTGACCATCTGTATGTCTTCTTGGAGAAATGTCTATTTAGGTCTTCTGCCCATTTTTGGAATGGGTTGTTTGTTTTTTTTAATATTGAGCTGCATGAGCTGTTTATATGTTTTGGAGATTAATCCTTTTTCCATTGATTCATTTGCAAATATTTTCTCCCATTGTGAGGGCTGTCTTTTCATCTTGTTTATGGTTTCCTTTGCTGTGCAAAAGCTTTGATGTTTCATTAGGTCTCATTTGTTTATTTTTGTTTCTATTTCAATTTCTCTAGGATGTGGATCAAAAAGGATCTTGCTGTGATTTATGTCAAAGAGTGTCCTTATGTTTTCCTCTAAGAGTTTTACAGTGTCCAGTCTTACATTTAGGTCTCTAATCCATTTTGAGTTTATTTTTGTGTATGGTGTTAGGGAGTGTTTTTTTTTTTTTTTTTTTTTTTTTTTTTTTTTTTTAACATCTTTATTGGAGTATAATTGCTTTACAATGGTATGTTTTAATTTCATTCTTTATATGTAGCAGTCCAGTTTTCCTAGCACCACTTATTGAAGAGACTGTCTTTTCTCCATTGTATATCCTTGCCTCCTTTGTCATAAATTAGTTGACCATAGGTGCATGGGTTTATCTCTGGGCTTTTTATCTTGGTCGATTGATCTAAGTTCTGTTTTTGTGCCAGTACCATATTATTTTGATTGCTGTAGCTTTATAGTATAGTCTGAGTCTTGGAGTCTGATTCCTCCTCGTCCATTTTTTTCCTTCAAGACTGCTTTGGATATTTGGGGTCTTTTGTGTCTCCATACAAATTTTAAGGTTTTTTTGGTCTACTTCCATAAAATATGCCATTGGTAATTTGATAAGGATTACATTGAATCTATAGATTACTTTGGGTAGTATAGTCATTTTCACAATATTGATTCTTCCAATCCAAGAACATGGTATATCTCTCCATCTCTTGGTATGATCTTTAATTTATTTCATGAGTGTCTTATAGTTTTTTGCATACAGATCTTTTGTCTCCCTAGGTAGGTTTATTCCTAGGTATTTTATTCTTTTTGTTGCAATGGTAAATGGGAGTGTGTCCTTAATTTCTCTTTCAGATTTTTCATCATTAGTGTACAGGAATGCAAGAGATTTATGTGCATTAATTTTGTATCCTGCTATTTTACCAAATTCATGGATTAGCTCTAGTAGTTTTCTGGTGGCATTTTTAGGATTCTCTATGTATAGTATCATGTCATCTACAAAGAGTGAAAGTTTTATTTCTTCTTTTCCAATTTATATTAACTTTATTTCATTTTCTTCTCTGATTGCCATGGCTAAGACTTCCAAAACTATGTTGAATAATAGTGGTGAGAGGGGACATCCTTTTCTTTGTCCTGATCTTAGAGGAAATGCATTCAGTTTTTCACCATCGAGAATGATGTATGCTGTGGGTTTTTCATATATGGCTTTTATTATGTTGAGGTAAGTTCCCTCTATGCCCACTTTCTAGAGAGTTTTTAATCATAAATGGGTGTTGAATTTGGTCAAAAGTTTTTCTGCATCTATTGAGATGATCATATGGTTTCTATTCTTCAATCTGTTAATATGGTGTATCACATTGATTGATTTGTATATATTGAAGAATCCTTGCATCCCTGGGATAAATCCCACTTGGTCATGTTGTATAATCCTTTTAATGTGTTGTTGGATACTGTTTGCTAGTATTCTGTTGAGGATTTTGGCATCTATATTCATCAGTGATATTGGTCTGTAATTTTCATGTTTTTTTAGTCTTTGATTTTGGTATCAGGGTGATGGTGGCCTCTGCAATTTTTTGGAAGAGTTTGAGAAGGATGGGTGTTAGCTCTTCTCTAAATGTTTAATAGAATTCACCTGTGAAGCCATCTGGTCCTGGACTTTTGTTTGTTGGAAAATTTTTAATCATAGTTTCAAGTTCATTGCTTGTAATTGGCCTATTCATATTTTCTATTTCTTCCTTGTTCAGTCTTGGAAGTTTATACCTTTCTAAGTATTAGTCCATTTCTTCCAGGTTGTCCATTTTATTGGCATAGAGTTGCTTGTCATAGTCTCTTAGGATGCTTTGTATTTCTGCAGTGTCTGCTGTAACTTGTCCTTTTTCATTTCTAATTTTATTGATTTGAGTCTTCTCCATCTTTTTCTTGATGAGTCTGGCTAATGGTTTATCAATTTTATCTTCTCAATGAACCAGTTTTTAGTTTTATTGATCTTTGCTAATGTTTTCTTTGTTTCTATTTCATTTATTTCTGCTCTGATCTTTATGATTTCTTTCACTAACTTTGGGTTTTGTTTATTCTTCTTTCTCTATTTCCTTTAGGTGTAAGGTTAAATTGTTTATTTGAGATTTTTCTTGTTTCTTGAGGTAGGCTTGTATAGCTATAAACTTCCCTCTTAGAACTGTTTTTGCTGCATCCCATAGGTTTTGGATCATTGTTTTTTCATTGTCATTTATCTCTAGGTATTTTTGATTTCCTCTTTGATTTCTTCAGTGATCTCTTGGTTATTTAGTAATGTATTGTTTAGCCTCCATGTGTTTGTGCTTTTTATGTTTTTCCCCCCTGTAATTCATTTCTAATCTCATAGCATTGTGATCAGAAAAGATACTTGATATGACTTCAATTTTCTTAAATTTATTGTGGCTTGATTTGTGAATCAAGATGTGATCTATCCTGGAGAATGTTCCGTGCACACTTGAGAAGAAAGTGTAATCTGCTGTTTTTCGATGGAAAGTCCTACAAATATCAATTAAACGTATCTGGTCTATTGTGTCCTTTAAAGTTTCTGTTTCCTTATTTATTTTCATTTTGGATGATCTGTCCATTGGTGTAAGTGAGGTGTTAAAGTCCCCCATTCTTATTGTGTTACTGTTAATTTCCTCTTTTATAGCTGTTAGCAATTGACTTATGTATTGAGGTGCTCCTATGTTGGGTGCATATATATTTATAATTGTTATATATTTTTCTTGGATTTGTCCCCTGATCATTATGTAGTGTCCTTCCTTGTCTCTTGTAACATTCTTTATTTTAAACTCTATTTTATCTGATATGAGTATTGCTACTCCAGCTTTATTTTGATTTCCATTTGAATGGAATATCTTTTTCCATCCCCTCACATTCAGTCTGAATGTGTCCCTAGGTCTGAAGTGGGTCTCTTGTAGACAGCATATATATGGGTCCTGTTTTTGGATCCATTCAGCAAGCCTGTGTCCTTTGGTTGGAGCATTTAATCCATTCACGTTTAGGGTAATTATCGATATGTATATTCCTATGACCATTTTCTTAATTGTTTTGGGTTTGTTTTTGTCAGTTCTTTTCTTCTCTTGTGTTTCCCACTTAGAGAAGTTCCTTTAGCATTTGTTGTAGAGCTGGTTTCATGGTGTTGAATTCTCTTAGCTTTTGCTTGTCTGTAAACTTTTACTTCTCCATTGTATCTGGATGAGATCTTTGCCAGTTAGAGTAATATTGGTTGTAGGTTCTTCCCTTTCATCACTTTAAGTATACCATACCACTCCATTCTGGCTTGTATAATTTCTGCTTAGAAATCAGCTGTTAACCTTATGGGAGTTCCCTTATATGTTATTGGTCATTTTTCCCTCGCTGCTTTTAAAAGTTTTTCTTTGTCTTTAATTTTTGCCAGTTTGATTACTATGTGTCTCAGTGTGTTTCTCCTTGGGTTTATCCTGTATGGGACTCTGTGTGCTTCCTGGACTTGGGTGGCTATTTCCTTTCCCATCTTAGGGAAGTTTTCAACTATAATCTCTTCAAATATTTTCTTGGGTCCTTTCTCTCTCTCTTCTCCTTCTGGGACCCCTATAATGCAAATGTTCTTGCATTTAATATTGTCCCATAGATCTCTTAGGCTGTCTTCATTTCTTTTCATTCTTTTTTCTTTATTCTGTTTTGTAGCAGTGAATTCCACCATTCTGTCTTCCAGGTCACTTATTTGTTCTTCTGCCTCAGTTATTCTCCTATTGATTCCTTCTAGTGTAGTTTTCATTTCAGTTATTGTATTGTTCATCTCTGTTTATTTGTTCTTTAATTCTTCTAGGTCTTTGTGAATCATTTCTTCCATCTTCTCGATCTTTGCCTTCATTCTTTTTCCGAGGTCCTGGATCATGTTCACTATCATTATTCTGAATTATTTTTTCTGGAAGGTTGCCTATCTCCCCTTCCTTTAGTTGTTTCTCTGGGGTTTTATCTTGTTTTTTCATCTGGTACATAGCCCTCTGCATTTTCACATTTTCTATCTCTCTGTGAATGTGGTTTTTGTTCCACCGGCTGCAGGATTGTAGTTCTTCTTGCTTCTGCTGTCTGCCTTCTGGTGGATGAGGCTATATCTATTTTTTTTTTCTTAACAATATACTTCCTTGGTCAAACCAATTCTTTTAGTTCCAGGATAAGATTAGTTCAAAACTTGTTGATTTTACTTAATAAAGTGAACTTCAGTAAGTCATGATAAGGTAGCAGTTTTGTGTATTCTTGTGTGTAATATTTATTATTTTCATCTATGTTTTTCCAGTCTACCTTCCACTTTGGGAAAATACAATTATTAGCAAGTGATGGCAAAGCCTCCATTAATTATAACTGTAATAACCAGAGTGAACAGACTTGGTATTTTCTTCAATTCAGCAGGTTTAGAGAAAGAAGCAGAAGGCAAGAAAACCAAATGGAGTGATTTTACTTCATAAAGCCAGTGCAAATCCTCAAGTCATTATAGATTCTGTGTGAACTCTTCATTTTCTGTCTCTATCTTTTGTACAGAACACTGAAAATTCATGGCCATTAAGATGTCGCCAAGGCTCTTTTAATTTCCCCAGTCTGCAGAGACAAAATTAATCACGTTCAATAGGCTCTTCTTCCTGAGACAGAAAACAAATGTGAACACAAAGGCAATGCCCCACAGGAAAGTTTGACAAAAGTGTGTTAATCTGGTTAAAATGTTTGATTCCCCATGAACTATAATTGATTAAATTTCCCACTCCCTATACATCCTAATTAACTTAGTTCTTACTGTAATTTCTATTTTTTTTCTAACTTGACTACCAAAGCTGAAAATAACAAATATTCCCACCTCCTTTCATGGGGTAAGCATTTGGATCAGTAACACAAAGCCTAGCCATCATCTCAGGACCATCTCCTATTCCACTTAGCTCTGCATAAATAATATCAGCCTAATTCTTACTAGTTGTCTCAAATTGACCATGTCAAGAGCAGGTGGTAATGACATGGAGCAGCACTTTTTTTTCTCTATGTGTTTTTTCTGTACACAGTTGACCCTCCATATCCACAGGTTCTGCAACTGGGAATTTAACCAACTGTGGATTTTAAATATTTTTTAAAAATCCAGAAAGTTCCAAGAAGCAAAACTTGAACTTGCTGTGCCTCAGCAATGATTTAACTTGCATTTACATTGTATTTACAACTATTTACATTGTATTAGGTATCATAAATAAATCATCTAGAAATGATTTAAAGTATACGGGAGGATGTGCACGGGTTATGCACATCCTCCCGTATACTTTAATTATACTTTGCACATAGGATATGCAAATACTATGCCATTTTATATAAAGTTCTTGAGTACCTGTTAATTTTGGTATCTGTGGGGATCATGGAACCAACAGATACTGAGGAATGACTGTTTTTTAACTATGTAAATTACATGACCTTTTAATTAAAGAAGTGAGCAGTGATAATGTTTATGATTATTATACATTTTAGTTGTCCTACCTTATTTTTTAGGTATATCCAAATAACTAAAATCTTTTTGTACATAGAAAGATAATAAGAAAAATAAAGCCAGGGTGGTGTTGTAGGTGGAATGAAGTTCCAAATAAACATACACTGGAGCACATTAGGAAAACTGCCATAAAAGAGGGTGGCCAGGACCAGACATGAAGATAGCTAAATAAGATGCTACATCTGAGGATTAAAATGAGAGAGTCATAGACTATGTTAAAATCCAAAGCCAAAAGTTACCCCCCCAAAACCCTTTATCTATACACCAAATGGCTAAAATTAAAATGACTGTCAATACCAAATATTGTCAAGGATTGTAGTAACTAGAATTACTACACATATTGTCTACATGGATGTAAAATGGTATAAATATATTTTTATAGACCCTCAGTATCTATTGAACTAAATATTAACTTATACTTTGTCATAGAAATTCTACTCCTAGATATATATCCAAGAGAAATGAATACATTTGGCCACCAAAAGGCATGTACAATAATGTTCATAATAGCTTTACTTTAAATAACCAAAAACCAGGAAGTTATACAAATGTCAATCAATAAGAAAATAGACAAATGGTAATATTTCCATAAAATGGAATATTGTATAACAATAAAAAAACTGATACATTCAACAACATGAATCAATTTTATAGGCAGTGTACTGAATGAAAGAAGCTGGACACAAAAGATGTATAATGCATGATTTTATTATATGAAAAAAAAGTAGTAGTTATGGATAGGAATGGGGTAGGGTAAGAGGGCTACTAAAAGGAAGGGAGCATGAAGAGCCTTCTGGGGCATTAGAAATGTTCCTTATCTTCTTCTGGTTATAGATACCTGAGTGTATATATGTAAAAATTCATTGAGCTTTATTCATAATATTAGTGTACTTTATGGACTTTACTATGCATAGCACATACTGTTTTGCTACAATTCTTTTAAAAGTGTCTGAAAGTAACAGTAATTCTAAGCCAGGAACTGAGTAAAATCCACATTCATCCCCATCTTCGCTTTAGGGCTTCCTTCGAAGGTCCAAGTCCCAGGGTGAATTTATTCCAACTTTTTTAAAGACTGAGGTCACAATGCCTAGAAACAAATGCCTCAGCACACTCCTAATCCGTAAAATGTCCTCATTTGGCTAATGATCCAGGTTTTTCACAGAACCTGTGTGCATAGCAGACAAATGCCCACTGGCCAATGAGTAAGGCTACAGTAATTATATTTCTTATGGATATTATGCACATGTATGACTTTCATCACTAATGCAAATTTTTCTTTACTCACTTCATCTCCATTTCTCTTTTTCAAAACTGTAAAATTTGGTAATTTGCCGTGGGAATTCAGGATAATTGTGAAAATGAATAATGTTCTGTTGTATTTTAATCACTTCTTATATGGGTTTTTATTTCTCACCTGTGAATTGCTAGTCTATTAAAAATTAGCCTAGAAGAAAATTAAAAAGCCTTAGAAAGGGATAGTGTTGGAATAAGATGTTTTTTAAAAAGTCTTTTAAAGTGTAGTGCAAACATACTACCTACCCTTCCTATAGTTTTAAGGTAAAACTGAACTGACAGCAATCCTGTGTCATAATGATGGGCAAGGTAGCAGACTGAATGAACAAATGAGCCTTAGAGTATGGACATAGCTTGATAACCATTTTTTCATTGGAAAAATGATTCAGCTAGAGAGATCACAATGATTTTTGGACACTGATGTTGCTTAGAATATTATACCATTTTACAGTGCTACTGATTTAAAATAATACCAGGATCTAACAATAATTCTGAAAATCTAATATCAATGACAGATAAAGTAGTATCATCGACTATGTTTCAAAAAGAGAGAGAAAGAAGTTATGTCCATTACAAACCTTATTTTAGAACCACTCATTGTTTCCTCAAAGATCTGTTACTTAAAATATTAATATCTCTTCCAAATCAAAAGCCTGTTTAAGCTAAATTCCTTTTGCCTTATTACCGAAAACACACAACATCAGATTTCCCTCTATTTATTAATTTTAAAATTACATTTTTAAATATTTCTGAAACTACTCATTATAACAGCTACATGGCTATTTCAAGACAATTACAAAAAATTAATAAAAATAAACTAAACTTGGGCATTTCCAATGTAGAAATACTTAAATCAAGCCATGCCTCTATGTGGATACTACATACTTCATCACCAAATTTATATGAAATTCTTATTACGTGGCAGACCCTGTGCCAGTGTTTAGGGATGCAGTGGTAAGGATGGAGTTTACAATGGAGAGTAGAGAAGAGACTTTAATTAAAGCATCACAGTATTAATCACATAATTACAAACTGAGATAAAGAAACAGGGCCTGGTGAGTGACTGAAGTCACAAGAACTGACAGTTAAGCTGGGATCTGAGGACTAGAGACTAGGTGGAGAGTTGGGAGTAGAAGCATTTCAGACAGAGGTATGAGCACAGGCAAATCCTGAACTGGAAGTAACATGGGAGTTTCAGGGAACTTAAAGAAAGACAAAGAGCCTAAAAGATGGACAGTAAGGAAGAGAGCAGTGTGAGAAGAGGCTGGTTTTCTGAGGCATGTTAAGGATTTTTCAAGTTTCCATTGCAATGGGATGCCATGAAAAGGTCTTATAAGCACACAGTTTACAAGATCATAGCAACATTTTGAAAACAACAAAACAAAGACCAAAAAACAAAAATAACAACACTAATGCTACAGCATGTAAGACAACTTGGAGTGGAGTAGGGTGGAGGCAAGGACATCCTCAGTGTTCTATCAGATTATAGAAGAGAGACAAGAGAGCTTAGTCATCACAATGGTTATGAGTCCAGACTCTACAAACCTAATGCTCAAATACAGATTTCAAATACATTCTCCAATAAGAACAAGGGCCTCCTACAGAATGGTAGATTTTAGGGCTGGGGCTGCGAAAATGCAAGCTGAGCTTAGAATGTCTTGAAAGTAAGGAAGTGCTCAAAAGAGGGATAGGGATTTGACAAAAACACCTATTCCATTGCACTGAGCTTCAACAAACTATGAATGGGCTTGAATGGGCTTGAATGGGCTCTGACCAAATCTGGGAGAATTTGAGCATCAAACAAAATTTTTTTTAAGAATATAAAAGGATTGTAACTCAAATAAAATAAGAATTCATGAGTATAATCTTAATATTAAGGAAGGAAGGAAGGAGAGAAGGGAGGAAAGAAGAGAAGAAGGAAGTGTAGGAGAACAAAATTTGCAACCCAAAGATGTGTCTCTTTGGCATGAGTATTATTTTAGGCTGCTTATTCCTAAGAGACAGAAGACTTGGGAAATTTTTCTTTTTACCATCCCTTTAACTGCCTAAAAGCATTCAGAGAGTGAGCTATTACCAAATATAACTTTGTTTTACATAAGAAGGACCTCTCCACATGGCATGGAAAACATTTGTTTACCAAACATTTGCTTCCTCATCTCCTTGTGAATTATCTTTTGTCCCCTTTGAAGTTCTAGACTCCCACCCTCTTCTCCTAAACTCAGAAGAGCTTATAAGCCTCAATTTCTTGACTGTCCTTTGAGCCTTAGATTCTTATGGTGTCCCATATATACAAAATTAAATTTGTTTTTCTCCTGTTAATGTCTTGTGGTCCAGCCAGAGAACATAGAAGGATAAAGAAAAATTTCTTCCTTCCTGACAGAAGAAAGGAAGGGGAAGAAAAGAAAGAGAAAGTGAAAGAAGGTTCCTCTTCATAGTAGAATGACTAACAAATTTAGAAAGAATGCTGGAATTATAAAATTTACATTTGGAATCCATCATGATAATAATTGATTCTGGCAAGACTCATAAATGAATGCTAATAATTTTACCCAATTGAAATTTGAGGAATGTCAGAAAATTTTAGAGCCTCAAAGTGTCTTCTGACAAGATATTTATTGATTATACAGGCAAAAATGGTAACTTTATAGTGGAATCACCTAGAAGACATGATCTTGTTCAGGTGATCAAAGTTAACTTCAGCAGTAATGAGACAGATCCATGTCAGGTGTCTCCTGATGTAACACACTAAGAACACAAGATCACTTCTGTGTTATTTCTGTCCAAAATGCATAACCTAAATTTAATTGTGAGAAAACATCAAACAAACCCAAATTGGAGGACGTTCTACAAAATAAACTGGTCTGTATTAGTTTTAAATAGTTAATGTCATGAAATAAAAAGAAAGACTGTGGAACTGATCCAAATTAAAGGAAACTGAAAAAATACGAGAATTGAATGTGAAACATGATCCAGGATTTTCTTTAACTACAAAGGACATTATTGAGACAAAAAGTAAAATCTGAGTAAGGTTTACAGATTAGATAATATTATTGTAACAATATGAATGTCCTGATTTTAATGATTGTACTATGGCTATATAAGCAAATTCCTTATTTTTAGAAAACACACTAAAATATTTAGAAAAAGAGGTATTATGTCTGCAATATATGGAGAGAACAAAAATGGTAAGTCAAATATAGGTATGCCAAAATGTTAGCATTTGGGAAACCTGGGTGAAAGGCATACAGGATATTTTTTTCCTTACAACTTTTAAGCCTGAAACTAGGTAAAAATAAAGAGTTAATAGAAAAATAAATAAATAATAACAAAAGGCAGAAAAACAAAAGAGTGTGGACTTGGAATGCATAAGCGTGGGCTTGAATCCTGGCTCTCCAGTCCTAGCTGTGTGATCTTGCTCAATTTGCTTAACCTGTCCAAGCTTCACTTTCATAATCTATAAAATGTGGATAGAATTTCCCTCCTAGAGTTTTTATGAGAATTAAATGTTATTACATGTAAAATGCTCAATAAATTTATTATTAGGATTGAGAATACAGAGAAAAGTGGATAGACGCAAAACACATCAAGGTGATTGTGGGAGGTTCTGTGTACTGGATTGGGCACTACTGTTGCTCCTAGGCCACCCAAATCTGTCGCTAAAGCATAACTGAGACAACCCTCTCTCAGTCCTCCTTTCCCTAAACCTTCTCACTGTTTCTTTAAAACTCTGAAAGAGCTTCAAAACTCTACTGAGATCTGCTATGTGATGAGAGGGAAGCAACCTAACTACTAAACTAGAAAACTAAAACAAACAAACCTTAACAAAGAGATGATATTTTAAACAGTACCAAATTTGTGCTGGAATTTTTAGTATTTTTGGATAATGATAAACACAGAGTTGGTCACAATACTTCAGATGTGTCTCTTTATCAGGGGAGTTGTGCCCTCCCCAGATATGAGTCCTCTATTTCTGTTTATGGGACCTAGGTTGCTGTGGGTAAAGGTTCAATTTGGATGTCACTGAATTCTCTCCAACAGAATCATTTATAATTTAAGCCAGTTCTCTTTTTGTCAAAGTAAATGTTTTGTCCTCAGTTCAAAAAATGTTCAAATGGGGCTTCCTTGGTGGTGCAGTGGTTGAGAGTCCGCCTGCCGATGCAGGGGACACGAGTTCGTGTCCCAGTGCGGGAAGATCCCACATGCCGCGGAGCGACTAGGCCTGTGAGACATGGCCGCTGAGCCTGTGCGTCCGGAGCCTGTGCTCCGCAACGGGAGAGGCCACAACAGTGAGAGGCCCGCGTACCGGAAAAAAAAAAAAAAAAAAAAAAAAAACGTTCAAAGCTATCCATCCATCAGAACTGTGGAGAAGATAATTTTCCTGAACTTCTGAAATCATATTATATGAAGGTCCCTATTTCTCCTTCATGCAAACTTTGTTAAATAATTTCCCATTGTATAAGACAGTCCCTTCTTATAGTTCTCCCTTGGCCCTTGTGGTATGCAGTCTTATTCATCATGTCATGTTTCAAGGAAGAAATCAGCAATCTATCAGCTTTCAAGGCCTGAGTGATGGGGACAGGAATAAAAAAAATACCTCAAAATGGGGCTGGATAGGAGCAAAGTTGACAACAGATCCTGAGAGGCCATTTGTTTTATTTATCACCTGTCTTGGCAGGAAGGAAAAGGGAGTCAAATTGGATATAGGACTCAGTAAAGCATCCACAATTTGCCTTTTTTTAGGGAATAATATTTGTGAAGAATACAAAAGAGTCTGACTAGGAACAAAGTCTGCTACCAGTAGGATGGCCATGTAAGTTGTCATTTAAAATGAGACTTCTTGGAGAGTAAAAGGGAATCAATTAATAATTATTCCAGCTCAAAAGACATCAATCAGGACTGCCCCCAAACAAATCAAGGCATATGGTCACCACAGTGATGAAGACATTGAGTAGAGGTTTGTTCAAATCTTGCCAGATGACTGACAGATCAGGTTCTAAGATCTTTATTTCAGAATATTAGAAGAAAAACAAATTTTTGGAGGTCAAATATCTTTTTCCATTTTACAAATAAAACTGAAAGAAGAAAAACTTTATTAATAATTGAAGAATTGTAAAATGGCAAATATCAAAATATTTTTTTGTACTGTTACTTCAGCTAAGAGCCTGGGATCCAGGTTTCCAAATCACTGCAGCTGATAAGGGAAGCCAATCTATACCCATAATGTTATGGCATTGTCTGTCTCCTTATCATGTTCATCTGAAAAAAAAAACAGACTAAAATATCATATTTCTAGCTTACTACTCACTCTCATTCTTCAGACCATGATCCCTAAGTAGAAGTTGTACTTATCAAAAAGAAGACCCACACATGAAGCAAACAGGCCATTAAACACATGAGTACTCCTGAAAAACAAAACAAAAAAAAGTCCACTCACTTTTCCCAAACTTACACAGATAAAGCATATCTGAGCTCATAACCTAGATGCATTCTCCTAACTGTGGCCCCTGCTTTATACAAGCCAGATATAAAAATCAAGACTTACCTACACATGTCTACATGCTTGCCTGTGCATGAAGCAAGGCATTGAATGCCAACATGATTGAAGTAAGTATACCAGGACCTATAAAGAAACTACATGCATATAAGTGAGGGGTTCTCTGGGAAGTTGCTTATGCAGAAATATAAAGAAGGAGAGTGGAGGAAGGGTTGAATATGCCCCCTCAAGAACACCAGATTTGAGGATTCCAGAGAAGCATTGTGCTCAGCTTTCTGCCTCTGACCAGGATCCTTCTTTCTCCGTGGAAATTCAGAAAGTTTCTTCATCCATGATTACCTGTGAGTAATTTCCCTCAAACATGCAGCTGCCAAACTCTCCTGTGCTCATACCACTTCTCTGATCAGCTTCTGTGTCTGTGATTCCAGGTCTATGTCTCCATTCTGCTGGAAGAGAATGGGGGTATAAGCTCAAATGATAGGAGGCTAAGAGGGAGTCTGGGGTAAGGATGATGCTCTCTCCTTTTATGTCCTAGTTGCAACTTCTTCTCCTACCTCCTGCCCCTGGTCTGTCCTGGCATTAGACTCCCCTTACCTTTGTGTTCCAGGTTTTATCTGACTTCCTTAGAGACAAGTATCTCTTCCCATCCTTCTAGATTGTGGGGAGAAGGAAGGAGTAGGAAGCAGGGGGTAAGACACAAAGAGGGAATAAGGACAAATGAAAGTAATAAAGAGGAAATAACTCAGGAAGTAGAGGTAAATGTAGCAATTTTCAAAAAGGAAAAGTCCAAATTATACATTCTCAAGATGGACATCAACCCCTAGTATATTTCTAGAACAGATGATTTACAGATGGCTTTATGCTACAAAGAAGGGGAATCTTGCCAACTTTACTATAGATGCTACCAAAGTTTTCAATCTACCATCTCAAGCTGCAACCCCGTGAAGGAACTGTGGTATGCAGGGAATTTGGGTATGGTAGAGAGTAAGCATCATTCTTTAATCAGAGCTAGTTAGGGATTCCAAGCCAGCCCATTCCATTGTAGGCAAGGACAAAATACACTGTAACCTCCTCCGCACCACACAGGAAGAAATTAGCTCTGTTAATCAGTATTTTTTATGCTATATTATACAAATCCACTGGCCCTTTCCTGAAGAGCTTGGGTCACTTATGTTTCAAAGGCTGTTTTTCAATTTTAGAAAGACAGTATTTTGTATATACTATATATTACATAGTATACCAAGTTTGATTTGGGACAGTAACTCATAATCAAACATATTAATTTTTTCTACAGTGAAACATATACATATTTACACTAAGTGGTATAAAAACTATGAATAGTCACATTAAAGTTCAGGTCTGGTTTGGCTATCAAACCATTTTGTCACAAATTTAAGAAAACTTTGGGGTTTGGGAGTATTTTGGATTTTGTCGTCATGAATAAGAGATTGTGGACCACATATTTATTCTTTCTTTTTAAATTTTATTTATTTATTTATTATTTATTTTTGGCTTCATTGGGTCTTCGTTGCTGTGCGTGGGCTTCCTCTAGTTGCGGCAACTGGGGGCTACTCTTCATAGCAGTGTGCAGGCTTCTCATTGCAGTGGCCTCTCTTGTTGTGGAGCATGAGCTCTAGGCATGCGGGCTTCAGTAGTTGGGGCACACGGGCTCAGTAGTTGTGGCTCGTGGGCTCTAGAGCACAGGCTTCAGTAGTTGTGGCACATGGGCTTAGTTGCTCCACGGCATGTGGGATCTTCCTGGACCAGGGCTTGAACCCGTGTCTCCTGCATCGGCAGGCGGATTCTTAACCACTGTGCCACCAGGGAAGCCCCACATATTTATTCTTAATATTCTTTGGAATGGATGTTGAACAAAGGGATAAATTAATACTGTATTACAGTTTCTTTCAAGGGAGATTACCCACCTTCAAGTATCGTTTTCTTCAATGCTTCTATCTCTATTATCTGTTGATGATAAAAATAAAAAATAAAACACTGCAATACAATGATTTATCCTGGTTTATTCTAAGACTGAGGAGTAGACAGTGAACAGTATACACTGGGGCTACTTGGGTAAAGTCCTACCTCTGTCCCTTGTTAGCTCCACAACTTTAAGCAAGTTATTAAACCTATCTATTCTTAAGTTTCATCTTCTGTAAAATGAGAATAAATACTGGTACCCATATCATGGGACTGTCTGCAAATTAAATGAGTTCACACGTGTCACACAAGAATAATCCCTGGTGCATGGTGAGCACCACAAAAGTGTTAGATACTATCATTATTCAGATGACAGTGGTTCTCAGCATGACATCAAAATAGTGGCCATTAAGATTCAGTCTTCACATTGTACTGAATCCCCTGGAAAGATTTGGGGAAACTAAGAAGGGCCTGCTGCTCCTAACAGCATCTTCCCCGCTGACTAAAGACTAAGGTCTTTCCTTACAGTAACCCTTGTTAAAATACATAATCCTTGGAAGAAGTCAAATTTCAATGGAAATTAAAGAACTAAAACTAAAATCTTGTAAGAGAAAAGAAAGACAAGAGTCTTTGGGTCCTTAGGAGCATGTCACCATTAAGGAAGGAGAATGAGAAAGTCAACTTTAAATTTTTCTCTCTGGACAGTTCTGCTGAAGGCTAAGGGCTGAGTACATGAGCACATGAGCATCTCTGAACCTCAGTTTGCTCAGGAATAAAACTTCCAAGTGATGGCACTGAAACTAAGGATGTTAACTCACTTATTCAAGGCACCTTGTTTTAAATTACTGATTATCTTATATGCATCCATTGCTTTCAGATTTATCTTGCTTTATCTTATCCAATGCCACAAAGTTAGTAAGTGCCAGAGCTGGAATTCCAACCAAGTCTTCTAATTCTAGGTCCCATCTGCTGCTCACTACAACACAAATCTTCCCACCACAAAGCTGCCTGCAAATCTGGCAGGGAATCCCTCTACTTGAGATTGCATGAAACATGAGCATAGAAATGGCAGGAAACAGTAAGTAAGTAGGGGCTTCACAGTCAGAAAGACCTGGGGTTGTAAGTTCATTGACAAAGTACTTACCATGGTACTTATTTGCTCACAATATTGGGATAAATAATAACTATTATAAAGACTAGTTAACATATGAAAAATGCTGTCAGCATATATAACCCATAGGAGGTACCAAAAATATAGACTCTCCTCTTCCATTTTCCCCTGATTATCAAAAATTGAGTCTTATTTCTGCTCTGTCTTACCTATGTTCTTTTCCTAGCACCACTCAGAGTCTGTGTGTCAGGAATGGTTGCCAAGAAGAAAGAAGTAATGACAAAAACAACATCAAAACAGAGCGAGGCTGCCATCCAGCAGAGAGAGCTGAGGCCTTTCACAGATAAACAACAGGAGAAAACATCCCCTGTCATTTGAGGAGGGCAGTGCCAAGGCTCATGAGGAAGCAGCTGGGAGCCTTCTGATATTCTGCACCACTAATGAGGACACTGGAGTTTCAGGGCTCTTTATTTGTACAACAGCAGTGACAAGAAACATTCTCTCATTCCCTTTGGCTCTGACCTTGTCAGGGATTTCTGTCCCTTCACAACATCCTCTATAGACTCCAGAAAAATGTTGTGACATGGGAAGGAGGTTTGGAGCTCAGAGGATCCTTTGCACATCATGGCTAAACCCTAATCTGTTAAGGAAATGTCTCGGGCACTGACCACCCAGACAAGAGGATGTCCTTTCTCCTGATGGTCTGAAGAGCTGGATTAGCTACTGCTCAGTAATCTGAAGGCACAACAGGGAAAATATCAGGGAAGACGCTGCCCAAGTACTTGGCAGATTTCTCGTTCATATTCTTTATTAAAACCAGTGACTGTGATTCAACCTAGCACTGATGTATCCTTTATCAGCCTGCCCTTTTCCCTCATGCCATGCCACTGATACACCCCCACCCATACACCCATGTAGCCTTTTTTGAACTGTAAACAGAATGGCCTGGACAGTAGAATAACACTCTCCATATCACTGAGCTATATCTGATTCACTTTCCCCATTAACTCCCCAAATAATTCATTACAAATGAGGGAGTTTACAGACAGGAGGATGTTTAAATTAAGGTAACATGGATCGGTCATTAATTTGACAATTTTGCTGACAAACTCTTACAAATGATTATTAACTGGCAAGTCAGAGACTTAGCAGACAGGGCTCTGCCTCTAAAGGTCGGCAATTTATGAATACAAGATGTTACTTTTATACAGGCAGACTAATAATAAGGATGTAATGAATAATTATCAAATGCAAACAGAACAGTGCTGAGAATCAAAAATATAAATCCCTAAAGGGTTAACTCTGGCTAATACACTTTTAAGTACAACTCAACAGACAAAAAATGGTAAAAATCATAATAGAATTAGTTATTTCCCATGAATAAGTGTTGTATAAAACTAAAGTTTATTCTTTAAATACCTACCCATCCAATTTCACTGACAATGATTTAAAGGCATATGCTTTATCAGCATGATAAATAAAACCTATTAAACCTACCTCACCCCTACCTGACCTCTACTGAGTTGTAATTAGGATACCCACATAAGTGATGGAGATGGGTACAGCCCAAATGCTATGTGGGTATAAACTCTTTCTCCACCTCCCTCATGGATGTGCTTCTCCCAAAAGTTCTCTTCCTCTTCCACTTTGTGTACTTTTTCATATAAGGTTGAACTGAAGATCTCACAGCTTATTCTTAAGGTATCTGAAAGTAGGTAAGTAACATTTAAGTCCAAGGTGAGGAAGTACAGGCCTTGGGGGAAGAAAGAGGACTTGAGTGAAGAATATCTAAGAACTCCAGGACCCTCCCTGGTATGGCCAAAATATGGCCCTTGGAGAAGACCCAAATACAAACACAAGTTGTGCCTGGGAAGATAAGGGCAGAGTACACCAGTGACCTAGACATGGAATAACAGAACCTGGCCCCAGGATACAAAAGTGATGGGTCTAAGGAAAGAAGGTGGGTCTGGATAATACACATGGCCAGTGGTCATCTGTTTCAACCACTGTTCAGAGTAAGTGTTCATACCGCCCACTGAAGACCCTGGTCTTCTTATCTCTCCAGAAGACTCTTCTGGATGTCACATTGATTCAAGACTCTAACTTTGTTTCCATATCTGTCGTGATGACTGCCTGCTCCTTTCAAGCCTAGAAAATAAATCCTGACTGTGACTGAGACAAGTTCTGACATTTGGCCATCTGTCAAGGTTACATTCTCCTGGAAGGTGACACAGAGCCAAGGGTTCAAGTGGGAGTGATTTATTAAGTAAGTGTCCCCAGGAGAAAGCAGTAAATGAGTGGGAAAATCAGGGTAAGAAAGAGAAAGAAGTCAAGCAAGTCTCAGCCTCAGCCTGATCCCATGGACACCTCATTCAAAAACATCATTCCATGAACATTTATTCACTTTAAACATCAAGTTGTTCATGCAAAATGGGTAAATTTTATGATACATAAATTGTACCTCACTAAGGTAGGAATAGAGAGACACAGAGAGAAGAACAATTGGAGACAGAAAGTCCTGACTACTCTTTGGAAAATGTTACCATGAATGGGAAAAAGGAACAAGAAATGGCTGTTATCTTAAGATGTAAGTACAGTTTAAGTGAGAGCAATTTTTAAATGGAAAAAAATGATGTCATTTTGTCTGTTAGTTTAAATGACACAGTACAAAAGGAAAAATTCAGATGTCAGAAGGAAAGGGGAGAATTGCCAAGTAATTATTATAAAACGTCAACTATGTCAGATGATAGACTACATAGTGCATACTATTTCATGCATTTTCTGATTGCTCCTTCCTCAGGAAATAGATTATTGTACCTCTCAAATTACTTGACAAGAAAAGTAAGGTACAGAGAGGTTAAATACATTACCAAAGAACACACAGCCAGTGTGTACAACAGCTAGACTTCAAACTTATCTTTGACTCCAAAGATGCTCTTTCCCTAAGACTCCAGCCCACTCAACTTTGTTACTGAATTCAGTATTACACAGACTTAGCCTACTGTACTGCCTAGGGCAGAACACAATCCAACCTTATAAAATCAATAACTTTAGAAGATGGCAGAGTAGAAGGACGTGTGATCACTACCTCTTGCGAGAGTACCAGGATCACAACTAACTGCTGAACAGTCATCGATAGGAAGACACTGGAACTCACCTAAAATGATATTCCACACCCAAAGACAAATGAGAAGTTGCAATGAGATGGGAAGAGGGGCACAATCACAATAAAATCAAATCCCATAAACTTTGGGTGGGTGACTCACAAACTGGAGAACAATTACATCACAGAAGACCCCCATTGCAGTGAAGGTATTGAGCCCCATGTCAGGCTTCCCAACCTGGGGGTCTGGCAATGGGAGGAGGAATTCCCAGAGAATCAGACTTTGAAGGCTAGTGGGATGTGAATGCAGGACTTCAACAGGACTGGGGGAAACAGAGAATGCATGCTTGGAGGGAAAACACAAAGTAGTGTGTGCATCAGAACCCAGGGGAAGGAGCAGTGATCCCATAGGAGATTGAACTAGACCTACATGCTAGTGTTGCAGGGTCTTCTGCAGAGGCAAGGGGTGGCTGTGTCTCACCATGGGGACAAAATTACTGGAAGCAGAGGTTCTGGGAAATACTCATTGGCATGAGCCTTCCTGGAGTCCACCATTAGTTCCACCAAAGAGCCTCTAGTCTCCAGTGCTGGGTCAGCTCAGGCCAAACAACCAACAGAGAGGGAACCAAGCCCCACCCATCAGCAGAAACGTGTATTAAAGTTTTATTGAGCTCTGGCCACCAGAGCAACAACCAGCTGTACCCACCACCAGCCCCTCCCATCAGGAAGCTTGCACAAGCCTCTTAGATAGCCTCATCCACCAGAGGGAAGACAGCAGAAGCAAGAAGAACTACAAAGCTGAAGCCTGTAGAAGAAAAAACACATTCACAGAAAGACAGACAAAATGAAAAGGCAGAGGAATATATAACAGATGAAGAAACCAGATAAAACCTCAGGAAAACAATTAAATGAAGGGAGATAGGCAACTTTCCAGAAATAGAATTCAGAATAATGATAGTGAATATGATCAAGGACCTCGGGAAAAGAATTGAAGCAAAGATGGAGAAGATGCAAGAAATGTTTAACAAAGACCTAGATGAATTAAAGAACAAACAAAGAGAGATGAACATAAAATAACTGAAATGAAGAATACACTAGAAGGAATCAAGGTCAGAATAACTGAGGTAGAAGAACGGATAACTGACCTGGAAGACAGAATGGTGGAGTTCACTGCCATGGAGCAGAATAAAGAAAAAAGAATGAAAAGAAATGAAGACAGCCTAAGAGACCTCTGGGGCAACATTAAATGCACCAACATTTGCATTATAGGGGTCCCAGAAGGAGAAGAGAGAAAGGACCTGAGAAAATATTTGAAGAGATTATAGATGAAAATTTCCCTAACATGGGAAAGGAAATAGCCACCCAAGTCCAGAAAGCACAGAGTCCCAGGCAGGATAAACCCAAGGAGAAACACACCGAGACACACAGTAAGCAAACTGAAAAAAATTAAAGACAAAGAAAAATTATTAAAACCAACAAGGGAAAAATGACAACATACAAGGGAACACTCATAAGGTTAACAGCTGATTTTCTCAGCAGAAAATCTACAAGCCAGAAGGGAGTGGCACAATATATTTAAAATGATGAAAGGGAAGAACCAACAACCAAGGTTACTCTACCAGCAAGGATCTCATTCAGATTCGATGGAGAAATCAAGAGCTTTACAGACAAGCAAAAGCTAAGAGAATTCAGCACCACCAAACCAGTTCTATAACAAATGTAAAGGAACTCCTCTAAGTGGGAAACACACTAGAAAGAAAAAGAAACCTAAAACAATTAAGAAAATGGTAATAGGAACATACATATCGATAATCACCTTAAATGTGAATGGATTAAATGATCCAACCAAAAACACAGGCTTGCTGAATGGATACAAAAACAAGACCTATGTACATGCTGCCTATAAGAGACCCACTTCAGACCTAGGGACACATACAGACTGAAAGTGAGGGGATGGAAAATGATATTCCATGCAAATGGAAATCAAAAGAAAGCCGAATAGCAATACTCATATCAGATAAAATAGACTTTAAAATAAAGAATGTTACAAGAGAAAAAGAAGGACACTACATAATGTTCAAGTGATCAATCCAAGGAGAAGACATAACAATTATAAATATATATGCACCCAACATAGATGCACCTCAATACATAAGGCAAATGCTAACAGCTATAAAACAGGAAATCAACAGTAGCACAGTAATAATGAGGGACTGTAACACCTCACTTACACCAATGGACAGATCATCCAGACAGAAAATTAATAAGGAAACACAAGATTTAAATGACAAAATAGACCAGAGAGGTTTAGTTGGTATTTATAGGCATTCCATTGAAAAACAGCAGATTACACTTTCCACTCAAGTGCACATGGAACATCTTTCAAGATAGATCACATTCTGGGTAAATCAAGCCTTGGTAAATTTTAGAAAATTGAAGTCATATCAAGCATCTTTTCTGACAACAGAACTATGAAATTAGAAATCAATTAGAGGGAGAAAAATGTAAAAAGCACAAACACATGGAGGCTAAACAATACATTAGTAAATAACCAAGAGATCACTGAAGACATCAAAGAGGAAATCAAAAAATACCTAGAGACAAATGACAATGAAAACACGAGGGCCCAAAACCTATGAGATGCAGCAAAAGCAGTTCTAAGAGGGAATTTTAGAGCAATACAACCCTACCTCAAGAAACAAGAAAAATCTCAAATAAACAATCTACCTTTGCACCTAAAGGAATTAGAGAAAGAAGAACAAACAAAATCCAAAGTTAGCAGAAGGAAAGAATTTATAAAGGTCAGAGCAGAAATAAATGAAACAGAAATGAAGAAATCAATAACAAAGATCAATAAAACTAAAAGCTGGTTCTCTGAGAAGACAAATAAAATTGATAAACCCTTAGCCAGACTTATCAAGAAAAAGAGGGAGAGAACTCAAATCAATAAATCTAGAAATGAAAAAGGAGAAGGTACAATGGACACCACAGAAATACAAAGGGTCATAAGAGACTGTTACAAGCAACTCTATGCCAATAAAATGGACAACTTGGAAGATATGGACAAATTCTTAGGAAGAAAAAACCTTCCAAGACTGAACCAGGAAGAAATAGAAAATATGAACAGACCAATCACAAGTAATGAAATTGAAACTGTGATTAAAAATCTTCCA
This sequence comes from Leucopleurus acutus, assembly GCF_964270905.1. Lineage (NCBI taxonomy): Eukaryota > Metazoa > Chordata > Mammalia > Artiodactyla > Delphinidae > Leucopleurus > Leucopleurus acutus. The sequence continues at coordinate 33,005,396 of NC_139155.1, forward strand.
ACAAACAAAAGTCCAGGCCCAGATGGCTTCACAGGTGAATTCTATTGAATACTTAGAGAAGAGCTAACACCCATTCTTCTCAAACTCTTCCAAAAATTTGCTGAAGAACAAAAACTCCCTAACTCATTTTATGAGGCCACCATAAGCCTGACAAAGATACTGCAAAAAAGAAAATTACAGACCAATATCAGTGATGAATGTAGATGCAAAAATCCTCAACAAAATACTAGCAAACAGCATCCAACACCACTTTAAAAGGATCATACACCATGATTAAGTGAGATTTATCCCAGGGATGCAAGGATTCTTCAATATACACAAAAAAGTCGATGTGATACACCATATTAACAAATTGAAGGATAAAAACAATATGATAATCTCAATAGATGCAGGAAAAGCTTTTGACAAAATTCAACACCGATTTATGATAAAAACTCTTCAGAAAGTAGGCATAGAGAGAACCTACCTCAACATATTAAAGGCCATATATGACTAAACCCACAGCAAACATCATTCTCAATGGTGAAAAACTGAAACCATTTCCTCTAAGATCAGGAAAGAGACAAGGATGTCCACTCTTGCCACTCTGTTTCAACATAGTTTTGGAAGTATGAGCCCCAACAATCAGAGAAGAAAAAGAAATAAATGTAATCAAAATTGGAAAAGAAGAAGTAAAATTGTCACTGTTTGCAGGTGACATGATATTATACATAGAGAAGCCTAAATATGCCACCAGAAAACTACTAGAGCTAATCAGTCTATTTGGTAAAGTTGCAGAATATTAAATAAATGCAGAAATCTCTTGCATTCCTATACACTAATGATGAAAAATCTGAAAGAGAACTTAAGGAAACAATCCCATTCACCACTGCAACAAAAAGAATAAAATACTTAGGAGTAAACCCACCTAAGGAGGTAAAAGACCTGTACTCAGAAAACTATAAGACACTGATGAAGGAAATCAAAGATGACACAAACAGATGGAGAGATATCATGTTCTTGGATTGGAAGAATCAATATTATGAAAATGGCTATACTATTCAAAGCAATCTACTGTTCAGTTAAATCCCTATCAAATTACCAATGGCATTCTTCACTGAATTAGGACAAAAAAATCTTAGAATTTGTATGGAGACACAAAAGACCCTGTATAGCAAAAGCAATCTTGGGAAGAAAATGGAGCTGGAGGAATCAGACTCCCTGACTTCAGACTATACTACAAAGCTACACTAATCAAGACAGTATGGGGCTTCCCTGGTGGCGCAGTGGTTGAGAGTCCGCCTGCCGATGCAGGGGACATGGGTTCATGCCCCGATCCGAGAGGATCCCACATGCCGCGGAGAGGCTAGGCCCGTGAGCCATGGCCGCTGAGCCTGCGCGTCCAGAGCCTGTGCTCTGCAATGGAAGAGGCCACAACAGTGAGAGGCCCGCGTACCTCAAAAAGAAAAAAAAAGGAAAAAAGACAATATGGTACTGGCACAAAACAGAAATAAAGATCAATGGAACAGGATAGAAAAGCAAGAGATAAACCCATACCTACGGTCAACTAATCTATGACAAAAGAGGCAAGGAAATACAATGGAGAAAAGACAGATTCTTCAATAAGTGGTGCTGGGAAAACTGGACAGCTACATGTAAAAGAATGAATTTAGAACACTCCCTAACACTATACACAAAAATAAACTCAAAATGGATTAAAGACCTAAATGTAAGACCAGATACTATAAAACTCTTAGAGATAAACATAGGAGAACACTCTTTGACATAAATCACAGCAAGATCTTTTTTGGCCCAGCTCCTAGAGGAATGGAAATAAAGGCAAAAATAAACAAATGGGACCTAACGGAACTTAAAAGTTTTGCACAACAAAGGAAATCATAAACAAGACTAAAAGACAACCATCAGAATGGGAAAAAAATATTTGCAAACAAATCAGCAGACAAAGGATTAATCTCTAAAATGTAGCACAGGGAGATCAGCTCAGTGCTGATCTAGAGGGGTGGGATAGGGAGGGTGGGAGGGAGATGCAAGAGGGAGGAGATATGGGGGTATATGTATATTTATAGCTGATTCACTTTGTTATAAAGCAGAAACTAACACATAATTGTAAAGCAATTATAATCCAATAAAGATGTTAAAATATAAATAAATAAAATAAAATATATAAACAGCTCATGCAGCTCAATATTAAAAAAAAAACAACAATCAAAAAATAGGCTGAAGACCTAAATAGATATTTCTCCAAAGAAGATATACAGATGGCCAAAAGGCACATGAAAAGTTGCTCAACATCACTAATTTTTAGAGAAAAGCAAATCAAAACTACAATAGGGTAACACCTCACACAGGTTAGAATGGGCATTATCAGAAAATCTACAAATAATAAATGCTGGGGAGGGTGTGGAGAAAAGGGAACACTCTTGCAGTGTTAGTGGGAATGTAAATTGATACAGCCACTGTGGAGAACAGTACGGAGGTTCCTTAAAAAACTAAAAATAGAATTACCATATGACCCAGCAATTCCACTACTGGGCATATACCCAGAGAAAACCATACTTCAAAAAGACACATGCACCCCAATGTTTGTTGCAGCACTATTTACAATAGCCAGGTCATGGAAACAACCTAAATGCCCATCGACAGGTGAATGGATAAAGAAGTACATATATACAATGGGCTATTACTCCACCATAAAAGATACAAAACTGGATCATTTGTAGACACATGGATGGACCTAGAGACTGTCATAAAGAGTGAAGTAAGGCAGAAAGAGAAAAACAAATATAGTATATTAATGCATATATGTGGAATCTAGAAAAATGGTATGGATGAACCGGTTTTCAAGGCAGAAATAGAGACAAGAGATGTAGAGAACAAACATATGGACACCAAGGTGGGAAAGCAGGGGCAGGGGGTGGTGGCGGGATGAATTGAGAGATTGGGATTGACATATATACACTAATATGTATAAAATAGATAAGTAATAAGAACCTGCTGTGTAAAAACATAAATAATAAATATAAAAAAACTCACATAAAAAAATAAATAAAATCAAAAACTTTAACTTTCTTTAAGAAGCTAAGCTAGCAAGTGATCCTCAAATCCCACCCAAGCCAATTACTAACGTACATCTAATGTAGATATGAAATATTTAAGCTAAAAAACTCTGAGATGAATCATCCAGAAAGAGGGCTGAATTTTGTTTTTCAGAAAGTATAATGGTATATTTGGACCCTAATGAAGATGTTAATTTTCCCCCCAAAGAGGATGAACTTTAAGCATTCCCACTGTCACAGTTTATAAATGAGAACTACATGCTGACTACAATGGAGGGTCTGGCACCCCAGCACAGACCTGGGCGTTAGGGCAGAGTCCCACATATAAGGAAGAGCATTTGTTCCACAAACAGTGACAGGCGTTTTGCTGAGCTTGTTGAAATAACCAAGATCTCTAAGAATATCATTGGAAGTAACTCTATTCATAGAGTAAATTTTGGCAATTACAGATTCACAAATCAGAAAATTTTCACAAATTGTAATCTATAATTTGATACCAAGAATTAAAGTTTCAGCATACCTTGGTATGGTAGTCACAATAACGGCTCCCCAAAGATGTCCACATTCTGATCCTCAGAATCATTGAATATGTCACTTTACATGACAAAAGAGGCTTTGAAGTTATAATTAGATGAAGGGTCTTAAAGTAGGGAATTTATTCTGGATTGTATGGGTGTGATCAAAGTAAACACAACCCCTATAAGAAGGGTCCTTATAGGAAGGAGGCAGGAGGGTCAGAGTTAAAGATTAGAAAATGCTATTGGCTTTGAACATGGAGTTAGGGGCCATCAGCCAAGAAACGCATGTGGTCTCTATAAAATGAAAAGGCAGGTACTAGATTCTCTCCTCAAGCCTCCAGAAAAGAATACTGCTCTGTCAACACTTATGTTTTAGCCCAGTAAGACCCATTTTGGACTTCTGACATCCAGAATTAGAAGTTAACAAATTTGTGTTGTTTTAAACCAATTTGTTTTATGGCAATTTGTTACAGCAACAAGAAGAAACTAATATACTTGTACAAGATGTACAGGAACATCTGGAGCCCTAGAGAAAAAAATATCAACAAATGTAAAAAGCCAATTTAGATAAAAACAAATTTTCTTGACCCAAGCTGCAGAGAAATTTAAAATTAATACCAGAGCCTCGTAGTCCCTTGACACAGAGACTGGGACAAGGATTGAGTGCAGGTGGCTTATGTAGCAGGAAATGACAAGAAGAAAGAATGAGAGAGCAGGGAAGAGTGAAACAGGAAAGAAGAGGAAACAAAGAATGGTACATTATCAGTGTCACTGCTGAGGCCATGGTAGCCAGTGGGACCTCTAAGAAGCACGCAACGCAACATGCTTCCCAGAATTAACCATCCAGTGTAGGGAGACTGGAGGATTGCTTCACTGTCTCTCATCTCCCATTGGGTGAGGATTAACCCACACCATCCAACTTGTCTGCAAGGCTTTGGAGAATTCCCTAAAACAGGAGGCAGACAGATATGATGGGCATGTCAGAGAATCTGACCTTGAACAGCACTCTTATCCACAGCTATGGATAAAATCAGAGGTAAGTCAAGGGTATGTGATTCAGGGCATCAGAAGAATTTACTACAGTTAGTGTGTTATAAAGATAGTGAGTCCTAAGAAATAAAAAATTATAAACCCACCAAAAAACAAAAGGGGTAAAATACAGACAGGCATTATACCAATGAATTAATACAAACTAAAAATAGGCATATGAAAAAAATGGTAGCATTTACAAGTAATGGAATAAATGTAAATGAAAACAATGAATAACTTCTTGACTATCAAACTGATACTTCTACACTTGTGAAGAGACTGTAAATTATACCAATTTCTGTGGGAGTTATTATTATTATTATTTTTTACTAAAAGAATTGAAAACATGAATGTTCTTTGACTCATCATTCCCAGTTCTAATAATATAACTTAAGGAAATTAATAACATATTTAATAATGTAAATATCCTACAATAGGGGATTGCTTAAATAAACCTTAGTGTAAACATATCATGGGATATTAGCCATTATTATGTAGTAACAATTTTTAGATATAACAATATATTCGTGACAACTTATTAAATATGTAAGTTACAGGGCTTCCCTGGTGGCGCAGTGGTTGAGAGTCTGCCTGCCGATGCAGGGGACGCGGGTATGCGGAGTGGCTGGGCTCGTGAGCCATGGCCGCTGGGCCTGCGCGTCCGGAGCCTGTGCTCCGCAACGGGAGAGGCCGCAACAGTGAGAGGCCCACGTACCGCAAAAAAAAAAAAAAGTACGTTACAAATAGTAGGCACCCATGGGGTGATTCAGTTTTCAATAAAAATATTTTATACCTAAAACTATACATTTCAAATTTTTAGAAGTAATTATCTTTGAGGTTTGTTTTATTTGTTAATATTTTCTACAAAGAGTATGTATTTCTTTTGTAATGCAATTCAAATTAGGATTTCTCAAAAGGAAACCCACATTATAATAATTGTGGTCTGTTTTATCAAATAATTCTTAAAGTAACTGAATAGTATAACTACAGATAGTAGACACTTGATATTCTCAAAGGATGTGTCCTGAGACACTGGAGGATTCATTTTTTTAAAATAGCATCCTAACCATTTAAATTTTCTCTTAGAGTACAGTAGAGTATTATACATAAAAATTAAGAGGCTCTTTCAGATTCTTAATAATTCTATAGGACTTTAAAATTAGTTTATGATATTAATAAAATATATTGTGGGCAAAACAAACTATATTGCATCAGCACTCTAATATTCAAAATAAGTGTTTATGATTAAGAAACTCAAGCAGAGGTAACTTGGAGCATACAGTAGGATGAATTAGATTTCTGGAGTGTATCGAAGTTCACCCAACTTTATTGTATGCAAAGGAAAGCAAAGAGCAGCCCAGTTGCCTTGAAATGTGGATAGTGGTTGGTCAACTCTGCTTTCTTACTTATTTTGCACACAAGGCAAACCATCCATTCTATAAATTGATTCAAATCCATGCAAAAAAGCCAGGTTCAACTGTAGTGTTCATAGTTTCAGTCATTCTCAACAAATAATGTTATTGTTAGCATTAAGTCCTAAAATAAAGCACCCACCATTTAGGTACTAATCATGCCTTTCTATTTTCTATATTTTCTGATATTTTGCCATCTGGATCCCTGATGATCCTGTAGAGACTGCTCGTTCCAGGGCTAGCTAATTCCTAGAGATAGTAAACTTGCACTCAGAGCATGCTTTTCATATGCACATGAACCAGTCCAGAGCCAACCCCCATCTTTCCCTATGGGGCTCTTATATGCTAGACCAATATTCCCTGACCTAGATACCCTGACCAGGTATCAGGCAACTAGGAGCATGCCCTATGCCCTAGAATCAGATGAAATTATTCATTTAGTCAACCCTAAATAGGCAGCTTACCTTGCCTGACCCATTCCTTCTGTCATAAACCACAGTGAAGGCTCTTGCCCACATTTTTCCTGGCTCCCTCTGCCTCCTGATCCATCCTGGTGCCTCCTTGTACTGTCCTGCATGGCATGCTGTGCCCCCTCTTCTTGGGAACTGTGAGTAACTCCCTTTTCAATGGCAATTTTCTCCTGATCTGTTGGCTTCACCATACTAGAATAATAAGACCCACTTTTTTTTTTTTTTTTTTTGCGGTACGCGGGCCTGTCACTGCTATGGCCTCTCCGTTGCGGAGCACAGGCTCCGGACGCACAGGCTCAGCGGCCATGGCTCACGGTCCTAGCCACTCCGCGGCATGTGGGATCCTCCCGGACCGGGGCATGAACCCACGTCCCCTGCATCAGCAGGCAGACTCTCAACCACTGTGTCACCAGGGAAACCCAAGACCTACATTTTAAAACAATATATGGCTACAGATAGCACCTGTTGACAGGTCCTTATTAGATAAGATCAGCTAAATAGTAACACAAATTTCACATTAGCTATCTAATTTCTGTCTGATGTGCTTCATATTTCATATGGACTTTACAACAGCTTTTTTCTTCAGTGTTGAGAAGGGTGTATTTGAGAGGTCAGTGAAAATATACAAGAAGGAACGGTCCTTACAAACCACCAAATTAAAGGACGTTTTATCGTGCCCTGCAACATTGTCAAGCTTATTGGTTCTGTCTCACCTTTGGTTTATTTGTCTGTTCAGAGATTAATTCCGTGGCCATTGCTGCAGGCTGCTACACAGCACAGGAAGAAGGCAATGCTGATCCAGCTGACACAGTCCCAGCAGCTCTTCTGCCACCAGCTTCAGTTCTGCCCCACTTACTATCTTCAATACTCTGCTACTGCCCTGCTTGTACCAGCCTTTCATTGTTTCCCATGATCATGCCCAGAATGCCCACAAAAATATGATATTTGTTCAAGCTAAAAATACCTCCAGGGCTTCCCTGGTGGTGCAGTGGTTGAGAGTCCGCCTGCTGATGCAGGGGACACGGGTTCGTGCCCCGGTCCGGGAGGATCCCACATGCCACGGAGCGGCTGGGCCCGTGAGCCATGGCCGCTGAGCCTGCGCGTCTGGAGCCTGTGTTCCGCAGTGGGAGAAGACACAACAGTGAGAGGCCCGCGTACCGCAAAGAAAAAAAAAAAAAAGGGAAACAGAAAGTAAGCGCGCGCGCGCGCACACACACACACACACACACACACACACACACACACAAACACAAACATATTAAAAAGATAAAAAATTTAAAAAAAAATACCAAATATTAACTTCCTACTCTCTGAAGAAAACATTTTCTTTACCATAAGTCTACCTGATTCTAGCCTCACAAGAGAGTGGGAAGGGTGGTTAATTAAATTGCTCTGGTTTTGTGCTTACATCTGGATCCCCCAGATGGATTCCACTGTAAGAGTATCAAATAGGTCATATAGGTCACATAGTTAATAGTAACCTCTTGATAATCTATAGTCTTGTTAAATATTCCTTGGGCTCAGGGATCCTTCACAACAGACCTGCTAACCTCTTCATCCCTGGGAAGCCTGGCTTCAGGATCAGGGCTTGAACTATAAATTTTTATCATGTTTTCTCCATCCCTAAGTGGCACCCCAGGGTCAGCTGTATGCCTAGGGACCGAACCATAATTCTCTCCTCCTTTCAACAAAAATTTCAAGAAAAATACTTACTTTCCAGGCCATTTATGAATTTCGTTTATATGTAATTCATCATGAATTGACGTGCTCTTCCTTCTTGTTTAGAGAAAAAGTGGTTTAGTGTATAAGGTCTGGAGTAGACTACCTGGGCCCGGATCTTGACTCTGACACTTACCATCTGTGTGACCTTGGGCAAGTTGCTTAGGTTCCCCATGCCTCAGTTTCCTTATCTGTCAAATAAGGATAATAATAAAAGTGCCTAACTCATATTCTTTTGGTGGGGGACATGATTAAGTGAGGTAATACATTTAAACCATTAGAAACAGTGTCTAGCATTCAATAAATTTTAACTGCTATTATATAACTCCAACACATCTTTTAAGGCCTAGCTCATATTGGATCTACTATATCAACAGTACGTAAGTTTTGTATAGGTAATAAACACTTGAAGACTTTGTTTTGAAGGCAGATTCCCATGCTCCAGACCAGAGACAATGATTGAAGTTATGTAACATTCTCAAAACTATTTGGATAAGTTTGGATATGCCCAGAAGAAACAATAACTTGAACATGACCTTGGATAACCATTGTTATCCATAATCTAAATGCCATATTTCACTGTGTATTTTGAGTTAATTATGTGAAATCATATATTATCAGTACTGAGAAAAGAAAATCGCCTGGGAAGATTTAAAAAGTACTCATGCCCAGACCAAATCCCAAACCAATGAAATGAGAATCTCTAGATGTGTGATTGAAGAATCAGAATCTATAAAGCTTCTTAGGTGACTGCAGTACGCAGCAAGGTTGAGGACCACTGGGACCACTTGATGATAATCCATTCAAGCTTAATAAGCATAGATACCCAGATCTCAGTCCTAAAGATATGCAAAAAGTAGAGATAAAAATGCCCCCCAAGGTTATTCTGATTCACAGGGAGCCATAAAAAACACTCATCTCATCATGTCCCACATTTTATAGGTGAGAATTAGGGACGAAGAAAGATTGTTCCAAATCGCTCATTAACGGAAAATTATGCCATGAGATACTGTTTCCTGATGCTATTACCATTACAGTTGGTTTAAATGACTTATGCTATCCTCTCCAACAACAGCCTAGTTTCCGAAAAAAGAGGAGAGAATAGGTACATTGGAGCAAGGGATGAAAGATTTTCGAAGAATCAAAGGGATTAGATGAATGAACCTAACACATTGAACAAACTCCATAGTTTTATTAAAGTTTCATTGAGTAAGTATATCTAATGCACTTACAACTGTACCTAGCATACTTAAGTATTTGTTATTATAGAATGAATATGGGAAGAATACCTCTATCTGTAATATGCTCTCCTGTAGGGAAAGTGATTAACAAGACTGTCACTCTAGGTACTTTACCATAGTTATGTCCTTAAACAATAAAGTCCACATTTTGAGACCTATATAGCACATTCAAAATACAGATATCTAGAACAATAACCAGGAGGAAGGGTCAGCAAACTATTGCCCAGGAGCCAAATTCAGACAAATACCTATTTTTATAAATAAAATTTTATTGGAATTTTTATTTTTAAATGAAACCTATTCATTTACAAATCATTCATGGTTGCTTTTACAAAAAGACCATATGGTCTGCAGAGACCAAAATGTCTACCATCTAGTTCTTTACAGACAAAATGTGTAGACTCACTGATCTAGATAATTCCACTTAATAAGAGGAATTCTTCTATACTATCAAGATAACTTGACAAGAGTGTTTGTATTGAGTCTCTCTTTTCATACCCTTCCCATAATTTTCCACCTCATTCTGAGTTTTGTGCTGGTAAAATCAGATATACTCTAACTTAAGAAAAATTAAAAGACTCTCACAAAAGAGCAAGTTAAAAATGGCAGAAATCACAGACCCTTAATATTTTTTTATGAGACATAAGCAGACTATAACATATTCAGTGGTTAAAATTTTATGTTACTAAAAATGATGTTTCTTGAGGGTTAAAATAACACAAGAATATCCTTATGTTACAATGTTAAATGAAAAAGTCATTTAAATGTTATAATGTTATATTAAACATGATGTAAAGTATGATCACTACCATGTAAAACAAACAAACTACACATTTTCACAGGAAATCTCTAAAGAAAAACACATCAGATTGTGTTGGCTTTGAGTGACAGAAACATGACTTTTTGTCTATTTTTTATGTAGTAAACTCTCTATTATAAGCAGGCATTACATTTATAATAAAAATAAACTTGATTTTTGAAATATGGAATATGAATGAATTCTGCTTGTATTTAAGTCTGAGATTGATAATTTCTAGCACATATGTGTTTGACATGGCACTTGTTTCACAAACAAAAATGATACTACTACTACTATTAATGTGTTATATACATGTACAACTCTTTGATGTTTACAAAGGTTTTTTTCAGACATCAGAGGAAAGTCAAGCCTGAAAAATATAGGCATCAAGTAACCCCACCATGGAGGGTGAAAGCTGAGGCAGACATTATCTTATATAGTTCTTACTACTTCAAAAAAATTTTAGGGAGGCAGAGCCAAGATGATGGTGTGGGAAGATGGGGAGGTAGTGTCTCCCCACAACTAGGGCACCTGCTAGCTGCTGGTGGGGGACTCATGCCCATGGAGACAGGAGGAACTCCAAAGTGAACCGGTAGGATTTAGGGGAACTGAGGGGGAAGGACAAGTGGAAGCCAGAAAGGAAGGGTGTCCCTGAGGCCAGGGAGATCAGGAGAAGCAGTGGGGAGGGACTCTCTGGGAAGAGCAGGAGAGGAGCAGAGTGCAATCACCTGGCCCACTCGGGCTGGGGAGCCTGCTGAACCCCCAGGCCGGTACCACACCTCCAAAACCCCATCCAGGCCACATGTGTCCTTGGGGGCATAGGAAGGAGGCCAAGGGAAGAACAGGTGAGGCAGGTGGGAGAGGCCCTCTGGGAGGAGTGGAAGAAGAACAGAGGACAATTGCCCCACCCACTTGGGCACAGGGATACTGCTGAGCTCCCAGGCTGGTATCCCATCCTCCAAAGTCCCCTCCAGACCATGTAGGTCCTTGGGAGCATAGGAAGGAGGCTGGGGAGATCAGGAGAGGAAGGCAGGAGAGCTCCCCCCAGACTGGAGGAGCAGGAGAGGAGAGAAGGGCATTTGTCCCACCCACTTAAGCCCAGGAAGCCTACTGAGCTCCCAGGTGAGGTTCCCTGCCCTCTGAGACCAGGGGTGGGGGGCACACTTGGGCCCCTTCTGTTTCATTAGCCTAAGCCTAAGCCCACATAGCCCCTAGGGCCTTTTCCAGCCTTGTGGGTCTTGAGCATTGCCCCACCCACCACCCAAACCTCACCCTTGCTTAGGCCCTGCCCTCCACAGCTGAGGCATTTTCCCTCATTTTTGTTTTTATTTTTCTTTTCCCTCTTCCTCTTCTTTACTATTGTGGAACTGAAGTACCATCTGGTTGTTGATTCATGTATATTTTTTATTTTTATAGTCTTCCTAACATATCTGTTAGTTTCCTAGTCTAATTTTATTTTTTACTTTGTTATTGTTGTGTTTTTTGTTTTCTGGTTCTTTTTTTTTTTTGCCACCACAGGCAGCTTGCAGGATCTTGGTTCGCTAGCTCGGGGTTGGGCCAAAGCTCCTGCGGTGGGAGCTCTGAGTCCAAACCACTGAACTAACAGAGAACCTCAGACCCCAGGGAATATTCATTGGAGGGAGATCTCACGGAGTTCCTCACCTCAGCACCAAGACCCAGCTCTACCCAATAGCCTGCAAACCCCAGTGTTGGAAGCCTCAGGCCAAACAATCAGTAAGACAGGAACACAATCCCAGTCATAAAAAAATAAAAAATAAAAAAAATGAGATGGTAAAAAAATATGTCACAGATGAAGGAGCAAGGTAAAAACCTAAAAGACCAAATAAATGAAGAGGAAATAAGCAATCTACCTGAAAAAGAATTCAGAGTAATGGTAGTAAACATGATCCAAAATCTCAGAAATAGAATGGAGGCACAGATTGAGAAAATATAAGAAATGTTTAATAAAGATATAGAAGAACAAAGAGAGATGAACAACACAATAACTGAAATGAAAAATACACTAGAAAGAATCAATAACAGAGGCAGAAGAACGAATAAGTGAACAGGAGAAAGAAATGGTAGAAATAACTGTTGAGGAGCAGAATAAAGAAAAAAGAAAGAAAAGAATTGAAGACAATCTCAGAGACTTCTGGGATGACACTAAATGCACCAACATTGGAATTATAGGTGTCCCAGAAGAGGAAGAGAAAAAGAAAGGGTCTGAGAAAGTATTTGAAGTGACTATAGTTAAAAACTTCCCTAACATGGGAAAGGAAACAGTCACACAACTCCAGGAAGCACAGAGAGTCCCATACAGGATAAACCCTAGGAAAAACACTCCAAGACACATATTAATCAAATTAACAAAAAATAAATTCAAAGGACAAATATTAAGAGCAGCAAGGGGAAAAAAAAATAACATACAAGGGAATCCCCACAAGGTTATCAGCTGATTTTTCATCAGAAACTGGCAAGATATACTTAAAGTGATGAAAGAGAAAAACCTACAGCCAAGATTACTCTACCCAGCAAAGATCTCATTCAGATTCAATGGAAAAGTCAAAAGCCTTTCAGACAAGCAAATGCTAAGAGAATTCAGCACCACCAAATCAGCTTTACAAAAATTGTTAAAGAAACTTCTCTAAGCAGGAATCAAAAGAGAAGTAAAAGACCCAAAAAACAAACCCAAAACAATTAAGAAAATGGTAATAGGAACATGCATAGCAATAATAACCTTGAATGTAAATGGATTAAATGCCCCAACAAAAAGACACAGACTGGCTGAATGGATACAAAAACAAGACCCATCTATATGCTGTCTACAAGATACCCACTTCAGACCAAGGGACACATACAGGCTGAAAGTGAAGGGATGGAAAAGATATTCTATGCAAATGGAAATCAAAAGAAAGCTGGAGTAACAATACTTGCATCAGATAAAGTAGACATTAAAATAAAGAGTGTTACAAGAGATAAGGAGGGACACTATATAATGATCAAAGGATCAATCCAAGAAGAATATATAAAAATTAAAGATGTTTATGCACCTAACATAGGAGCACTTCAATACATAAGGCAAATGCTAACAACCATGAAAGGAGAAATCAACAGTAAGACAATAACAGCAAGGGATTTTAACACCCCACTTACATGAATGGACAGATCATCCAAACAGAAAATAAATAAGGAAACACAAGTTTTAAATCACACAATAGTCCAGACAGATCTAATTTATCTTTATAGAACATTCCACCCAAAAGTGACAGAATACACTTTCTTCTCAAGTGCACATGAAACATTTTGCAGGATAGATCACATCCTGTGTCACAAATCAAGCCTTGGAGAATGTAAGAAAATTGAAATCATATCAAACATCTTTTCAGACTACAACTCTATGAGATTGGAAATCAATTACAGGAAAAATACTGTAGAAAACACAAATACATGAAAGCTAAAGAGTGTGCTACTAAATAACCAAGAGATCACTGAAGAAATCAAAGAAGAAATAAAGAAATACATAGAAATACATAGAAAAAAATGACAATGAAAACAAGACGACCGAAACCTATGAGATGCAGCAAAAGCAGTTCTAAGAGGGAAGTTTATAGCAAGACAATCTCACCTCAAGAAACAAGAAAAAACTCAAATAAGCAATCTAACCCTACACTTAAAACAACTACAGAAAGAAGAACAAAGAAAACCCAAAATCAGTAGAAGTAAATAAATCATAAAGATCAGAGCAGAAATAAATGAAACAGAAATGAAGAAAACAACAGCAAAGATCAATAGAACTAAAAGCTGGTTCTCTGAGAAAATAAACAATATTGATAAACCACTAGCCAGACTCATCAATAAAAAAAGGGAGAAGACTCAAATCAATAGAATTAGAAATGAAAAAGGAGAAGTAACAACTGACACTGCAAAAATAAAAAGGATCATGAGAGATTACCACAAGCAACTATATGGCAATAAAATGGACAACCTGGAAGAAATGGACAAATCCTTAGAAAAGCACAACTTTCCAAGACTGAACCAGGAAGAAGCAGAAAATATAAACAGACCAACACAAGCACTGAAATTGAGACTGTGATAAAAAATCTTCCAACAAACAAAAGCCCAGGACCAGATGGCTTCACAGGTGAATTCTATCAAACATTTAGAGAAGAGCTGACACTGATCCTTCTAAAACTCTTCAAAAAATTTGCAGAGGGAGAAACATACCCAAATTCATTCTATAAAGACACCATCACCCTGATACCAAAACCAGAAAAAGATATCACAAAAAAAGAAAGTCATAGACCAATATCACAGATGAACATAGATGCAAAAATCCTCAACAAAATACTAGCAAACAGAATCCACCAACAAATTTAAAGGATCATACAACATGATCAAGTGGGGTTTACCCCAGGAATGCAAGGATTCTTCAATATATGCAAATCAATCAATGTGATACAACACATTAAAAAATTAAGGAATAAAAGCCATATGATCATCTCAATAGATGCAGAAGAAGCTTTTGACATAATTCAACACCCATTTAGGATAAAAACTCTCCAAAAAATGGGCAGAGAGGGAACCTACCTCAACATAATAAAGGCCGTATATGACAAACCCACAGCAAGCATCATACTCAAAGGTGAAAACCTGAAAGCATTACCACTTAGATCAAGAATGGGACAAGGAAGTCCACTCTCACCACTCTTATTCAACATAGATTTGGAAGCCCTAGCCACAGCAATCAGAGAAGCAAAAGAAATAAAAAGAATACAAATTGGAAAAGAAGAAGTAAAACTGTCACTATTTGCCAATGACATAATACTATACATAGAAAATCCTAAAGATACCACTAGAAAACTACTAGAACTAATCAATGAATTTGGTAAGGTTGAAGGATACAAAATTAATGCACAGAAATCTCTGGCATTCCTGTATAACAACAACAAAAAATCAGGAAAAGAAATTAAACAAACACTCCCATTTACCATTGCAACAAAAAAAATAAAATACCTAGGAATAAACCTGCCTAAGGAGGTGAAAGACATGTACTCAGAAAACTATAAAACACTGATGAAAGATATCAAAGATGACATAAACAGCTGGAGAAATATACCATGTTCTTGAATTGGAAGAATCAATATTGTGAAAATAACTACACTACCCAAAGCAATCTACAGATTAAGTGCAATCCCTGTCAAACTACCAATGGTATTCTTCACAGAATTAGAACAAAAAATTTTACAATTCGTATGGAAACACAAAAGACTCCAAGTAGCCAAAGCAATCTTCAGAAAGAAAAACGGAGTTGGAGGAATCAGACTCCCCAGCTCCAAATTACAGCACAAAGCCACAATAATCAAGACAGTATGGTATTGGCACAAAAAACAAATATAAATCAATGGTACAAGCTAGAATGCCCAAAGATAAACCCATGCACCTATGGTCAACTAATCTATGAGAAAGGAGGCCAAAATATACAATGGAGAATAGACAGCCTCTTCAATAAGTGGTGCTGGGAAAACTGGACAGCTACATGTAAAAGAATGAAATTAGAACACTCCCTAACACCGTACACAAAAATAAACTCAAAATTGATTAAAGACTTAAATGTAGGACCAGACACTATGAAATTATTAGAGGAAAACATAGGAAAATCACTCTTTGAAATAAACCACAGCAAGATCTTTTTTGATCCACCTCCTAGAGTAATGGAAATAAAAACAAAAATAAACAAATGGGACTTAATTAAACTTAAAAGCTTTTGCACAGCAAAGGAAACCATAAACAAGACAAAAAGACAACCCTCAGAATGGGAGAAAATATTTGCAAACAACAGATAAAGGATTAATCTCCAAAATATACAAAGAGCTCATGGAGCTCAATATCAAAAAAAAAAAAAATCCAGTTAAAAAATGGGCAGAAGACCTAAGTAGACATTTCACCAAGGAAGACATATAGAGGGCCACATGGCACATGAAAAGCTACTCAACATCACTAATTATTAGAGAAATGCAAATCAAAATTGCAATGGGATATCACCTCATGCTGGTCAGAATGGCCATTTTCAAAAAATCTAGAAACAGTAAATGCTGGAAAGAGTGTGGTGAAAAGGGAAACCTCCTGCATTGTTGGTGGGAATGTAAATTGATACAAGCACGATGGAAGACAGTATGGAGATTCCTTAAAAACCTAAAAATAGAACTACCATATGCCCAGCAATCCCACTACTGGGCATATACCCTGAGAAATCCATAATTCAAAAAGAGACAGGTACCACAATGTTCACTGCAGCACTATTTACAATAGCCAGGACATGGAACCAACCTAAATGTCCATCAACAGATGAATGGATAAAGAAGATGTGACACATTTATACAATGGCATATTACTTAGCCATAAAAATAAACGAAATTGAGTTATTTGTAGTAAGGTGGATGGACCTGGAGTCTGTCATACAGAGTTTAGTAAGTCAGAAAGATAAAAAACAAATACTGTATGCTAACGCATATATATGGAATCAAAAAAAAAATAAAAATGGTACTCATGAACCTAGTTGCCAGACAGGGGTAAAGAGGTAAACATAGGAAATGGACTTGAGGACATGGAGTGGGAGGGCAAAACTCGGGCGAATTGAGAGTAGCATCGACTTATATACAGTACCGAATGTAAAACAATTGGCTGTTGAGAAGTAGCAGCATAGTACAGGGAGATTGGCTCGGTGCTTTGTGATGACCTAGAGGGGTGAGATAGGGAGGATGGGAGGGAGGCTAAAGAGGGAGGGGATATGGGGACATATGTATGCATATGGCTGATTTGCTTTGTTGTGCAATGGAAACTAACATAGTATTGTGAAGCAATTATAGTCCAATAAAAATCTAGTACAAAATAAAAAAAAAATTAAGGACTGCAATTGACAAAACTGGGATACCAATTCATACCTTGTGGCAAATATAGAGCATGCCAAAATTTCACCACAATTAACCTATTCATACTAACTTGTTCCTCCTCTTGATACCATATAAAATCTAATGTTTAGTTAGTGAGGATTTGAATGAAGTTCCAGGGGTTCCCAATAAGATGTAGGGTGCACTTGGAGTTTCTTAAATTCTGTTTGCTCATATTTCTATAACTATATAAGTTACACCAGCATCCCAAAATATCTGTGCAATAGCTTCCCTAATTACACTATAACACTTTAAAGGCCCAGTATGAATAGAAATCTCAGTTAAGGCAAGCTGGGCTATTGTACTCTCTCAGTGCCCAAACATCCTGACGGACTTCTAGTGGGGTAATCCAGTGGTGCTTATTGGGCTAATCACATTTCAGAGGAGCTGACAAGAATAAACACACTCATGTATAGATTACCCAAGCACTTGGTAAACACTGTTTTATCTTATGAACCAGCTCCAGCTCTTTAAAAAGTTTTTTAAGAGGTGAATTTTACCCTTCAGGTCCTAAAAATTTCCTTTCCAAGTCCCTCTCTCACTTCCCTGCCACATCCCCAGCCCAGGCTCCATGTCACCCTTGCTGCTCCAGGCAGTTAGTTTTCCCACCCACCATTCTTAAGAGTTTTGCTCTCAACTACTGCTAAAAAGAGCTTCCTGTTATACCCAAAGAGGTTTTGCCTCTTGATAGAGGGCTACTAAAGAGTATAAAAACACATTTCTAAATAATAATCTCTATTATCATGATCTCAAAATTCACCTTTATCTCTGTTCCACCTCACATTTTTCCTTCCTGTCTCCCTTCCTCCATTTTTATAACCAGAACTATATTACTCCTCAATTCTATTCCTCAATTAGCCCCACCTGTGATTCCTCTCTTTCTTTCTAGAAGCATGTTTTTCCTCTTTCAGCTAAAAACAAACTCACTGAATCATTATATTCAAGACATCCACAAGCTGGACTTTATCTGTTTTGCAAACTTCCCCTGCTCACCACTCCATTGCCTTTGATTTTCATCTCCATAAAGAGCCAGTCACCTTTCATTGAATATTCCTAATTTTGCCACATCTGTGTGTTCTTACCTTGATGATGTCTCCCAAGTGACCTTTCTTCCCTTGAACGCCCCACACTTCTCTGAGGAGTCTTCCAATCTCTCCTAGGCAGAGTGAGCTAATTCTTCTTTTACACTACCATTATTCTCATCACATGTCTATTACAAAACTCATTGCATTTTATGATAAATGGAAATTTGTGTTTCTACAGTGCTATTTGATTTGAGCCACTCAATGTTAGGGTCTCTCTCTTATACATGTTGTATGCTACTCCATACTCATTACCTCTAAATTCCTGGTAAAGAGCTGGGCCCATACAATGACCAAAATAATCATTTAATTACTATGGAAAGAATAAAAGAATTAATGAGTGATTAATACCAACATTTAGCTATCATAAGAAGAAGGTAGGAGAGAATTTCTGGTTTGGCAGCTGGACCTTCCTGGAAATCGCATCAATGAGTTGCCTTACTATGCAATCACAATGGCTACAAGAAAAGTCAATTGCACAATTAATATTCTCTTTCCTTTTTAAATTAAAAGCAAACAAGCTTTCACTTTGAATAGCCAACTATAAGATTTAAGTTAAATTCTGTAATTAAACAAAGATTATAGCAAAATTAATTTGGATTTTGCAGAATAGTACTGGAATGTATTTAATAGGGCATTAATATTACTAGCAGATCATGTAGAGGAAAATAGGGCTCAGGAGTCTAAAACATTACCATTTATCATATTCCAGGTTTACCCTCACCCAATCTATGAGAGAAAGTTATAAATATAGGAAAATTAACATGAAATTAAACAAGTGGAACATATTTTCTAAGAAAGAAAGTGTAACATCATGGCTAAGGTTATGATTTGACCAAACTAGAAAGCTATGTGAACGTTTCTAACATTTGTACCTCCACAGCAATTGTAAATGCAACTAAATCCTATTTATCAACCTATGCTCAGAAAGTATGATGGTTGTAAAGAAATATATATGTGTATTCCTGTACTTGTAACATTTACCAAGTCTCTAAATATAGTGCAGGGACAAGACACATGTCCTCTAACAATTCCAGACACTAATTAGTGATGAAAACGAGTTCTCATGACCTAAAAGTTATTTAATAACCTTGTCTGCTTGAAAAGTTTAATATTACTGTGTATTCCAACAGATTTTTTTTTTCCAATTCAGTGTAAGAAACAACAGAATCATGTATGATTAGGCTGGACAAGGAGAGGATCAACAACACTCTTATGGTTCTGTGGTTGCTAGGTTGCTAAAGGCTTTAAATTGTTAATTCTCATTACTTGACATAGACAAGTAGCTAAATGAGTGTTAAGGCAATTGTTGATGCCTGGAGTGGTTGAAGTGACCTACGGCATATTCCCCACCATGAGAACTCTTCCATTCTCCTCCAAGAGTGCAGCCTATTTCACTGTGCTCCCTGCAGATTTTCATTATTCAAGCACATCCTGATTTATTCCTTTCAGTACCATTTTCATCGTACTATTTATCTGTCCAAGCAAAGGCACAAAATGGTTCCCAACTGTGTAAGAATAAAGTTCACCCTCCAAAATATGCCTTTCAAGCAATAACACATCTATTCATAATCACCTTTCCAGTATTATAGCCACAGCTCTTCTAAAACAGCCCTGTAACCTGGACAATCTTACCTCTGATCATAGCGTGTGTATTTACACTTCCACACTCAATCTGCTTCATGGTACCCATTTCTCTTTTTCTTACCGTTCATTTTTTTCCTCATTTTTTCTGACTCTTCCTGCTCTTTGTGGTTATCCCACCCTCTTAATTAAATACCATGAATTCTCCAAAAGGCTTATAATACAGTAGATGTTCATGTTTTTATATTTTGGCTTCTGAAGCATTTTAAGAAAGAAAGTTTGTTGTACACTCCTTTTTGAAACTCCACACAATCTATCAGTGCACTTTACGTAGTGGATGCTTGGTAATTCCTTATTTTAACATCTAAGTTGGGTGAAACGTAAAAGACATCTTTCCTCAAAAGACATCTTCTCTATTACTCTAGTCCCTTTATTTGAAGCATTTAAACATTCTCCTATTGGCAATCTACTTTTTGAACTCTTTCTTATTTATACTAAGACAAATTCTGCTTTCTAGCACCTTCTAGCTGAGAGACTTTATTCTGTTCTATGAAGTGACACGAACTAAGTCCAACTCACTTTAACTGATACTACTGCGTTTAACAAATAAGTAATGAGTTGGATTTAAATGGCAAAAGTTTTCTCTAAAGATAAATGACTTCGAACAATTAAAACTGTCCAGTAAAATGAGTTGCCCTCAAAGAGATTATCTCATCATTGATTGTGTTCAAGCCATCTCATTACTAAAAATTTCAAACTAGAGTGAAAATCTGTCAGGTGGAGTTCCCATAGCTCAGAGTCTTGGAGTGGGAGAAGGTTTGAGAGTAATTTGGAAGGATGTTCTCTACTCCACCAGAAAAAAGGATACTTACTGTGTAAACAGTGTTTGATAATCATTATAAATGTCCCACAGTAACTCCCTTGACCTTACTAGATGTTGGTTTTCTTGGCTCTAAAATAAGAAAGACTCACCTGGAGAGTTACTATGTTCCATTTGAATAGAAGGCTCCACAGTCTTCCTGAGTACATTCAAGCGATCCATTAAAGAATTTGTTCTGAATATTGATAAATATTGGTGTTAAGTAAATCAGTCTAACGTTTCCAAAAGTCACATTTTCCTCCATTGGGAAACTGGAGCAGATTTTGTCTCTTTTTTATAGTAATGATGATTAAACAATAAAGTAATTTGATCATCAGCTTCTATGAAAAAGAAACGTTGATGCTTGAACAAATTAATACCTAGCAAAACCATGAATACCTGCCTCAGTGCATCTTCCCTTAGCCGTTCTGACATATATTCCTGGACCAAATTGGCTCCCAGTCCCGCTCAAGCTGAGCCTGAATAGGAGTATCTTGGTGTGTGTGCGTGCGTGCATGCGTGTGTGTGTGTGTGTGTGTGTGTGTGTCAATCACATTTAATCATCAGAAACCATGATTTCACTTTCCCACTCCCATCTCAGTTCATATTTGGATTTGTCAAGTGACTGACTAAGTGTTAACAACTAGCAGATGGGCTAGAAGGGCAGATGGGGCTCTCAGGAAAGCAGCTAACAAGTGATTAAAATTACCAAAAACTGCACTCATTATTCCTTCTTTCAAAGGATGCTATATTTTTCTTACTGTTAAATCTGATTAAAATAGCAAAGCAGACAGTAGAAGTGAAGCAATCCCTGTTATAATAGAATTTACATGCTTGAATATCAATATGGCATTCCCTAGGATATTGGGATGTGTATTAAGATACCTCCATTTTTACAAAATTTTATATCTGTCAACTCACTTGAACACATATTTGGGTATCTATACCATTATCTTATCCATGCAATCATTTGGCATGTTTGTAGGAACCAGGCTCTGTGCTGGTGTTACAGTGAACAGCAGTACAACCAGGCACTATGCTTGGACTGGTAAAAGACACATCCACATGATTATGCCATTCAGAACATCCATTTTGGAATTTTGTATACTTATTTTAATAGCATTTTTCTTTTCTACATTTCTGGGTCATCTCCTTATGAAATATTTTCAGAACCAGATTAGCAGCTCCAAAAGAAAATCTGTCTCATTATTTTGTAGGTAAACCCTATTTTTGATCCAAAATTTTGCTTAGTTTGATTATCAAATGTGATTACAAAAGATATTTAGCTGGTTATGGGGCATATATTTCCATTATTGAGGATATTTAAAAGAATAAACAATGAGAGCTAAAGAACATATTAAAGAAGTGCTCTGAAAAAACTTTAAGCACCTGTGGTAGAAAAAGAATACCTTCTCAAAGATGTGCATGTTCTAATCTTTAGAACCTGTGAATATGTTACCTTAGATAGAAAAGGGAACTTTGCAGATGTGATTGTTAAGGGTTGTGAGATGGGCTGATTATCTTGGATTGTCTTGGTGGGCCCAGTATAATTATGAGAGTCATTAGAATAAGGATGCGGAGTCAGAGAAGAAAATGTGATGATGGAAGTGGAAGTCAGAGAGATTTGAAGATGTTCACTGCTAGCCTTGAAGAGGGAGGAAAGGGCCATGTCCGATGTGTGCAGGTGGTCTCTAGAAGCTGGAAAAGGAAAGGATTCTCCTCTAGAGTCTCCAGAAGGAACACAACCCTGTTTGACAACTTGATTTTAGGAGTTCTGACCTACGGAACTACAAGGTAATTAATTGGTGTTGTTATAGCCACTAAATTTGTGGTGATTTGTTACAATAGCAATAGAAAGTTAAAATGGTACCCTAAATATTTAAATAATAATATCAGCATTGAAATACCACTTGTGAAACTGGGATGACAGTGATATTTTGCCCTATATGCCAGCTTAGATTATAAAGTAGAGGCCTCTTGGAGTGCTATGTTAGTAATTCCTGAGGCTACATCCTGATTTAGTGGGAGAGCAGGTAGCACTTAATAAGTGATGTCTGCAACAGGAATAGGGCTAGGAATGGTGATCTATGTGTCTGTCACACATTTATTATCTCTGGTTATTGTGAAGTGGTAAATTCAATCATTCTCTCAGAATCATAGAATATTAGAGTCGTAGGTATGAACTTCTTATGTAGCAGAAGAATTGAAATTCCAGTTCAGTGGGAAAACTCATCAAAGTCTTTTAAAAACTACTGATACCTAAAATTAAGGGTCTATACTTTTATCTGGAATTCTTCCTACTACATCTTAATGAGTTCAGGCAGAAATAATACTGATAAAATAACTGTACTCCCTCTTCTCTTGATGACATCTCTCCCTTCTAACCCAAGGCTTCAAGGTGCCCAGTTAGGCTCTATCCACATTCACCCTTGCTGGATAGTACCCTACCCATAAGCATCCTCATACTTCTCTACTTCCATAACCACCTCACTTATTATCCCCATCAAGTCTTAACTATCTTAACTATCTGTCTCAAAAAAAGGTACATAGAGACCTAGTGAACTAATTTATTTATTAACTGGCTTACTTACTATGTTTCTAATAATATTTTTTGAGAATCACTAGCAATTTCTAAATATACTACAAAAAGAAATAGTTTAAATCAAATGCTTGCATCTTTCATTTCACGCAATATGAGGTCAGCAGAAGTAATACCAACTGGTAATAATGACAAATATTTGTTCGAAGCCTAACACATGATCTGCTAGGCACTGAGAATGCTACTTTGAACAGGAAAGGCAGAATTCACACCCTTGAAGAACTTACAGATCTTCAGGAGGCCCTCAAATCTCAGCAGTTGATTTGCACATAGATTATCTCTGTTTCTTCTGCCAGGTTCTTGTGCTGGGCAATAAAGAGGGTCAGACACAGCTTGTGGAAACACAACAGTTCTTCAAATAGTCAGTATGGGCCCCATACCCCATTCTGAACACTCCAACCCTTTCAAGAGACGAGAACCATTGACTTATTGGACGTATGCAATTATTTCACAGGGAAGTAGAAAGGTAAATCATTAGGTACTCCTAATCTGGAAACAGATTACTAGAGTTTGAATGTGATTTTATCCCTTTCCATTTGAGAGATATTGAATAAATTACTTCACCTTTCTAAGACTCAGTTTTCTTATCCATAAACTGAGGTGAATTATATTTTCTGTCTTATGAGGTAAGAAATAAATGAAATAATACATGTACAGAATATTAAGTACTACAGTCACTAGTACACAGTAGGTGTTGATTACTGGAAGCAATTAGTGTTATGATTAATATCATCATTAATATCAAAACCATTCTCTTCCCCTACTTCTCTGTGACTGTGATATGATACCTTCAAAATACTGTAAAGCCTAGAGGAATATTAAAAGATCATATTTTCTTTATCAGTCTTGCTAAATGTGATGGTTCCATTATTGGTCACAATTTCCCTTGTCCTCTTTGCTTGTTGGAAATGCCCACATCCACTAAAATACTGGTAGGTAGTTTCCAAGCCTGGCAGCAGGGCTAGGGCATGTACCTCAATAAGATCTAAGAGAAATTCTGCTGGATATTTCTTGGAAATATATTCCTCCCTGATAGGGAGTGAAAGGTATGGAGACCCTCATCTGAACCCCCTTCCCAAGACCTAGATAAAATCATGCCTTGCAAAAACACTCCCTTAAAACTCCATCCCACCCCACCTGCTTTGAATTTCTGTGCTATTGATGGACATTTAACCCAATGATGTTTCTCTGACTGTGTGTGTTTGTGTGTGTGTATCTATCTTCCCTCTTGAACTATTCCATTCTGCAATGGCAAAAACTTTGAGTTATGAATATATATGTATCCATATATAAACACTAAAGTATGAACTATATACATATAGAATGGAAGTGGTATGTTTTGCTGCTACTATTATAATTTTTTCCAAATTAGTTATGGTGGCACAATTTGGTCAAGAATGGAATTTTACTTTAGTGCCAACAACAGCCATCAAAGGATACAAAAATCCCTATCCTTTACTGAGGTTGTGGGGAGTCTTATAAATGACCATTTTAAGGAATGTGAGGTATCCACAGGAGATGCACTGTGCCCTGGTAAGGCAGAATCATACTATGCAGACAAGACTATTTCAAGAGGAACAAACAACATGCAAGCCCAGGGCAGCAAGACAGTCTCACCAGATGCTAATGGTAGAGACTAGTCATGCTAACTCAGCTTCCATGAAGCTCCCTAGCTCAGGTGGTTCTTGCATATCTCACAGTTTCTCTTATAGAGAGGTGTTTGTGTTTGTGACCCCAAATTCATATATTGAAGCCCCTAATGTGATAACATTTAGAGGTGGGTTGTTTGGAAAGTAATTATGTTAAGATGAGGTCATGAGGGTGAGGCCCCCACAGGGGATTAGTGCCCTTATAAAAAGAGGCACTAGAAAAAGAAAAAAATAAAAAAGAGGCACCAGAAGGTGCTTTCTTTCTCTCTCCACCATGTGAGACACAGCAAGAAGACAGCTATCACAAGCCAAGAAAAGTGTCATCAACAGGAACTGAATCAACTGACACCTTGATCTTGGATTTCCCAGCCACTAGAACTGTGAGAAATATATGTCTGTTGTTTAAGCTACTCTGTTTACGGTATATCATTATAGGAGCCCAAGCTAAAACAGAGTTCTCAATCCCATCCTCCACTATCCATAGCTATGCTCTTTTAACCTTACTTCAGTCTTGGTGCCTTTTTATCTGGTAAATATTCATCTGAAGCTTCTCCTCTCATATTTAAGCCCAGAGGTTGTTTGTTTAATATACAAGTATTTGAAGCTCTTGTTTATAGTTTATAGAGGGTGACTTATGTCTAAAAATCTAGTCTGGTGTATAAAAGAGTACTTCAAGAAATGTTAAAAGAAAGGTAAGGAAGGAGTGAGGAACACTTAGAAATGTTATTTCACCCCACATATTTTATCTCCCATCACACTGAGCACTTATTTATTGGTGCATTTTGGATGCACTCTTGAACTTTAATGGTGAGCATAAGAACAGATGCAAGCCCATTAAGAAGTTAACAGCCTGACGGTTTGTTCCGTCCCCTACTCTATATTGACTCTAGGAGGTTTGATTTGTTGATTAATGCAGTTTTAAGTGTACAATTTGTTTCTATCCAAGAGCCACTGAGAAAATTTTCAGAAACAAATGAACAAACAAAACATAAGATGACACAATGTCAAAAAATAAATAATGGGGGATTTCCACTTTTGGTAATAGTAGATCCGACAATTTGTACCAATTCTGTCTCTGAGTAAAAACTTAAAATTTGCAAACATTTGCCAGAAAGTTTTGAAATGCTAACAAGACAGTAAGGAATTATCAGGCCAAAGTGCAACGCCTGATATTTGGGACCACTTTTCTTCTGAGTCGCTGAGGGTTGAGTAAAGCAAAATAAAGCCCAAAAAGTAGAAGAAAATAAAAAGATAGCATAAATCAATAAAATAAAAAGGAAAAATAATATCAATAAGGCCAAATATGGTTCTTTGAAAAGACCAACAAATTTGATAAAGCTCCAGTGACACCAATGAAAAAAAGAAATAATAAACAATTTTAGAAGTGTAGAGACATTTTTATTACAAACATAATAAAAAGGTGGGGGGACCTTGAAGATGGCGGAAGAGTAAGACGCGGAGATCACCTTCCTCCCCACAGATACACCAGAAATACATCTACACGTGGAACAACTCCTACAGAACACCTACTGAAGGCTGGCAGAAGACCTCAGACCTCCCAAAAGGCAAGAAACTCCCCACGTACCTGGGTAGGGCAAAAGAAAAAAAAAACAGAGACAAAGGAATAGGGACGGCACCTGCACCAGTGGGAGAGAGCTGTGAAGGAGGAAAAGTTTCCACACACTAGGAAGCCCCTTCGCGGGCGGAGACTGTGGGAGGCGGAGGGGGGAGCTTCGTCGCCGCGGAGGAGTGCACCGCAATGGGTGCGGAGGGCAAAGCGGCGAGATTCCCGCACAGAGGATCCGTGCTGACCGGCACTCACCAGCCCGAGAAGCTTGTCTGCTCAGCCGCCGGGGCGGGCGGGGCTGCGAGCTGAGGCTCGGGTTTCGGTTTCGGTCGGAGCGCAGGGAGAGGACTGGGGTTGGCGGCTTGAACATAGCCTGAAGGGGTTAGTGCACCACGGCTAGCCGGGAGGGAGTCCGGGAAAAGTCTGCACCTGCCGAAGAGGCAGGAGACTTTTCTTTCCTCTTTGTTTCCTGGTGCGCGAAGAGAGGGGTTTAAGAGCGCCGCTAAAAGCGTGAACCCCAGAGACGGGCGCGAGCCGCGGCTAAAAGCACGGACCCCAGGGACGGGCGGGAGACGCTAAGGCTGCTGCTGCCGCCACCAAGGGGCCTGTGTGCGAGCACAGGTCACTATCCACACCCCTCTTCCGCGGAGCCTGTGCAGCCCACCACTGCCAGGTTCCCGGGATCCAGGGACAACTTCCCCGGGAGAACGCATGGCGGGCCTCAGGCTGCTACAACGTCAGTCTGGTCTCTGCCGCCGCAGGCCCGCCCCGCACGCAGTGCCCCTCCCTCCCCCCCAGCCTGAGTGCGCCAGAGCCCCCGAATCAGCGGCTCCTTTAACCCCGTCCGGTCTGAGCAAAAAACAGACGCCCTCCAGCGACCTACACGCAGAGGCGGGGCCAACTCCAAAGCTGAGCCCCTGTGAGCTGTGAGAACAAAGAAGAGAAAGGGAAATCTCTCCCAGCAGCCTCAGAAACAGCGGATTAAAGCTCCACAATCAACTTGATGTACCCTGCATCTGTGGAATACATGAATAGACAACGAATCATCCCAAATTGAGGAGGTGGGCTTCGAGAGCAAGATCTATGATTTTTTTCCCCTTTTCCTCTTTTTGTGAATGTGTATGTGTATGCTTCTGTGTGAGATCTTGTCTGTATAGTTTTGCTTCCACCATTTGTCCTAGGGTTCTATCCATGTTTTTTTTTAATTTTTTTTCTTAATAATTAATTTTAATAACTTTATTATACTTTACCTTCTTTCTTTCTTTCTTTCTTTCTTTCTTTCTTTCTTTCTTCCTTCCTTCCTTTATTCCTTCCTTCCTTCCTTCCTTCCTTCCTTCCTTCCTTCCTTTCTTTCTTTCCTTCCTTCCTTCCCTCCTTTAGACAACGAATCATCCCAAATTGAGGAGGTGGTCTCTGAGAGCAAGATTTATGATTTTTTCCCCTTTACCTCTTTTTGTGAGGGTGTATGTGTATGCTTCTGTGTAAGATTTTGTCTGTGTAGCTCTGCGTCCACCATTTCTCCTAAGGTTCTATCCGTCCCTTTTTTTTTTTCTAAATAAGTATTTTTTAATTCAATAACTTTATTATACTTTATTTTATTTTACTGTATCTTCTTTCCTTCTGTCTTTTTTCCTTCTTTCCCTCCTTCCTTCCTTCCTCCCTCCCTCCCTCCTTTCTTTCCTTCTTGCCTTCTTTCCTTCTTTGCTTCTTTATTTCTTTTTTCCTTCCTTCCTTCCTTCCCTCCTTTCCTTCTTTCTTTCTTCATACTTCTACTAATTCTCTCTACTTTTTCTCCCTTATATTCTGAGCCGTGTGGATGAAAGGCTCTTGGTGCTCCAGCCAGGAGTCAGGGCTCTGCCTCTGAGGTGGGAGAGCCAACTTCATTACACTGGTCAACAAGAGACCTCCCAGCTACACATAATATCAAATGGCGAAAATCTCCCAGAGACCTCCATCTTAACACCAGCACCCAGCTTCACTCAACGACCAGCAAGCTACAGTGCTGGACAACCTATGCCAAACAACTAGCAAAACAGGAACACAACACCACCCATTAGCAGAGAGGCTGCCTAAAATCATAATAAGGCCACAGACACCCCAAAACACACCACCAGACATGAACCTGCCCACTAGAGGGACAAGATCCAGCCTCATCCACCAGAACACAGGCACTAGTCCCCTCCACCAGGAAGCCTACACAACCCACTGAACCAACCTTAGCCACTGGAGACAGACATCAAAAATGGCGGGAACTGTTTGAGACCCCAAACACAGTAAGATAAGCAAAATGAGAAGACAGAAAAACACACAGCAAATAAAGGAGCAAGATAAAAATGCACCAGACCTAACAAATGAAGAGGAAATAGGCAGTCTACCTGAAAAAGAATTCAGAATAATGATAATAAGGATGATCCGAAATCTTGGAAATAGAATGGACAAAATGCAAGAAACAGTTAACAAGGACCTAGAAGAAATAAAGATGAAACAAGCAACAATGAACAACACAATAAATGAAATTAAAAGTACTCTAGATGGGATCAATAGCAGAATAACTGAGTCAGAAGAACGGATAAGTGACCTGGAAGATAAAATAGTGGAAATAACTACTGCAGAGCAGAATAAAGGAAAAAGAATGAAAAGAACTGAGGACAGCCTCAGAGACCTCTGGGACAACATTAAACGCACCAACATTCAAATTATAGGGTTTCCAGAAGAAGAAGAGAAAAAGAAAGGGACTGAGAAAATATTTGAAGAGATTATGGTTGAAAACTTCCCTAATATGGGAAAGGAAATAGTTAATCAAGTCCAGGAAGCACAGAGAGTCCCACACAGGATAAATCCAAGGAGAAATACACCAAGACACATATTAATCAAACTGTCAAAAATTAAATACAAAGAAAGCATATTAAAAGCAGCAAAGGAAAAACAACAAATAACACATAAGGGAATCCCCATAAGGTTAACAGCTGATCTCTCAGCAGAAAGCCTACAAGCCAGAAGGGAGTGGCAGGACATACTGAAAGTGATGAAGGAGAAAAACCTGCAACCAAGATTACTATAACCAGCAAGGATCTCATTCAGATTTGATGGAGAAATCAAAACCTTTACAGACAAGCAAAAGCTGAGAGAGCTCAGCACCACCAAACCAGCTTTACAACAAATGCTTAAGGATCTTCTCTAAGCAAGAAACACAAGAGAAGGAAAAGACCTATAATAACAAACCCAAAACAATTTAGAAAATGGGAATAGGAACATACATATCGATAATTACCTTAAATGTAAATGGACTAAATGCTCCCACCAAAAGACACAGATTGGCTGAATGGATACAAAAACAAGACCCTTATATATGCTGTCTACAAGAGACCCGCTTCAGACCTAGAGACACATACATACTGAAAGTAAGGGGATGGAAAAAGATATTCCATGCAAACGGAAACCAAAAGAAAGCTGGAGTAGCAATTCTAATGTCAGACAAAGTAGACCTTAAAATAAGGACTATTAGAAGAGACAAAGAAGGACACTACATAATGATCAAGGGATCGATTCAAGAAGAAGATATAACAATTGTAAATATGTATGCACCCAGCGTAGGAGCACCTCAATACATAAGGCAAATACTAACAGCCATAAAAGGGGAAATCGACAGTAACACATTCATAGTAGGGGACTTAAACACCCCACTTTCACCCATGGACAGATCATCCAAAATGAAAATAAATAAGGAAACATAAGCTTTAAATGATACATTAAAAAAGATGGACTTAATTCATATTTATAGGACACTCCATCCAAAAACAACAGAATACACATTTTTCTCAAGTGCTCATGGAACATTCTCCAAGATAGGTCATATCTTGGGTCACAAAACAAGCCTTGGTAAATTTAAGAAAATTGAAATTGTATCAAGTATCTTTTCCAACCACAACGCCATGAGACTAGATATCAATTACAGAAAAAGATCTGTAAAAAATACAAACACATGGAGGCTAAACAATACAGTACTTAATAACGAAGTGATCACTGAAGAAATCAAAGAGGAAATTTAAAAATACCTAGAAACAAATGACAATGGAAACACAACGACCCAAAACCTATGGGATTCAGCAAAAGCAGTTCTAAGGGGGAAGTTTATAGCAATACAAGCCCACCTTAAGAAGCAGGAAACATCTCGAATAAACAACCTAACCTTGCACCTCAAGCAATTAGAGAAAGAAGAACAAAAAACCCCCAAAGCTAGCAGAAGGAAAGGAATCATAAAAATCAGATCAGAAATAAATGAAAAAGAAATGAAGGAAACAATAGCAAAGATCAATAAAACTAAAAGCTGGTTCTTTGAGAAGATAAACAAAATAGATAAACCACTAGCCAGACTCATCAAGAAAAAAAGGGAGAAGACTCAAATCAATAAAATTAGAAATGAGAAAGGAGAAGTAACAACTGACACTGCAGAAATAAAAGAGATCATGAGAGATTACTACAAGCAACTCTATGCCAATAAAATGGACAATCTGGAAGAAATGGACAAATTCTTAGAAATGCACAAGCTGCCAAGACTGAATCAGGAAGAAATAGAAAATATGAACAGACCAATCACAAGCACTGAAATTGAAACTGTGATTAAAAATCTTCCAACAAACAAAAGCCCAGGACCAGATGGCTTCACAGGCGAATTCTATCAAACATTTAGAGAAGAGCTAACACCTATCCTTCTCAAACTCTTCCAAAATATAGCAGAGGAAGGAACACTTCCAAATTCCTTCTACGAGGCCACCATCACCTTGATACCAAAACCAGACAAGGATGTCACAAAGAAAGAAAACGACAGGCCAATATCACTGATGAACATAGATGCAAAAATCCTCAACAAAACACTAGCAAACAGAATCCAACAGCACATTAAAAGGATCATACACCATGATCAAGTTCGGTTTATTCTAGGAATGCAGGGATTCTTCAATATACGCAAATCTATCAATGTGATAAACCATATTAACAAATTGAAAGAGAAAAACCACATGATCATCTCAATAGATGCAGAGAAAGCTTTTGACAAAATTCAACACCCATTTATGATAAAAACCCTGCAGAAAGTAGGCATAGAGGGAACTTTTCTAAACATAATAAAGGCCATATATGACAAGCCCACAGCCAACATCATCCTCAATGGTGAAAAACTGAAAGCATTTCCACTAAGATCAGGAACAAGACAAGGTTGCCCACTCTTACCACTCTTATTTAACATAGGTTTGGAAGTTTTAGCCATAGCCATCAGAGAAGAAAAGGAAATAAAAGGAATCCAAATCAGAAAAGAAGAAGTAAGGCTGTCACTGTTTGCAAATGACATGACACTATACAGAGAGAATCCTAAAAATGCTACCAGAAAACGACTAGAGCTAATCAGTGAATTTGGTAAAGTGGCAGGATACAAAATTAATGCACAGAAATCTCTGGCATTCCTCTATACTAATGATTAAAAATCTGAAATTGAAATCAAGAAAGCACTCCCATTTACCATTGCAACCAAAAGAAAATAATATATAGGAATAAACCTACCTAAGCAGACAAAAGACCTGTATGCAGAAAATTATAAGACACTGATGAAAGAAATTAAAGATGATACAAATAGATGGAGAGATATACCATGCTCTTGGATTGGAATAATCAACATTGTGAAAATGACTCTACTACCCAAAGCAATCTATAGATTCAATGCAATCCCTATCAAACTACCACTGGCATTTTTCACAGAAGTAGAACAAAAAATTTCACAATTTGTATGGAAACAGAAAAGACCCCAAATAGCCAAAGCAATCTTGAGAACAAAAAAACGGAGCTGGAGGAATCAGGCTGCCTGACTTCAGACTATACTAGAAAGCTACAGTAATCAAGACAGTATGGTACTGGCACAAAAACAGAAAGATAGATCAATGGAAAAGGATAGAAAGCCCAGAGATAAACCCATGCACATATGGACACCTTGTGTTTGATAAAAGTGGCAGGAATGTACAGTGGAGAAAGGACAGCCTCTTCAATAAGTGGTGCTGGGAAAAATGGACAGATACATGTGAAAGTATGAGAGTAGATCACTCCCTAACACCATACACAAAAATAAGCTCAAAATAGATTAAAGACCTAAATGTAAGGCCAGAAACTATCAAACTGTTAGAGGAAAACATAGGCAGAACACTCTATGACATAAATCACAGCAAGATCCTTTCTGACCCACCTCCTAGAGTAATGGAAATAAAAACAAAAATAAACAAATGGGACCTAATGAAACTTCAAAGCTTTTGCACAGCAAAGAAAACCATAAACAAGACCAAAAGACAGCCCTCAGAATGGGAGAAAATATTTGCAAATGAAGCAACTGAGAAAGGATTAATCTCCAAAATTTACAAGCAGCTCATACAGCTCAATAACAAAAAAACAAACAACCCAATTCAAAAATGGGCAGAAAACCTAAATAGACATTTCTCAAAAGAAGATATACAGACTGCCAACAAACATATGAAAGAATGCTCAACATCGTTAATCATTAGAGAAATGCAAATCAAAACTACAATGAGATATCATCTCACACCAGTCAGAATGGCCATCATCAAAAAATCTAGACACAATAAATGCTGGAGAGGGTGTGGAGAAAAGGGAACACTCTTGCACTGCTGGTGGGAATGTGAATTGTTTCAGCCACTATGGAGAACAGTATGGAGGTTCCTTAAAAAACTACAAATAGAACTACCATATGACCCAGCAATCTGACTACTGGGAATATACCCTGAGAAAACCAAAATTCAGAAAGAGTCATGTACCAAAATGTTCATTGCAGCTCTATTTACAATAGCCCAGAGATTGAAACAACCTAAGTGCCCATCATTGGATGAATGGATAAAGAAGATGTGGCACATATATACAATGGAATATTACTCAGCCATAAAAAGAAATGAAATTGAGCTATTTGTAATGAGGTGGATAGAGCTAGAGTCTGTCATACAGAGTGAAGTAAGTCAGAAAGAAAAAGACAAATACCGCATGCTAACACATATATATGGAATTTAAGAAGAAAAAAAATATGTCATGAAGAACCTAGGGGTAAGACAGGAATAAAGACACAGACCTACTGGAGAATGGACTTGAGGATATGGGGAGGGGAAGGGTGAGCTGTGACAGGGCGAGAGAGAGTCATGGACATGTACACACTAACAAACGTAAGGTAGATAGCTAGTGGGAAGCAGCCGCATGGCACAGGGATATTAGCTCGGTGCTTTGTGACCACCTGTAGGGGTGTGATAGGGAGGGTGGGAGGGAGGGAGACGCAAGAGGGAAGAGATATGGGAACATATGTATATGTATAACTGATTCACTTTGTTATAAAGCAGAAACTAACACACCATTGTAAAGCAATTATACCCCAATAAAGATGTTAAAAGGTCTTCCCTGGTAGCGCAGTGGTTGAGAGTCTGCCTGCTAATGCAGGGGACATGGGTTCGATCCCTGGTCTGGGAAGATCCCACATGCCGGAGCGACTAGGCCCGTGAGCCACAGCTACTGAGCCTGCGCGTCTGGAGCCTGTGCTCCGCAACAAGAGAGGCCGCGACAGTGAGGGGCCCGCGCACTGCGATGAGGAGTGACCCCCGCTAGCCTCAACTAGGGAAAACCCTCACACAGAAACGAAGACCCAACACAGCCAAATATAAATAAATAAATAAATTTAAAGATCTTTAAAAAAAAGATGTTAAAAAAAATAAAATAAAATAAAAAAGTAAAAATGTGCTTATGAATTACTTTGTTAATAAAATTTGAATAAAATGAAAAAAATGTCTTTAATAGTACTATTTGACAAAGGTGGTGCAAAAAGAACAAAAAGTATGAATATTCATATAACTATTAAAGAAATTGAATCTGTAAATTTAAAATATCTCCATATAAAAAATTAAAACAATTTGAGAAAGATCATTAGGTTAAATTTCCATCAATAGCACATTAGTTCAAAGCAGATAAGTACGGACTGGAGTTATAATGAAGTGTTTTCCAAGACAAGAGAATATCTAGATCTTAGAGCATGAGTAGGTTATAAACAGATGCAACAGGGTATTAATAGCTCAAAACAAGATTAGCATTTTGACATTTACTCATGAACAATGACCTTTTATTCAGAAATAGTTTTGGCCTTTGGTTTACTATAGATATGACTCTGGCTGCTTCACAGTCAGAAATAGGGTTAACTCATGCATCTCAGTTTAGATCTTTCTTTGCCAGGAAAGTCTATTTACTAGCAAATTCTTCCAAACATTAAAGGAAAGAAAAATGTCAAAAATATACAAATTCTTCAGTAAAATAAAAAAAGAAGGAACATTTCCCAATTGTTTAAGAAAATCAACATAACTTTCATAGGAGAACTTGATAAAAAAAAAAAAAAACAACGAATCTCATACAAGAATACAAATGTGAAACTCCTAAACTATATATGAGCAAAATGAATTCTGTAATATAAAATAACCAAAACAAACAAGGTGGGTTTATTCCAGGAATTCAAGGTTAGTTAAGCATTTAAAAATTAATCTGTGTAATTCACCACATTAACAGAATAAATGAGAAAAATTATACCATCATCACATTAGATGCAAGAGATATCTGATATAATTTAACATCCATTTGTGATTTCAAAAACAAACTATGGATAGAAGAGAACTTCTTTAATTTGATAAAGGGTATTTATACTAAATCTGTATCAAACATCATTGTGAATGGTAAAATAGTGAAAGCCTTCCCTTTGAGATCAAGATCCATGCAAGGATGACCACTATCATTTCTTCTATCCAATATGGACTAGAGGTTCTAGCCAATATGCTAAGGCAAGAGAAAGAAATTCTATAAGTGCTAGAAAGTATAGTAAGTGCTATTGGTGCTTTGTCTATACCACCTCACGTTTAGCACTTCATTGAACACCAGGCAACTACCAGCCCCTTCATTCCTTCACTTTCTTGCACTGTTGGGGTTATTACATCTGCTCACATGGCAGGCTAAAAGTAATTTGTCCCTGGGAGTATCTCAATACCAGATGCACAGAATTTTAAAAAAAATACTTAATGTGCTTACCCCTTGGATGTGATAACTCTAATGTACACTTTCTACATTTATTCATGAATTCCTCAGTGGGATTAACCTTTCAAGGTAAATTGCTTGCTAGTAAACTTTCAATTAGCAGTCTTCTTTCACTTTTTTATTCTTGACGAATTTTCCTGGGATCAACTCTCAAATCAAAAACTTACCTTTGAATCCTTGTCTCAAGTCCTGCTTATAGGGATCTCTAAACTTCAATAGACAAGGTGAGTGATGACAGATAATGTTATATACCTTTAAAAGAGTGAAAAAGTATCTGCAAATTGGGAGAATATATTTGTAACACATGTATCTGAAGAAAGGTTTATATCCAGAATACAAAAAATACTGCTACAAATCAATAAGAAAAATAGCATCAATAGAAAAATAAGCAAGAGACTTGAATAGGTTAAGCCTCTACCCCAATGGTCAAAGTGAATAAAAAGGTGTTCAACTTCCTCCATAATCAGAGAAGTATCAATTAAAACCACAGTGAAATTCAACTACACCCTCACCAGGGTGGCAAAACTTAAACATTAACAATGCTAGCATTAGCAAGGATTTGAAGCAAAGGAAATTTTATACTGCTGGTGGGAAGGTAAATTGGTACAACCACTTTGATATACTATTTGTCAGTAACCACCAAAGCTGAACATGTGCATAACCCATTAGCTCACAGTTTTACTTTAGTTATATGCCCAAGAGAATTGTGAAAACATATAAAAAGTCATCATATCAGCAATATTCTTAATAGTCAAAAATGGAAAACAACTCAAATGTCCATCAGCATTCAAATGGATAAATAAGGCACAGCTTCCACTGCAGTGAAAATGAGCAAACTACAACTGTATTTAACAGCATGGGTGAATCTTACAAAATGATTTTGAATGAAAGAATCCAGACATAAAATAACATAGACTTCATTATTCCAATGATATGTAAAAACAAAACAAAACCACAGTAACAAAAATCATGTGAAACTATAAAGAAAGGCAAGAAAGCAATGATCATGAATTCAGAATAGATGCTGGTCATGTTCTAGTTCCTGACCTGGATATCCATACATCAGTGCCACTCCAAGTACGATCTGTAAAGCAGCGCTAGTCCATGAACAGTTTGTTATGAATTATGCTGTGAAATTTAATTCCAGCAAGCCTGGAATTGCCAGAGCTGTTTTGCTAACATACCTACAAGGCACTGACCACTGGTCAAGGCATGAAATGTACTGATTAATAGTAGTGCTTTGTAAACATGGATCTGAGGAATTTAAGGCAAGTTTGTCCTATTTTGTCAGCATTATTCGTTGATAACATTGAGATTGATGATTTGTACCTGCTCTCAGTGTGGCACCTGGAGGGCTCTGCTATTGGGAATGATTGTATAGCAAGAATATGCCTACACAACCAGCAAGTATAAGAAGCACTAGCTGAAACTCCATTTTGGGTTCCCTGATCCAAAATAATCCATATTGATGGTCTAGTAGAGAAAGTGTGTCCAGTAAGGCTCTGCATTGGTAAGGTAACTGGAGCCTCTATCTGGCCTCTCTGGATGCCTTGCTGGGAGACAGCCTTACTTTGATGCTGTAGTCATATTGTATCTTTGTATCCTTTTCTCTAACAAAATGTATATTTGCAAGCATTGTCATTTTGGGTCCTTTGAGTTTTTTCAGTAATTGAACTCTAATTGCCAACATTAGTGTTTGAATCCACATGAGATAAGTAGAGAAATTGAGAGCAAACCTTCAGAATCTTTATTTGACCAGGTAATTTTTATGGTTTTTGAAGGGGGTCAAAAGGGGCAAACTTCCAGTTATAAAATAAATAGTCATGAGGATGTCATGGTGGCTATAGTTAGTACTGGATTACATATTTGAAAATTGTTGACAGAGTAGATCCTAAAAGCACCAATCACAAAAAAAAAGAAACTATGTATGGTGATAGATGTTAACTAGATTTATTGTAATGATCATTTCATAATATATATGTATATTGAATCCATATGTTGTATACCTGAAACTAACAAAATTTTATATGTAAATTATACCTCAATAAAAAATAAAAAAGCAACAAAATCCCAAAACACTAAGCTCCTTCCTACTGAAGAATAATTAAATACAGTTGACCCTTGAAGAACATGGTTTTGAACTGCACAGATCCACATATACCTGGATTTTTTTCAATAAATGCATACTACAGTACTGCACCATCCAGGTTGGTTGAATCCATGGTTGTAGAACCTCAGGTGTGGAGGACAGACTATAAGGACTGTAAAGTTATACTGGGATTTTTGACTGTGTGGGCAGTAGTGCCCCTAACCCCACAAATTGTTCAAGGGTCAACTGTAAATAAAATTTTATGATGGATGTAGATTTTGTGTTTGTCTTTTTTATTATTATTTTTTTTTACTTTTCTACTAGTTCACCTTTACTGGTTTTGCAAAAGTATATCTATCTATCTATCTATCTATCTATCTATCTATATATATTTAACATCTTTATTGGAGTATAATTGCTTTACAATGGTGTGTTAGTTTCTGCTTTACAACAAAATGAATCAACTATACATATACATATACCTCCATATTTCTTCCCTGTTGCGTCTCCCTCCCACCCTCCCTATCCCACCCCTCTAGGTGGTCACAAAGCACTGAGCTGATCTCCCTGTGCTATGCGGCTACTTCCCACTAGCTATCTATTTTACATTTGGTAGTATATATAAGTCCATGCCACTCTCTCACTTCGTTCAAGCTTACCCTTCCCCCTCCCCATATCCTCAAGTCCGTTCTCTACAT
This sequence comes from Leucopleurus acutus, assembly GCF_964270905.1. NCBI lineage: Eukaryota > Metazoa > Chordata > Mammalia > Artiodactyla > Delphinidae > Leucopleurus > Leucopleurus acutus. The sequence goes on from NC_139155.1 coordinate 33,043,819, forward strand.
GTGCATCTTTATTCCTGTCCTGTCCCAAGGATCTTCAGAACCATTTTTTTTTTTTTTTTAGATTCCATATATATGGGTTAGCATACGGTATTTGTTTTTCTCTTTCTGACTTACTTCACTCTGTATGACAGACTCTAGGTCCATTCACCTCACTACAAATAACTCAATTTTGTTTCATTTTATGGCTGAGTAATATTTCACTGTATATATGTGCCACATCTTCTTTATCCACTCATCTGTTGATGGACACTTAGGTTGCTTCCATGTCCTGGCTATTATAGAGCTGCAATGAACATTGTGGTACATGACTCTTTTTGAATTATGACTTTTTCAGGGTATATGTCCAGTAGTGGGATTGCTAGGTCATATGGTAGTTCTATTTTTAGTTTTTAAGGAACCTCCATACCATTCTCCATAGTGACTCTATCAATTTACATTCCCACTAACAGTACGAGAGGGTTCTCTTTTCTCCACACCCTCTCCAGCATTTATTGTTTGTAGATTTTTTTGATGATGGTCATTCTGACTGGTGTGAGGTGATACCTCAGTGTAGTTTTGATTTGCATTTCTCTAATGATTAGTGATGTTGAGCATCCTTTCATGTGTTTGTTGGCAATCTGTATATCTTCTTTGGATAAATGTCTATTTATGTATTCTGACCATTTTTGGATTGTGTTATTTGTTTTTTGGATAATGAGCTGCATGAGCTGCTTGTAAATTTTGGAGATTAATCCTTTGTCAGTTGCTTTGTTTGCAAATATTTTCTCCCATTGTGAGGGTTGTCTTTTGGTCTTGTTTATGGTTTCCTTTGCTGTGCAAAAGCTTTGAAGTTTCATTAGGTCTCATTGTTTATTTTTGTTTTTATTTCCATTTCTCTAGGACGTGGGTCAAAAAGGATCTTTCTGTGATTTATGTCATAGGGTGTTCTGCCTATGCTTTTTTTTAAAAATTTTTTTTAAGAAGATGTTGGGGGTAGGAGTTTATTAATTAATTTATTTATTTTAGCTGTGTTGGGTCTTCATTTCTGTGCGAGGGCTTTCTCTAGTTGTTGCAGGCAGGGGCCACTGTTCATCGCGGTGCGTCGGCCTCTCACTATCGTGGCCTCTCTCATTGCGGAGCACAGGCTCCAGATGCACAGGCTCAGTAGTTGTGGCTCATGGGCCTAGTTGCTCCATGGCACGTGGGCTCCTCCCAGACCAGGGCTCAAACCTGTGTCCCCTGCATTAACAGGCAGATTCTCAACCACTCCGCCACCAGGGAAGCCCCCTGCCTATGTTTTCTTCTAAGAATTTTATAGTGTCTGTCCTTACATTTAGGTCTTTAATCCATTTTGTGTTTATTTTTGTGTATGGTGTTAGGGAGTGGTCTTATTTCATTCTTTTCATGTAGCTGTCCAGTTTTCCCAGTACTAATTATTTAAGAGGCTGTCGTTTCTCCATTGTATATTCTTGCCTCCTTTATCAAAAATAAGGTGACTGTATGTGCGTGGGTTTATCTCTGGCCTTTCTATCCTGTTCCATTTATCTATATTTCCGTTTTTGTGCCCGTACTATACTGGGTTTGTTGTTGTTGTTTTTGTGGTATGCGGGCCTCTCACTGCTGTGGCCTCTCCCGTTGCGGAGCACAGGCTCAGCAGCCATGGTCCATTGGCCCAGCCGCTCCGCAGCATGTGGGATCCTCCCGGACTGGGGCACAAACCCTTATCCCCTGCATTGGCAGGTGGACCTCAACCACTGCACCACCAGGGAAGCCCCCATACTGTCTTGATTACTGTAGCTTTGTAGTGTAGTGTGAAGTCTGGGAGACTGATTCCTCCAGCTCCGTTTTTCTTTCTCAAGATTGCTTTGGCTATTTGGGGTCTTTTGTGTTTCCATACAAATTGTGAAATTTTTTATTCTAGTTCTGTGAAAAATGCCATTGGTATTTTGATAGGGATTGCATTGAATCTGTAGATTGCTTTAGGTAGTATAGTCATTTTCACAATGTTGATTCTTCCAATCCAAGGACATGGTATATTTCTCCATCTGTTTGTACCATCTTTCTTTCTTTCATATTTCATATGAAATATTTCATATTTCTTTTATCAGTGTCTTATAGTTTTCTGCATACAGGTCTTTTGTCTCCTTAGGTAGGCTTATTCCTAAGTCTTTTGTTTGTTTTGTTGCAATGGTAAATGGGTGTGTTTCTTTAATTTGTCTTTCAGATTTTTCATCATTAGTGTATAGGAATATAAGAGATTTCTGTGCATTAATTTTGTATCCTGCAACTTTACCAAATTCATTGATTAGCTCTAGTAGTTTTCTGTTAGCAACTTTAGGATTCTCTTTGTATAGTATCATGTCACCTGCAAACAGTGACAGATTTACTTCTTTTCTAATTTGGATTCCTTTTATTTCTTTTTCATCTCTGATTGCTGTGGCTAAAACTTCCAAAACTATGTTGAATAATACTGTTGACAGTGGACAACCTTGTCTTATTCCTGATCTTAGAGGAAATGTTTTCAGTTTTTCACCATTGAGAATGATGTTGGCTGTGGGTTTGTCATATATGGCCTTTATTATGTTGAGGTACAAAAGTATACTTTTTTATAAATCTGTATTTTTCCTATTCCTTTTTAGTATTTCACTTTAATTGTAATTTTTAAACTGATGAATTAGGATAAAAATAGTCTACCACAGATAGTTTGAGAAGCACTGTTTTACATGAATGTTCAAATTGTGATAAATCATTATGCAGTACATCTTTCTTTTGCACACTTTTAAGTGTGTTATACTGTAAAACAAAAACTTTTTTTTAATAAAAAGTAAACAATTCCATGCAACTTTTTTTTGCCACCTTCTATGCATCTCTTTCAAAATTCCCACAACATTTGTTTGCTCTGTCCTCTGTGTTCTCTGGTGTTCCAGCACAGCTTCTACCATCCTGGCTCATAATTACTTGTTAATCTGGATGTTACTACAATAGACTCTGAGCTCCCAGTGTCAAGACTAGGTTTCAGTGCCTAGTGCCTGATACATAGTATGTCCTCAGTAAACATTTGTTAAATAACCAAGTGATTTGGGGGCAGTATTTGTTATAAACACTCTAGCATCTACATGACAGCCCCACATTTTTTTTTTCATTACACCTGTCTATACTTGTCAGCAAATTTACTGAGCATCTGGTATCTAGCATGTGCAGAGATGTAATGCAATGGCATGACGAGCATTTGGCTAGGCTTCAGAAAGTATATTTATACCCAGTTATAAATATATAACTTGCTTCATGATTTTCTACAGCCAAAATAACCTCAACTAGAGTTTGGACATAACACGGGTCCCCTACCAAAAATGGGAAATAGGAAAGTAGCACAGATGTCAAATGGTGGTGTGGTACAAGTTAGGGTTCTAGAGGGTATAGCAAATACAAAAGGACATGACTTTGAGTTATATCCAACCTGTCTCTTTTTTTTTTAATTCAAGCAGAAAGTCCCCAAAATTATAATCCTCATCAGTTCACTCAGTCCCATGTAATTAATTTTTTTTCATCTTGATCTTTTGTTAGCATTTTTATGAATTCATCAGTTTTCCATTAGAGTTCTGAAAATGCTTATTCATTCAGTTCAGCAGTATGGTCAGTTACCAGAAACCTGTAATTGTCAGAGTCTTTTCCATGAATTCCTTGAAGATGAAACCCTTTTATAAGAAGGAACATTTTTGTAAAATCATCAGAGTATATCCAGAACTGTCTGTAAATGACAAAAGACTTAAAAATGACCACGGTTAAAGATTTGATGAAGGTTGATAATAATGTAATTGACAAGGAAATTTAGTTATTTCTGAGAAATACATTTTAAATTAATAACTAGAATTATGACTTAAAACATTATACAGAATATATAAGATTTCTAGAAATTTCATATAATGTCTGAAGCATCTATATGAACATATTTCCATACAAATAACCCAAAGAAAGTTTAGTATTAGTTGTATTTGTTTGTTTGTTTGTTTTATACTACAGGTTTTTATTAGTCATCAAATTTATACACATGACTGTATACATGTCAATCCCAATCGCACAATTCAGCACACCACCATCCCCACTCCACCGCGATTTCCCCCCCTTGGTGTCCATACGTTTGTTCTCTACATCTGTGTCTCAACTTCTGCCCTGCAAACTGGTTCGTCTGTACCATTATTCTAGGTTCCACATACATGCGTTAATATATTTATTTTTCTCTTTCTGACTTACTTCACTCTGTATGACAGTCTCTAGATCCATCCACGTCTCAACAAATGATTCAAATTCGTTCCTTTTTAGAGCTGAGTAATATTCCATTTTATATATGTACCACAGCTTCTTTATCCATTCGTCTGTTGATGGGCATTTAGGTTGCTTCCATGACCTGGCTATTGTAAATAGTGCTGCAATGAACATTGGGTACATGTGTCTTTATGAATTATGTTTTTTCTGGGTTTATGCCCAGTAGTGTGATTACTAGATCACATGGTAATTCTATTTTTACTTTTTTAAGGAACCTCCATACTGTTCTCCATAGTGGCTGTATCAATTTACATTCCCACCAACAGTGAAAGAGGGTTCCCTTTTCTGCACACCCTCTCCAGCATTTGTTGTTTGAAGATTTTCTGATGATGCCCATCCTAACTGATGTAAGGTGATACCTCATTGTAGTTTTGATTTTCATTTCTCTAATAATTAGTGACGTTGAGCAGCTTTTCATGTGCTTCTTGGTCATCTGTATGTCTTCCTTGGAGAAATGTCTATTTAGGTCTTCTGCACATTTTTAGATTGGATTCTTTGTTTCCTTAATATTGAGCTGCATGAGCTGTTTATATGTTTTGGAGATTAATCCTTTGTCCATTGATCCATTGGCAAATATTTTCTCCCATTGTGAAGGTTGTCTTTTCGCCTTGTTTATGATTTCCTTTGCTGTGCAAAAGCTTGGAAGTTTCATTAGGTCCCATTTGTTTATTTTTGTTTTTATCTCCATTACTCTAGGAGGTGGGTCAAAAAAGATCTTGCTGTGATTTATGTCAGAGAGTGTTCTTCCTATGTTTTCCTCTAAGAATTGTTTAGTGTCCACTCTTACATTTAGATCTCTGACCCATTTTGAGTTTATTTTTGTGTATGGTGTTAGGGAGTGTTCTAATTTCATTCTTTTACATGTAGCTGTCCAGTTTTCCCAGCACCACTTATTGAAGAGACTGTCTTTTCTCCATTGTATAACCTTGTCTCCTTTGTCATAGATTAGATGATCATAGGTGCATGGGTTTACCTCTTGGCTTTCTATCTTGTTCCATTGATCTATGTTTCTGTTTTTGTGCCAGTACCATATTGTTTTGATTACTGTAGCTTGGTAGTAGAGTCTGAAGTCATGGAATCTGATTCCTCCAGCTGCGTTTTTTCCCCTCAAGACTACTTTGCCTATTCGGGGTCTTTTGTGTCTCCATACAAATTTTAAGCTGATTTGTTCTAGTTCTCTAAAAAATGCCATTGGTAATTTTTTAGGGATTGCATTGAATCTGTAGATTGCTTTGGGTAGTATAGTCCTTTTCACAATATTGATTCTTCCAATCCAAGAACATGGTATATCTCTCCATTTGTTGGAATCATCTTTAATTTCTTTCATCAGTGTCTTAGTTTTCTGCATATAGGATTTTTGTCTCCCTAGGTAGGTTTCTTCTTAGGTATTTTATTCTTTTTGTTGGAATGGTAAATGGGAGTGTTTCCATAATTTCTCTTTCAGATTTTTCATTATTAGTGTATAGGAATGCAAGAGATTTATTTGCATTAATTTTGTATCCTGCAACTTTACCAAATTCATTGATTAGCTCCAGTAATTTTCTGGTGGCATTTTTAGGATTCTCTGTGTATAGTATCATGTCATCTACAAACAGTGACAGTTTTACTTCTTCTTTTCAAATTTGGATTCCTTTTATTTCTTTTTGTTCTCTGATTGCCATGGCTAGGACTTCCAAAACTATGTGGAATAATAGTGGTGAGAGGGGACATCCTTGTCTCATTCCTGATCTTAGAGGAAATGCTTCCAGTTTTTCACCATTGAGAATGATGTTTGCTGTGGGTTTGTTGTATATGGCCTTTATTATGTTGAGGTAGGTTCCCTCTATGCACACTTTCTGGAGAGTTTTTATCATAAATTGCTGTTGAATTTTGTCAAAAGCTTTTTCTGCATCTATTGAGAATGATCATATGGTTTTTATTCTTCAATTTGTAAATATGGTGTATCACATTGATTGATTTGTGTATATTGAAGAATCCTTGCATCTCTGGGATAAATCCCACTTGATCATTGTGTATGATCATTTTAATATGTTGTTGGATGCTGAAGCCATCTGGTCCTGGACTTTTGTTTGTTGGAAGATTCTTAACCACAATTTCAATTTCATTACTTGTGATTGGTCTCTTCGTATTTTCTGTTTCTTCCTGGTTCAGTTTTGGAAGGTTATACCTTTCTAAGAATTTGTCCATTTCTTGCAGGTTGTCCATTTTATTGGCATAGAGTTGCTTGTAGTAGTCTCTTAGCATGTTTTGTATTTCTGTGGTGTCTGTTTTAACTTCTCCTCTTTCATTTCTAATTTTATTGATTTGAGTCCTCTCCTTCTTTTTCTTGATGTGTCTGGCTAATGTTTTATCAATTTTGTTTTTCTTCTCAAAGAACCAGCTTTTAGTTTTATTGATCTTTGCTATTGTTTTCTTTGTTTCTATTTCATTTATTTCTGCTCTGATCTTTAGGATTTCTTTCCGTCTGCTCTTTGGGTTTGGTTTGTTCTTCTTTCTCTAGTTCCTTGAGGTGTAAGGTTAGATTGTTTATTTGAGATTTTCCTTTTTTCTTGAGGTAGGTTTCTATAGCTATAAACTTCCCTCTTAAAACTGCTTTTGCTGCATCTCATAGGTTTTGGATCATCATGTTTTCATTGTCTTTTGTCTCTAGGTATTTTTTGATTTCCTCTTTGATTTCTTCAGTGATCTCTTGGTAATTTAGTAACATATTGTTTAGCCTTCATGTTTTTATTTTTTTTTACGTTGGTTTCCTTATAATTCATTTCTAATCTCATAGTGTTGTGGTCAGAAAAGATGCTTGATATGATTTCAATTTTATTAAATTTACTGTGGCTTGATTTGTGACCCAAGATGTGATCTATCCTGGAGAGTATTCTGTGTGCACTGGAGAAGAAAGTGTAATCTGCTGTTGTTGGATGGAATGTCCTATAAATATCAATTAAATCTATCTGGTCTATTGTGTCATTTAAAGCTTCTGTTTCCTTATTTTTGGATGATCTGTCCATTGGTGTAAGTGAGGTGTTAAAGTCCCCAACTATTATTATGTTACTGTTGATTTCCTATTTTATAGCTGTTAGCAGTTGCCTTATGTATTGCGGTGCTCCTATGTTGGGTGCATATATATTTATAATTGTTATATCTACTCCTTGGATTGATCCCTTGGTCATTATGTAGTGTCCTTCCCTGTCTCTTGTAACATTCTTTATTTTAAAGTTTATTTTATCTGATATGAGTATTGCTACTCCAGCTTTCTTTTGATTTCCATTTGCATGGACTATCCTTTTCCATCCCCTCACTTTCAGTCTGTATGTGTCCCTAGGTCAGAATTGGGTCTCTTGTAGACAGCATATATATGGGTCCTGTTTTTGGATCCATTCACCAAACCTGTGTCTTTTGGTTGGAGCTTTTAATCCATTCACGTTTAAGGTATTTATCGATATATATATATATATATATATATATATATATATATATATATATTCCTATGACCATTTTCTTAATTGTTTTGGGTTTGTTTTTGTAGATCCTTTTCTTCTCTTATGTTTCCCACTTAGATAAGTTCCTTTAGCATTTGTTGTAGAGCTGGTTTAGTGGTGCTTAATTCTCTTAGCTTTTGCTTGTCTGTAAAGCTTTTGATTTCTCCATTAAAAATGAATGAGATCATTGCCGGGTAGAGTAATCTTGGCTGTAGGTTCTTCCTTTTCATCACTTTAAGTATATCATGCCACTCCCTTCTGGCTTGTATAATTTCTGCTGAGAAATCAGCTGTTAACGTTATGGGAGTTCCCTTGTATGTTATTGGTCATTTTTCCCTTGCTGCTTTCAATAACTTTTCTTTGTCTTTAATTTTTTTCAATTTGATTACTATGTGTCTCGGTGTGTTTCTCCTTGGGTTTATCCTGTATGGGACTCACTGTGCTTCCTGGACTTGGGTGACTATTTCCTTTCCCATGTTAGGGAATTTTTCTACTATAATCTCTTCAAATATTTTCTCGGGCCCTTTCTCTCTCTCTTCTCCTTCTGGGACCCCTATAAAGGGAATGTTCTTGCATTTAATGTTGTCCCAGAGGTCTCTTAGGCTGTCTTCATTTCTTTTCATTCTTTTTTCTTTGTTCTGTTCCACAGCAATGAATTCCACTGTTCTGTCTTCCAGGTCACTTATCCGTTCTTCTGCCTCAGTTATTCTGCTATTGATTCCTTCTAGTGTAGTTTTCATTTCAGTTATTTTATTGTTCATCTCTGTTTGTTTGTTCTTTAATTCTTCTAGGTCTTTGTTAAACATTTCTTGCATCTTCTCGATCTTTGCCTTTATTCTTTTTGTGAGGTCCTGGATCATCTTCACTATCATTATTCTGAATTCTTTTTCTGGAAGGTTGCCTATGTCCACTTTATTTAGTTGTTTTTCTGGGGTTTTATCTTGTTCCTTCATCTGGTATATAGCCCTCTGCCTTTTCATCTTGTCTATCTTTCTCTGAATGTGGTTTTTGTTCCACAGGCTGCAGGATTGTAGTTGTTCTTGTTTCTGCTGTCTGCCCTCTGGTGAATGAGGCTATCTAAGAGGCTTGATGGGAGGGACTGGTGGTGGGTAGAGCTGACTGTTGCTCTGGTGGGAAGAGCTCAGTAAAATTTTAATCCACTTGACTGTTGGTGGGTGGGGCTTTGTTCCCACTCAGTTGATGGTTTGCCCTGAGACAATCCAACACTGAAGCCTACCTGGGCTCTTTGGTGGGGCTAATGACAGACTCTAGGAGGGCTCACGCCAAGGAGTACTTCCCAGAATTTCTGTTGCCAGTGTTGTTGTCCCCACAGTGAGTCACACCCACTCCCCACCTCTGCAGGTGACCCTCCAACACTAGCAGGTAGGTCTGGTTCAGTCTCCCCCAGGGTCACTCCTTCCCCTGGGTCCTGATGCACACACTACTTTGTGTGTGCCCTCCAATAGTGGAGTGTCTGCTTCCCCAGTCCTGTCAAAGTCCTGCAATCAATTCCCACTAGGTTTCAAAGTCTGATTCTTTAGGAATTCCTCCTCCCGTTGCCAGACCGCCAGGTTGGGAAGCGTGATGTGGGGCTCAGACCCTTCACTCCAGTGGGTGGGCTTCTGTGGTATAAGTGTTCCCCAGTCTGTGAGTCACCTACCCACCAGTTATGGGATTTGGTTTTATTGTGATAGTGCCCCTCCTACCATCTCATTGTGGCTTCTCCTTTGTCTTTGGATATGGGGTATCTTTTTTGGTGAGTTCCAGTGTCTTCCTGTTGATGATTGTCCAGCAGCTAGTTGTGATTCTGGTGTTCTCACAAGAGGGAGTGAGAGCATGTCCTTCTACTCCACCATCTTGGTTCCTCCTCCCCAACCTGTCTTTATCAGAACCTTTAACATGCAGGCCCTGTGCCAGATAATGGGGTTATGATGATATTGAGGTAAATGGTCTGATTGACCCAGACCCCTGAGGAAGCTCTCCTCTCTCTCACCAAAATCTCCTAAAAGCCTTTTGTTCAAACAATACAAAATCATAGAGTTTTGCTATAATTCTCCATTTATACATGAAATCTCTAGCTTTTCTAATTTGCCAGCATGCATTATTTTGCTCCAAAAACAAACCAAAAAACCCCTATAAATTTGAAAAAGCTTTCAGTTTAGGCTGCTTACACTGCCATCTCACATTCTGAGCATTCTGTATCCTCCAGAGGCCTCCTTGTTATGCGTGCTGGGTATTGGGGCATTAACAACAGTGCTGTATTAATGTTAAATGTGATGCAGACCAGCTTTCTGATGGATTGAAGCTAAGAGAGGAAATATCAAAAGTCTGAAGCTCACTGCATAAATCAGAAACTACTTCATGTTGTGACCATGATAAATAGTTCTGAAAATATCTACCAGGAAAAGTTTAGAAGAGTCTTGGGGCACTGTATTACACCTGAATGAAAAAGCAGCCTTGCTAAAAATGAACTTTTCTCCAGGCCAGTATGCTTGTTGTTTTCTGTTTATAAATGAAGTATAGCAAAAACTCTATATGGTATTTAAGAGATCTTGAAGTTCAAATCCAGCATGCATTTTGCTAAGGGGTGGCCACCATATTAGGCAGACAGTGTTACTTTTCATAGAGCTAATAGATAAAGGTCCTGAGTGTTTGTCAATCTCTTGTATTCATGACCTATACCAATTTCCTTTTATCTTTTCATTTTGATGGATATCCCTTTTCTGTCAGATTCCAATAATAGCCTATTAAATATTATTACTCAGTATTGTTCAATATCTGGGAAGTTAAATATTTTATTCTTTGAGGTTGTTATTTGGGCTGCTATACAAGACCCCTAGAATGAGTTCTGAAGACCAAAAATTATGGTGGCAATTGGGTTAACTAAAATGACAGAATAGTTGGATTTCACTATCACAAAATCATAGGTCTGTTTCTGCAATGATATTATTTTGAACTCATTTCATACTTTGGTTACAAATAGATCTCTTTTTTAGACAAGCTGAATTCATTTTGTTCTTCAAACTACTGATTTTGAGTTCATAGATGAACCTTGTTGGTTAGGATAGTTTTGTGAATAACAGTCTCCAAAGAACAAAATGGTCGCTTCCGTTACAACAATCTTCTGAAAGAGTGTGTTGTGTTAGGAACACACACGTCCTGGACTGGAAATGTTCCCTTACCAAACTTAAGGAGTATCTTTAACTCCCTCATTTGTTAATAATAACATAATAGTAATAGAAACAACCAACACAGGCCTTCAGACAATGAAGCTATGTTCTTAATTACCACGCAATACTGATTAAGCTTCCTGGTTCCTAAAAGAGGAACAACGCTATTTTGAATCCATTTAAAATAAGGTTAGTAACTAATTAGAAACACTATCTACTCTATAGTAGTAAAGCAACATCACTAAAAGGTCCAGCTCTGGAGTCAATGTGACCATGGGCAAGCTACTTCAACTTACTCACCCTCAGTTTTCTTTTCTGGATAATAGAGATGCAAATAGTACCTTTCTTATTTCATTTTATGTGTAAAATAATGTAAATAAAATTATTCCAGTACTTTGTATAATGTTAAAGCTCAGAAAATGGCAAATTACATTAACACTATTATTATTATTATAACTGGTATATGCTACAGCATGTAGAAAAAAAGGTAAAAGCATTACACAGAATGGTCAAGGTGAATATTCAACAGTGGCATGATTGAAGACTATCACTCGTTCCCTACTGAAGACATTGAGAAGACATTAAGAAGAATGTGTTATTCTACAGTTGGGAAAACACCAAAGCAAAACCCAGAAGAAGCTAAGTAGCCTGGAGGTAGATGCCAAGAGGGAAAATTCTCCTGCCTATTAGATGTTAATTACATTGGAGCCAAAGGAGGTAATTTAAAAATCACACTGAGAAACATTTAATAAAATGAAACTTTACACAAGCAGTATATAAGTTGCTTAAATAATTCAGAGCCTTTTAATGTTTAGCTGTAACTTTGTTGGGGGTGGGGGTAGTAGAGAATCAAGACAAGGAAATGCCCAAATCTGTGAGGATCACATTGAATCCAAGATGCCCTATTATAGAGGGGAAGATGTATCGACTGGGTGAATTACAAGGCACAAATTCTGTTCCAAAATACAGGTGCAGATGCAGGTAATGTGAAGCAATAAACTAAATGCACTTGAAAAAGTGTTGGAAAATTCAAATATATTTGAAATATACACACTTCAATGTTGTTTAATTTTGTTTATTATGTATCTGTACTTGGAGAAATCACCGTATCCTCCCCAACACCACCACTACCACCACCTCACCATCTTCATGGTCCTATTGAATTTTGAAAAGTAAAGCCTTAAAAAATCATGATGTTAAGGGTTTGAGTTCTGGAGGGGTTTTTTTAACATCTTTTTTTAAATTGCAGTATAATTGCTTTACAATGTTGTGTTAGTTTCTGCTGTACAACAAAGTGAATCAGCTATATGTATAAATATATACCCTCCCTCTTGGATCTCTCTCCCACTACCCCATCCCACACATCTAGTCATCACAGAGCACTGAGCTGGGCTCCCTGTGCTATACAGCAGGTTCCCACTAGCTGTCTATTTTACATATGGTAGTATATATGTGTCAATCTTAATGTCCCAATTCGTCCCACCCTCTCCTTCACGTCCTGTGTCCACACGTCTGTTCTCTATGTCTGTGTCTCTATTCCTGTGCTAGAAACAGGTTAATTGACTATTAACTCTCTTTGAAAAGCCATTTGAAAGCAATTGAGGAGTAAAGAAGGGAATGTTTTGAGGAATAGGTGCTAGTCTTGGATGGACATGTCCAGAAGTCTGGAAACCAATCCAGGAGAGTTTTCCTAGAATAGAGTCCACAGTCTGGTAACTGCCTGGACAAGTAGACTGAGTAGACGTCATCTATAAGGGACATTTTTTAAATGTCCAGGGAAGGGGTCGAATTGAGGAGAACTTGCTAGTCAGTATTGCCATTTTCACTTAAGTGGGAATTAGTGCCTCCACCCAGAATTTCCCCCAGTCAGCCAAGAGTCCCCTTTTGGTTGGAGTGAGAAAAGTGCTTGCTCTGACCTGAATTGTTTCTCACGACCTTATTTTATCATCTAATGAGGATGTTTCCTAACAAAGCCCCAAAATTACAAGTTAAATATTTGGGGAAATTATTAATTTAAAACAAAATTTTATCCCAACCCAGAAAACCTCTCGAGAAAAGTTGTAGAGAAAAGAGTTTATTGAAAAAGCATTAAACCAGAATGTCATGCACATCACAGGCAGTTCTCTGAGAGACTGCAAGACAGAAAGAATTCTTACCCATTTGTAACCAGGTAAATACAACCTACTACCTACATGGTCTCTAGATAAACAATAATTAGTCCTCAAATAAGAGGACACAACAGTACCATTTATTACACACAAACTTACCCTAAATTTACCTGGTAATTGGAGTGACCACCCATGTTATTTAATTGATTTATACAAAGGAAAAATAAACTTCTCATATCTTTTTGACAGGAGGTAGTTTTGCAACTTGGAGCCGGTGCCCACTGAAGTTAGGCTCTTACCATCCCACAGCAACTGAAAAGTAGGGGTACTATCTCTGTTGATGTTTACTTTTCAAAGAGATATCTCCCAGACCCTTAAGAAAGACACTCCTGGGTTTTAAAGCTGGCTAGGGGCTTATTTGGTTTCTAGAAAATTTTACATACATTTCAAAGAGACAGAGAAAGAACTTACAAGTTCTCTAAAGTATATGCTCTAACGAAAGAGAAGGATGAGAAGACGTTTCCCTATTTCCAACAGAGAAAATTAAGCCTCTTTTTAAAAAACTTTATTTAAATGGGGACCTTGGACCTCGATGCAATGGTGGAGAGGCATCCCCATGCTGGTGCTCATGGGTGGAATGAGTGACCATAATAGGGCTCTCCCACCTGAAACAGCAACACAGGTGGTGACCATTCCAGTGAAGAGAATAGTGTCTGAAATATTTACTCATTAAAATGTTGTTGAAAAAATAATAATAAAAAGAAAACCCAACATGTAGCTTAAAGAAAAAGACACATGTATAATGCATTTTAATGCTGTTTCATTGTTTTGGGTCATTTAGAAAATGATAATGATGTGATTATTTCTCTCTGGCTGGCCAACATGCCTTTTTCTCACCCAGTGGATTCTCAAACACTTATTTCTTTCCTGTACTGAATTCAGAGACTCATTTTTTGTTTGCTTGCTTTTTCACCAGTGCATGGAAATTATAACTCTATCCCACAGTGTGTCAAGATAATTTATAAAACCTAATGAGAGCAAGGATGGGAAAATGCTTCTAAAGTTAAAGTGAAGTATTGTCATTGCTAGAAGTAAAATGGCTTGGAATAATTCAAAGAATGGTCACTCCAAAAGATACATTAGGCTTTTGAACACATTATACAGAACATGTATTTAAACTGAACATCTGAATAGGTAATGGTTCCCTTAAAATATTGATTAAATTGCATTGTAAGAGGTAAGGGTGGGGAGAGCAGAAGCATTTCTTATTGTAAGGTATCTCTCTCTTCCTCCTGGATAATGCATAAAACAGCAACAGTTGTTTTCATTGGTGTTTGTCCTTGGAAAACTTTATGTTTACTATCTTTCATAAGCACTTGTGACCATCAAAGAAGACATTTTGTTGTAGGGGCTCCAAATCACCTATATTTTAAGATAAATCTGAATTTTTCTCACACCAATATCTCTGCCTGAACTAGAGACCAAATATCTGATTTTGTTCTTGTGTAACTTAGCTTTTACAATCAAGTCACAAACTTGATCTGATGAATGCATTAAGGGAAAAAGAAAACTTCCAGGATATGTCATAAAATAAGTAAATAAAACCCAACTCCCACATCTTCCCTCTTTCTATCTAATATTCTGGGTAATTAAATTTATGTTTAGAATGACCCTAAAGCTTTGGAAAGTCTTTAGAATGTTAATCATGTTGTCAGTGATATTCCACAGCATTTTAGTGGACATTGATTTCATTGTACCTCATTTCTTTGGAAACTGATAATCTAAATATAAAATGGTTAATTCTGATTAAGCAGACTATACATGTGATTGGAATATTCTTTTTTGTAAACACATTCCTGGAAAAATGAAAGTTGACTACTCATAATATTTTTTGTTAAAATAACAAAATATATAGATATTGTAGGCTGGCTTTTCATCAAACTGATGTCTAAGCATCATATGGGTGGATCCAAGAGGTCCCTACAACCCAGACACCACACACAAATGCTAAAATGCTGTGATAACACAAGGATAGTCACTCGGTTTGGCTATTGTTTACAAATTGTAAAGATACATATATATCAGTCACCAGGAAAAACTTAAATATTTTTCCTTTTGATTCTTTACACCAAATGTTGACCAAGCAGAATGCCATATGGTTTTAATAAAAGTAGTCAAGAAAAGATATATCTATATTATTCCTAAAGTATATGCTGGTGATAAAGAATGTATGAGGTAGTTTGTAAACACACCAGCAGTGATCCGTCTTCTAACAGATGGTGAAAACTGGGCTGTACTTAGCTCAATTTTAATAATAAGCTCTTTGAGAACAGCAAGGCTGGCTTCAAAAAGGAGCAGCTGGCAAAGACAAAAGAAATAGAATGTATTCAAGGTTGGTCTAAATAGGTCTCCAGAGCATTTCTGCATGAATGGCTTTGTGGGTTCCCACTAGACCTTATCCGTCAGACAAACTTTAATGTTTCACATGATCCATCACATTCCTAAAATGAATGCACAGACAATGTCCTGGAAATAAAAACCCTCTTGTGACAATTGCCCTTTCCAACCTGTGTTTCAAACTTGAAGGAAAAAAAAAATAAATTAAATGCATTCCACTGAATATTACATTCATTCCTTGTTAACAAAAATATGCTCAAAAGATAAAAACATTTGTCTTAATTCAGAAAGGGTTGTTTTTGGAGAAGGAATGAAATTCAGGTTTATGTTTGTTTTTAAATAAATTTATTGTACACCAGTTATTGAGTGTGATACCTTTATGTTAACTTTACTATTGATAATCAATCTAAATATAAACTTGAGCAGATTTTTGAAGTCAAATGTCAGTGGGACAATTATGGAGAAATCCCTGTAGTGTTCCTGCTAATACCTGGTAATGCTACAATCTTAGTTGTCTGCAGCAACTAAGATCAGATAACACTGGTAAATGACAGAGATTGCCACACCTATTTTGTATGTCTCTTCCTCTAAAGAACACTATATCCTAACAAGAATGTGCAGGACACTCACTAAAGAGAAAATGAAGCCCAGGACAGAAAACATGGAAAGAGTATTATCCAGTTGTTTTCAAGGAGCTTAATGTCAATTGCTGGCAAAAATCTAGAGCTGGTTTTTAAGCACATAGATTTTGAAGGTAATCACTGGGACAACAAACCTAAATTAATTAAGAAAAATCAGGCAACACTCACTATAGCAGAGACTAACTAACATACTGCTAGAAAATGGAAGCTTGTTCTGTGAATTAAGAGCCTTTTGTGTTCATGAGAACTGCATTTGAATCATAGCTCAGACACATACTAGGTGGCTGATGCTGCATAAGTTATTCGCATGCCTGAGTCTCAATTTTCTCATATGTGAGATTGCTATAGTAACTGTAATTGTGTATAGGATTAATATTTCAATGAGTTCATGATGTAAAGAACATATCTTTACACACTATATCCTCCAGAAGTGTGGGAATACTTACTATTAATATGCAAAAGTTTTTAAAAGGAGAGCCTAGAGTTAGAAATAATTGTGAAAGATCTTAAATGAACTTTGAACCATTGGGAGCCTGATTAACATTTGTAGAAAGTCTTTTATTGTTACAGAAAGGAGGGGATGGTGACTCCTGCTGTTATTCCTACTTCATAGAAAGGCTGTTTAGACACAAAGTGTTCTCAGCCCACTATCCCACAAGTTAAGAATAATATTTGCTTTTGCCTGCTTCCAAATTACAACCATTATGAAACATCTTGACCTAAACTATGAACCCATTATTTAAAATGCCAATTAAATGTCATTACAATATAACCTTTCTAGCTGTTAACCCTGAGGAATCTGGAATAAATGAGGAAAGCAATCAGAAAGGATTGACCAATTTTAAGCCAAGAGTGAAGATTCTAGGGTTGATGGGTTTTAGTGGTATTTTCCCCTGTAACAATATCCATTTTACTAGATTGTTCTGTGAGACCTGCTTTCCAAAATGGTATCAAAGTAGAACAATCTATAAAAGTAACTTGGGCTATTTATTTTTCTCATTATCGTTAGAAAAATACTCAGTTCAGAAAATCATGAGCTTGTAGTGGCTTGCTATTAAATCCAGTTTTATCTACTGATGATAGTTTCTTCTGTTTTAAAATAGAAGAGAGAGCTTTATGATCATGGTCACACAGTATAAGTATTGAGGCCACATGCTGTCCACTGCCATCATTCAGGAGATCATTTGTTCACAGCTCTCATCTTTGCAATGTCTGATTATCTCAATTACTGGCAGTGATTCTTAGAAAGGGGAGAACAGTCCTTCCATTAACATCTGAAGGAAGTAGATTGCTGAGAAGCTCCACCCATCTATCAATCATAATAAGCCAGATCTCTTTTCAAAGGCATTCCTTCAGTGAGAACTCATTCAAGTGTCAAAGCACAGTTATAATTGAAAAGTTGATTTTTACCCTGGTAGTCTTGAAATTCTGAGGATTAAACTTGATTACCCAGATCCTAATAAAATGTAAAAGCCAAGAATGTAACATGAATTGTAGAGAAATCCCCTAGATAGGGGGGGTGAGTAATGTATAATGTATTAGAAGACCCTCAAACCAGTCATAAGAGAATCTGAAAAAATCATTGAGACACTGTCAAGAGTGGGGATCAGAACATTGATTACAGGGAAAGTGGCTGATGTTAGTGGTAGAACTGTCACCTGTGCCCCCAAGGATGATGAGGAATATTTGCATCCTCAGAGTAAAAGAATACAGGAAAAAAAGCTATCCAGGGTATAAAAGGCAAAGTCACACAAATGGGCTGAAGACTTGGGTGTGGGTTATCCCTAGGGGTCTCTTATCTCAGTAAGGAGAGAAGGCATGGTGTGGATAATGGGTCATACCTGCTGTGGGAAGGGATTCATCCTCAGTAAGCCAGGTCTAGAGAGGTACCTGTGGAACAGAAAAGAAGCTATTCTCAATAAGGTCGACCTCTAGTTCAGGGGCAAGAAGTAGGATATGGTTGCCTCCTCTTAACTCTGCCCGTCACCTCAGCCTGTGCATCCTAACCTGGCCTGTTTCTCAGGCCTACAGTCATAGCACAGTATCAGTACCCACAATCAGAAAAAAGACCCTCGTTCTCATGGGTTTCAGGGCATGCTACACCAAAATATGGCTCCTTGGCATACTGAATATTTCAGGCTGAAGGAATTTGAGAAATGGCATGTGTAGGAAGGACTTTCTGACCTTCCCCTGAAGCAAGTGTTAAAACCCTCATGTGAGAGGTACCCTCCCTCCCTATACCTGAAGAAAAGGAACATCCTTATGTGGACAAAAAATTTCTGCCTGCCATTTCAGCAAACAAACAGCAAATGTTGCCCGCCTTCAAGCCATCAGTCACTGCAACTACCCCAGTGGTTCCCTGAGGGGAATTCAGGATGGAGTAAAATAGGATACTGGCGCTAGATAGTTAAGATGCATAACAAAGTAGTAATTTCAGTGAGCCCAGACTCTTGGATCTTCCCAAGCATAGAAAGCACTAAAATCATGAAGTTGAGATGTCTGTTTTTTTGTGATTAACAGTATTCTTTTGATGTTTGATACTTTTTTTTTTTTTTTTTTTTTCCCCAGCAAAAACTCCTATACGTCCTGATTCCTCCCTTACCTCTTTGGAAGAGTTCCTCAGAGCTATCTGAGAGGCTGTCTCCTGGGTGATAGTCCTCTGTAAGGTCCACAAATAAACATAACTCTCAACATTTAGATTGCACGTTTTTTTCCAGTCAATGATTTTGGTGACCAACAAAGGGACAGAGAGCAGACTTCTTTCCTTCAGATGAACTCTACAAGGAACCAGACCTTTGGTACCAGCAGAGGCTTTTTGTGCCTGTCCACCTTCTCAGAGAGTCCAGACAAATTTGGGTGAGTCTCTCCTGGGTCTTGGATCTCCCGTTATTGGCTGATGATCCTAAGTTTATTTGGTGCTGTTAAGCTACTCTCTGGATGAGTAGGTTTTCCTTGAAACTTAGTTTCAAGAAGAGGTACCTGGGTTATCCTCAGTTGAAAGACACTGGAAAGATTTTGCTCAGTTGAAAGACACTCTGTGAGGGGGACCACTGACTGAAACCACCCGCCTTGGCCAAGCAAGATGGTAACCCCTTGTATGAGTTATCTTACAACAGAAGGTCCTGGTAAGGAACATGGAACTAACAAGTTACCACCAACCGGAAGAATTTGGGAACGGTCAAAAGGAGAGAGGAAACACCAGTCCACATGGCCTAATAACCTCCCAGAATCCTTCTTACTGGGATCCATCTTGGCTGAGTGATGCGTGCACCACCAGGAGGGACCCTGAGTCAGAATGACTGGCCAGAGACAACCCAGAAACTAACCCCATTACCATAAAACCAGTGACTGTAAGCCATGTGGCAGAGCAGTTCTCCTGGGTTCCTTTACCCTGCTGCTCTCTGCCCGGGCTCCCCCTCCTAATAAAGTCTCTTGCTTTGTCAGCACGTATGTCTCCTCGGACAATTCATTTCTGAGTGTTAGGTAAGAGTTCACTGTTGGGCCCTGGAAGGGGTGCCCCTTGCTGCAACAACTCAGTGGTTTATTCTCAGTTGAAAGACACTAAGAAGACTATTTTGGGGAGAAAACTTTCTAGATCTTGTGAAGGCTACATCCTTTGTATTCTCTTGCAGGGATGCCTTTGCGTCTTCTTGGTTTGAGTCACTATTAAGATACTACCCATCAATGGCCAGATGATAGATCCTTTAAATTAGAGAAACTTCTAAACTGGTAAAGTTTTAGAGAGCTCTCATTATAACCAGCTGTTTTACTGGTACTTATAAAAAAACAAAATATTGAGCTTCCTTGGTGGCACAGTGGTTGAGAGTCTGCCTGCCGATGCAGGGGACACGGGTTCGTGCCCCAGTCCGGGAAGATCCCCCATACCGTGGAGAGGCTGGGCTCACGAGCCATGACCACTTAGCCTGTACATCCGGAGCCTGTGCTCCGCAACGGGAGAGGCCACAACAGTGAGAGGCCCGCATACCACAAAAAAAAAAAGAAAAAAAAAAAATATATATATTAATGAAGATCGATATATATAGTGGCTAACATGAGAACTCCCTTAGTCTAAAACAAACAAACAAAAAAACGGTTTGAGAAGCCTTATTTGTGGTCTGGGCTTTCCCTCAATGGGTCTTACACATTCTAATAAAACATCAGATTAATTGTTAATTGGGTTGATTAAGAAGAAGCTGAGGGAAAAATCAAGAGACTTCTTCCCAAAAAGGTGAAAATTTTAAAGGGACTCATCCTAACAGGATAGAAATCTTTAGATGGCTATTAAGAAATGAGATAAATAAAACAGATATTAAAAGGATTAAAACAAAAGATTTTGATACAAAACTACCTAAGGTTAGATGGGCTAAAGGGACCCCTTATCAGTCCCTAACATTAAAGGACCCCAAACAAGTCTGCTCTATTTAACCCTTTATATATAATATATATTTTACATATACATATATCTGTATATAATATGCATATTAAGCTGGAAGAAAATTACACTGAAGAACCTAGCCAGAAATTGTTTGGGGCAACAGTTAGGCCAATTAACCAAGTTAAAAGATTAAGAAAAGGGCCTGAGTGCCTTGGCTTAACTCCTCACTGGGGACCCCAAAGCCTTTATACAAAAATAGATTAACTAGATTAAAAGGAAAGCTTCTGGGACTCCTTGTAAGACTAAGGCTTGTTGATGGGGTCTTAGTGGAAACTAAAGTTAAAGGTATAAAAGTTGATCGAATTGAGATGAAAGTTTATAAAAAATGGTATATTTAAATGTAAAGTGTTTATATTATTTTTGTCTAACTATATTGTGGAATAGACATTATGTCTCACTGGGGAATGCTTCTCCTGCCTCGCATTATAAGACAGGGTATAGGGCTTCCCTGGTGACGCAGTGGTTGAGAGTCCGCCTGCCGATGCAGGGGACACAGGTTCGTGCCCCGGTCCGGGAAAATCCCACATGCCGCGGAGCGGCTGGGCCCGTGAGCCATGGCCGCTGAGCCTGCGCATCCGGAGCCTGTGCTCCGCAATGGGAGAGGTCACAACAGTGAGAGCCCAGCGTACTGCAAAAAAAAAAAAAAAAAAAAAAGACAAGGTATATAAATCTACCCCTCAGGTGATATTAATCAAACATACTAAAGGAAACCAATAGGGTTACATGAGCCCACACAATATGAAATAAAAACTGGGAGATAATATTCAGGGGCTGATAAAAACAATAATAGAGATTTTTCTGCTCTGGGTTTAACTGACTCCCCCAGAAAGAGAGACTTTGTTGAATGCCTTGTGCAAACTTTTGAAGGCATGATAAATTGAACCCTAAAGTTCTAGAACCTAGAACTCTTGATTTTCAGTTTAGTTGCAAATCTTCTCACTGATACAAAAAAGCAAATTAAAGAAAATGTAGTTGGGCAAATCAATCTTTTAATTTTATTTAGGAAGTAGACTAGTTCTTTGGGGAATTAAAAGTAACTGTCTTTGTCTTGCAAATCTCTACAAATCAGAAATGTAAATATAGCCCACAATGACTTGAGACTGAGCCTAAGAACCTGAAACCAAAGAAAAAAGGAGGGGGCGGGGAGACCTTTTTAAACTGAAACCCTGGAAATACTCCCTCACCCAAAATCTAATTCATAGCCTCCTTAAGGGTTTGCCAAGGAGAAACACAAATATTAAAAGTCTTTTCCACAAATAATAAAGCTTTAGTCATCTGAGCAAATACATTTAAATTATTGCAATAGTTATTTATGAACTAGAAAGTTTATAGTGTAATACCTAAGTTTTAAAGTGAAGCTACGAGATCTCTAGTTATGTCTGTTTGTCTCTGTGTGTACATTATACATATGTATTAAAGTTAGCTTAGGTTTTGGTTTAATTGGTGAGAGCATGTCTTTGGAGTCATCAGTATGATGTTACCTGTATTATACCTAGGTTTACTGAGGGTCAATAAGTTTATGTTATTTCTGTTGCAGAGTTTGTTAGAAAAAAAAAATTTGTATGATGATATTTTCATAAGTTATAAAATAGAGGTAAATGAGATAAGAGTTTTTCAGGTGAACTCTTTAAGAATAATTATATTTTGGGTATGTCTATCCAAAATAGTTTCTCCAGAATTTTGGCAACCTGAAACTTAAGAGTTTTGCTAAGCTAAGTTATGGAATTTATTGAATATCCAGATTATTTTGAATAGGATAAAATACTGGAACATTGACTATTAAACAGGTTTAAGTTTACCTCCTCTTGTCTTCTTATGAGAGGGAAACTAAAAATGTTTGGGTTTATTAGACAAATATTTTGTATCACATTGAGGAAAGAAATTTTGCTATGAGAAGATATACATTTCTAGAGGTTATGGAATACGCTTATTTTGACAATCAGGAAATGCTGGAATGACAAACAGTTCAGAATTACTCACTTCTCAGGTTTCACTAGACATTAAGATTTTTAAGGGTTAAAATTATAATATATGTAATTAAAGCTACAGGGATAATAAGAGAAACATTTCAGTATTCAAAGAAAGTAGAACGTATGTTTTCAGCAAAAGAAGGTAGGAGGAATGGAAGTGCATTTTGTTAAGGGGAAAGAAAGTGATTTTGTCTTAAAGCTGGTTATTTCTAAATGGGAAAGAAAAATAAGAGATAAACTAATATAGATGCAGAAAGTTGAGGAAGGTTTGTAGAAAGGGAGTCCTGAGTTTTATTCCTGGTCAGGCTGGATTTGGATTGAATTTAATTAGGTAAATGAGTTTTGTTATTGAGGGTGGGCTGGTGCAGGACTAGAGTTTGGTTTTCTCTTTCTGTTAAGAGAACAACGTTTTCTTAGAATGTTGACCTACTTTTGATAACAGTGTGAGTTTCTCTGCCTTCTAAATGATCATTATTTGCCTTAAAGGTCTTTTATTGTCACTTTGGTTGAATGAATAAATATTGATTAATAAATTACATGAGACTAAAGAACTGATAAATATGATTTATAATTTTATGACTTTTTTTCTGAAATATACTGGCTTTTAATCTTTGTTTTCCAGTAAAATCTTTCCTCTTACATTAACTGTGACCTACAATTTGATAAAGTATACTTTGTAAACAATGATGAAACATTTATGTTTTTCTCTCTACCTGATCTATCCAGAATTTGGCTTCTCCAGCTGGCTCCCCTGTGGATGTGATGGCTTAACCAACCAGATTACAACTAGTTATACTAATAATTGTTTTAATTTGACCTCTCGTTGTTTTCAAATTATTTATGCCTTGTGCCTCGCTCTGCTATACTATGACTTTATTAATGTTATTAAGTATATTACTTACATTCTGTCTATTTTATAAGATTGGTGTCTCTTGCATTATCAAATGTGTAACTAGGTCTCCAACAAAATTATAGATGGCTAAATGTCCTGAGACAGTCAATCATGTATTCTATGTAGATAGAATAATCTTAGTACTGTAACTCTAACTATGGGAAGAAGCATCAAGGGAAAACATTTCCTGGATCATAATAGACTTAGTAAGACAGGTGAACCAGAGAATTTTAGGTTATCAAAAAGGGCCTAATCCAAAAATTAACATATTGAGTTATCAACAGAATCCTCACCTGGTCTAAGAATGAGCTTTCCTATTGCAGTGGGACAAATTGGTCATAAAATGCTTCCCAAACCTTGGTTGAATTTATGACCAAGAGGAGGCACTGTGGACAAAAAATGTTGCCTGCCATTTCAGTAAATAATGTTTCAGCCAACAGCCACTTCAGCCACCCCAGTGGTGTCCTGAGGGGGATGCAGGATGGAGAAAAACAGGTTACTGGCCCTAGATAGTTAAGACATCAAAGGAATAATTTCTATGAACACAGACTCTTGCATCTTCCCATATACAGAAAAGCACTAAAATCATTAAGTTGAGGTTTATGTATTTTGTGATTAGCAATAACCTTTTGATGTTCAGCTACATTTTTTTTTCAGCAAAAACTCCTGTATATCCTGGATCCTCCCTTATTTCTTTGGAACAGTTCCTCAGAGCTATCTGAAAGGCTGTCTCCTAGGCTATAGCCCTCAGTAAGGTTCCCAAATAAAACATAACTCTCAACTTATGGTTGTGCATTTTTTCCCCAGTGGAAACATCTCTGAGGACAAAGAGACACGGAGAGAAATCTGAACAAACAAGCTTTGTTAAGTTTTCCTGAATTTATTACACTTAGCTCATACTCTTTGCCCTACCATATATTTCTTCAACTTTCCACTGGTCATCAAACCTACATAAAAACACTCAGGTTTAACCATTTCTTTGGGTCTTCATTTCCTTATGAAGACTCTTGGGTCATGTAAAACTTATGTAATAAATTTGTATGCTTTCTCTCCTGTCAGTTTAATTTTCAGACCCAGTCAGGAGCTCTAAGAGGATCAGGATAAAGGAAAACTTTTCCTCCTTTACACGATCATCTTCCTTATCAACTCCCTAGCCTCTGTGACCACTCCCTGCCTTCTGCTTTAATCCTGAGCACTGCTTGTAGTTTCCTAGCTAAATAGGTCACTTCATATTTGTTCATTTTGAGTAATACTGGTCCCTCCAACTCTACCTCCCTGACATATCTTTGCTACCCTTCTTCTCTTAGCAAATGTCTATTTATTTTTAAGCTTACATTCAAAAATTTTCTCCAGAGAGCCTTTACTGACCTCTTTTTACACATGCACTTCAGGGTTAGACCTCTGCATCCTATCACTGCATTATTAGTTCGTTTATGTGTCTCTCCTTTCAGACCATGACCTCTTTGAAGGCAGACAGAGACTGTGCTTTATCATCTTATACTTCCAGGGTTCAGCATGTGAAAAGGTACTAAAACTGAATGATGTATTACCTATACCACCTTGAGTGGCACCAGGTTGGCGGCCAGGGAAATATTTGTCTCACATACAAGTAGTATCTGAACTGCTTTGATTATCACAGTTATCTATAAAGGCAAATTTCTTCCTAAAGCTCACTATTATAGACTTGAATCAAGGGGTCCCAAGAAGAACAGAAGATTTTCCCCCAATGGGATTAAAGTCTGTGCAGATAGAACCAGGGAATTGAGACTGTCCTGGCACTGGAGCTATAAAACACATAAAGAAATTTTAGTGAAATGGTAGATTCAAGGATCCAAATTAGAATATACACACTAATCATTCTAGAAGAAAAGCCTAAAAACCTTGAAAGTCAGCATGGGAAAGGAGACCAAAATCCAATTTGCAGTGATTAAGAAAATGAAACCCCAAATTGGCAAGTCCACAGAGACAGTCAGTTTCAGTCAAAGACTCTTAAGACTCCTTTTGGGTAAAATCAAACAATGAAAGTCTCCAACATCATACTCTCTGATATAAATCCAAATGGACTGGCCTCTGGACTCTAGAAGGGAACACACACACTCATATACACATCTTCAGGGAACAAGGAAAATATAATTCAACCCAGGGTTAAAAAGAGAATATATTAGGTTAACCAATATGTTATCTGATAAGAGCCACCAGAAACCATAAATATCACCTGCACTGATATCAATTTTAGGCCAGAAATTTGATTTTAAAGTCACCAGTGACCCACAAAGACAGGCTCAGTAACCAACCCTGCCAACAAATAGTTGAACCCACTGTAACCTCTTCTCTCAAGTTACTCTTTTCTAAGTCAGTCTCAAGAATACAGTTTAGTGATAGAGCTTGTGATTTTGTTTCCATGAAGACTGGGACATGAGTTCTTAGCTTCTTCTCTAGGAGGAAGGACTAATAAGGTTGCACATTCCCCAAACATAGTGAAGGTTTTAAAAAGTTCTGGGGAGCCAGAAAATATGACAAATGTCCACTACACATACCTAACATATTTATTCTTCAAAGCCACCCAATGAGGAAGGTATTGGGTTGGCCAAAAAGTTTGTTCAGGTTTTCAGGAATAGCTTATGGACAAACATGAACGAACTTTTTGGCCAACCCAATATTACCTTCCAAAATTTCCAGATTAAAAAAGTAAGACAAACTGGGACAGTAACTTGCACAAGGTTATAGAGCTAGTAAATGGCCAATAAAAGAATCCAATTCACTGCAGACATCATCATTCTCCACGTGGTATGTGTTGTCTGCCAAGGGGGAAACCCAGAGTCTACACTGAAAAGTGCTCATAGAGAGGAGGAATCAAAGAGAATACTGGGAAAATATTATGTCTTGTCTTTCCCAAACTCCCAGGAGAGCCAGGAGGTGGATCCTCCACCTACCTTAAATAGAGTCAATTTAGCATCAAGGAGCTGCTCAGTTACCCAGCAACTTTGTGAGTGCATGATCAGTGGGTGTTTACATGAGTCCGCCTCCCACTGCCACACACATCTGCATGCATTTTTCCTTACATGTTTGGGGATAGACATTTAACATGCAGAAGGATTAAACACTTTTTTCTCTACAGTGGGGGAGGAGTATGTGGATTAAAAACATTTGGCAATTTTTTTCAGAATATAAAGCTACCCTCACCTTCCTCATCTGAGATTCTGAAGTCGCTGTTATGGACTGAATGTGTGTGAAGCTGAACCCTGCCCCCTCCCAAATTTAATGTTGAAACCCTACCCCCAAGTGTGATGATATTAAGAGGTGAGACCTATGGGAGGTAATTGAGATTAGATGAGGTCAGGAAAGAGCTGCAACAAAAAGAGAGCCTTCTACAGGCAGGAAGCAGGCCCTCACCAGACACTGGATATGTCAATTCCCTGATCTTGGACTTCCCAACCTCCAGAACTATGAGAAATAAATATTTACTGTTTAAGCCACTCAGGCTGTGATATTTCTGAAGTAAGCTCCTTTTTCCTTTAACCACAAATCAACATAATTTATTTACATACATATGTCACCTGCCTGTTTTTCTGCTTGCCTCTATCATATTTCAACAGTAACAGCCTGGACTGAGAGTTGGGAGACCTGATTTTAGTCCTGTCTGTGTGACTCCAGACAGGTTACTTCCCTTCTCTGTCTCAAGCTCCTCAATAATAATAAGAGGGGAGAGGTGGAGAAAAGACAATGATCTCTACTCACAGTCTTCCACATTCTGTCATTTTTTTCCTGTCCTGGCTAACTCACAGAGCAACTGGGAGGAATACATGACATAAGGCATTTGGGAGTGCTGTGAAAATTTTACAGCATCTGAATAATATAGCATTATTTAAATGTACAACCAGCTGATCCATTTTTTTAAAATTCCTAGACCATTGTGGGCCCAGCCAAGCACTCTCATGCCCCCAATAACTATGTTAGATGTTGATCATGGGAAAAACTTCAGAGTAGAGAACACAAGGTAAAGTAAAGAGGGTGTGTTTGGAAAAGGACTGTGATTTGAGCCCTTCTGTTCTTGTTCCCTAGAAATGATAATTGGGCTTCTGGCTCCAGCAGGGACAATCCCTGTTTTGGGGAGATTTGCAATGAAATTTCGACAATAGAAGAAAATTGCATTTGTGTCTTTCTTTTCAAACATCTGATTCCCAGTTCAGCCCACACTCTAACACTTGTGGAGAATGATAGGAGCAGGCAGATAAGCCATTTCACCAATGTGAAAATGTGGATCTTCAGTTTACTTTAATCATCAGGATTGACAGGATTTTCTTCCTGGTAACAAAGCATCAGGCTCTTTTGCCTGTGCTGGTTTTATACTAGACTGAACCCCATTATCCCTCGTGTTGTATTAAACCCACACTTTTACAGAGGGAAAAAGCAGATTGTCTTGGATCATTTGCAAAACTTGTGTTGAGAGTAACCAGTTATTTTCTGAGGTGGCCTCTCAGTAAATATTTAGAAGTGAGTCTGTCATGTGTCGATTAAGGATTCCATTTGAGCAAGGCTGACATTTCTAAAACTTGGAAAAAGTACTAAATCCTTTTTAAGAAAAATTACTTAAAAAAATAAAAGTTCCTGTAATAAAGAATTCAAAGCCCCAAATACACATAAGAATTTTTTTTTCTTGTTCACCCTAATTAAGGACATTAAAGCAAGTCATGTGGCTCTGTAAACAATTCCTATATGTAGGAAGAGTTTTGAACAAAATAGTGAATGCAAAAGAGAGAAACTGTTTTAACCAGAAGTGACTTTCTTTTCCTTGCCTTTCTGGATCATCCAACTCCCATCCCTTACTTCCAGTACTCAGTAGGCAACAAGCCTCAAGCTATGTGTATATCTACCTGTAATGTGTATAGAAAAAGTCTCTAAAACTCAAGGACATATTTATTTTAAAAGAGGATTCTCAAAAAGGTGAAAGTGCTTAGGTTGAAGGAATCAATATCTAAGGGTACATTTTCAGGGGTTGACTAGAGAAAAACTTTTGTAAATATGGAGGATTTCCTGGTGCCCTTCAGGTTACTCTTGATAGGCAATTGTTTCTTTTTCGTCATTATCCCCATGGGATACCCAGTGGTAACAAGAATTGGGAAAGCTCCTGCGGCTCCTGCTCCTGGAGAACCTGGATCCAGCTAGAGGCACAACAGTAATAAGGGTCCTTGGGCTGAGGCCAAGATTAATTTCTCAGAATAAGTAACTTGTCCAAGGTTGTACAACTAGTAGTGGGAGAAAGTTTAAATCCAGAAGTAGACAGCAAATTTCATGTTTTTTCTACAAAACCATATGCCTTCTCATGCATGACAGGGAAACACCTCATCAATGTTACACTATTTACAATTAGTTGTCCTTTAATTGATTCATGACTGTTAGACTTCCCTTACAAGAAGCTTGTCAGCTCCTGGAGAGAAGGACACTATCTTATCCTTTCCTTTTATCCTTGCGCACTCACATGACAGCAAAGAACGCTCACAAACAAGAATAGGGATGAATGCAGTATGAACACAGTAGCTACAGAACGTGTGAGAATGGGATGCAGGAGCAATGTAAAGGAATTATGAATTAGTCTGAGGAAAACAACTGTCAAATGTAAGTTTGAATAGGGTTGTGAAGAACAGAAAAGACATGAATTGGTACAAAGAGGGAAGGGGGTAATCACAGGCACAGAAATGTCCCCAAGAACCACAAAAAAGAAGGAGAAAGTTTATGCAGGAATTCACATGTGTCTAGCTTCACAGAGGCATCATCAGGGCTGAGGGGGCTGGGTTAATTTGATTCCAGTTCCAAAGAAAATGTGATACATCATTTTGTAAAATGAACGCCATTTTGTAAAACATTCACAACTTCTTGTGTTTGAGCGGATCTGATCAAGCCATTCAGAATAGTGTATGTTTCTTGGTAAACTTTTCTATCAACCTGTTAGGAGGGACTCAGCATCTGTTAACTATGTGTGATGTGTTGTTACACTGCACAGAATGTCACCATTAAGAACAAATGGCATCAGCTGCCACCATGCTGCAACATTCCATTTTACAAAATGATATGCCATTATTAAGCAGTGAAGGATATTGTTTTCTCAGTATGTTTCCTGCTTATTCAATTGCTTGGTTACAATAACAACAATACTGTATGTTAAATACACTGAGGAGATACAGAAGGTTTATCCTTGGGTCCTCAATTATGTGGGACTCGCTCTTTGTCCTAGCAAATAAACAAACCCCCGACACCTGTCTTGATTATATTTCCTTAAAAGGAAGCTGGCTTTTCATTTTCCTTGTCAAAAGGTTTAAAATGAAAGAGAGCACCTCATGTGGAGTTGGGATAACCATGTGAGGCAGGGTGTGGTCTGGAGGAAGTCTGGTCTGTAGGGTAGGTACCAGCTTTACCACTGATCACTGTGTTGCCTCAGGGGGTCACACCACCTCTCTGATCTTCAGTTTCTCCCTCTGCAAAGAGAAAGGTTTTCACTAAAAAATTTCTAAGATCTTCTTGAACACTAAAGCTATATTATTTTCCCGTGCCTTAAAGAACAGTTTTTTCATTCAGTACATAAATATTTAGTGCCTAATATGTGCCAGGTATTGTTCAAAACACTAGGGGTACAGTAATTTGAAAACAAACAAACAAACCTGCATTTCTGGAGTGTAGCTTCTAATAGGTGGAGATCCAGAATTAAAAAAATAAAAGTAAATATATATTATGTCAAGTGGCAGTAAGTACTGTGAAGAGGAATTAAGCAGGACAAATGGGATAAAGTGTGAGATTCTGGAAGTAGGGTAGGATGGGAAGTGGGATGCCAATTTATTTGGGTCAGTCAGGAAAGCACTGGCTGATAAGATCACATCAGAGCAGAGAGCAGAATGAAGTGAGAACGTTAACTACACAGGTATCTGTATATTCTAGGTAGATTACCGAGTATCTAGGTAGATTCCTTCTACCTAGAATACTCCGTATTCTAGGCACAAGGAAGTGCAATACAAAGGCCCTGAGGCAGGGGTGTGTTTGAAGTGCACTAGAAATCTGTGCTGTCTCCAAGTGCCCTGGCTTATAGGGACATCCAGAGGCTCATCTGGATGTTGCTATTTTCCCTAACTTGCCTTCTGCTCCTGCTGATTTGAGCAATGTTCTGGGCAGCATTGGGAACATTCTGGAAAATGCCTACCCTTGAGTATATGGGAAGTTCACAGTTGTCCTCTCTGAAACTTGGTGCACTGGAGAAGAGGAGAAATCTCCTGGGAGTTCATATGAAGCTGTAACCTTCCCTCAAGTACATCAAGTCTCCTCTTCACAAATAGTAAATGTTATGGGAACTTTTTTTTTTTTTTCCTGAAAAAGACAAAGTTGAAACTTAACATAGTTATATCTGGGAGGAAAAGCTAAAAGCAAAATCTGATCTGTGAAGGTGGGAATGGTCCTTTGTCTAAATGTCTACCATGAGAACATTTGTAATTACAACCACACAATCACCTTGTAGACACTTAATAGCTTGATATTTTTAGTGAGTCTCTTTGAAAATGAGAAACCCCACTGTATTAAATGAACCCAAAAAATGTTATACAGTTTTGCTGAGGCCTAAAACAAATTGCAAACAGATCCCATCCAGTACGCTGTAATACTAAGTGTCACATTTAGTAGAATAAGATTTTGGCTACCTTGTCTCCAAGCATTCTTAAGAAAGACTTTAAATAACTTCAAACACAACCCCACAGTGTTTCCCAGACAGAGAAACTGGATGGCTGACCACATAAGGAATTCTGAAAAATCCAATCTCATGTTTACATCTATTCTAATTACCTCAACTTATAATGATAGCTCTCTCTTCTGTATTTTTACAGTTTAAAAACGATTAATTTATTTAAGATTCCTCTTTAGAATATGCCAATCACTGCTGTTGGGAAGAAGACACAAAGAAGAACACTCTATTTTTCCCTTTGGGTATTTACCCTCTGCCATTGCCTATACATAAGGGCAGCATGAGTTTAGGTATCACGAGACTTGCAAACCAAGTGCTGTAGGAATATAGAAATGGGAGGAAGAATTGCTATTTAAGTAATCAAGAAAGGCTTCATGAAAATGACAATGTTTTTGATGAGCCTTCAGGTAAGGACTTTCCAGAAAAATGAGAGGGAAAGTGTTGGTAGAACTGCAAGGAAGATAACATGGAAAGAGTAACAAACTGGAGGACAAAAGTAGTAAAAGGTAAGAACTAGAAAGTGTGGTGAGAATCACATAATGCATACCCTTGAATTAAAGGTGTTAAGAATTTGGACTTTAAACTGTGGGTAACTGGGTAGCCTTTGAAGCCTTTGGAACAGAAGTTACATACAGATTAATATTGCAGCAGTGTATATATTTTAGAGTAAAAGGAAGCTACAAACAGAGTCGACAGACTTAAGAAAATCAATTCTAACTTAAACTAGAGTGGTAGCTATGGTAATACCAGAGAGAGGAGATGAAGAACAACTCTGACCTATACCAGCCACTCTAGCAAAATTTTAAAGAGTTTACCAACTGTTTTGTGCAAAATAGTCTGGGGCAGTGGTTGTTTCTTAATTTTTCCTTTAATTTCCACATCTAGCACAGGATTGATCACAAAAGATATGCTGCATAAATAACTGCTGATTGGCTAAAACAAAAAGAACTTGTCTTGTGCTAGCCTCTTCAATGAGCAATAATAGAGGGCATTCCCTGCATCCACCCGAGTCAGAGAATGGGCTAGAGCCACAGTCTCATCTGTCACATCGAGTCACAGCTAGAAAATTCCCTCCATGAAAAATCCAAAATAGTGGCCCATACATACTAAAAATACACGTCAACATCCCTTACCCCACTTCTTCCTCTTTGCAGAAGCAGAACGTCAGGATCCTATGCAGCATAGAAGGCTTCTAAATTAAATTTCAGGGCAAGTTATGGTGCCCCACTCATGACTATGGTCACATAACACCAACATTTTCAGATAAGAAGCAGAAGTACTCATCTAACATCAGCATTTTTAGCCTACTCTGGCATTTCTCAGAGAGGACTGCATTGTCCTATTAAGAACTCTCAAGAGTACTCTCAGTGCTCAGCAAACTCTACATGGACAATGGGGGCTTATTCCTAGGGCACACAAGAAACCGGAGTAAACTGAGTCAGATGTCACAGTCCCACTTCAGCACCTGCTCCATAATGCTGTGTTAATGAGTGTGTGTCTATGGCATGGAGATGGGACATGTGAGGTCTTCATGCTTCTAAAAGCTTTACAATCTATATCCCACAAACAGCCTTGGAAGAGGAAGAATTTCATCTTTGAGTTATTGAAAACAGTGCTTTAGGCCACATTTATGAATGTGATTCTAGTCTGAGTTTCCATGAAAATATGCAACAATCACACTTCACGTTCATTCCCTCTTTGAGCTTCATACTCTTCTGAAGTTTGATGTATAAACCCAGTTTATAGATTTTGCTTACAGGATAAAATAAAAACATTGCTTAAGGTCTTAGGAAAAATTGCTGTGAAAGACAAGACTACATTGACAGAAGTTTTAAAGACTGACAAAATCCAGTGTTCACAGGGATATGAGAAGTGAGTGGTATTGTAAATGGATATAGCTTTTCAGGAGGCAATTTAATATTATTTGTCAATGTTACTTATGAATTTATTATTTGATCCTGAAATTCTGGTTGTAGAAATCTACCAAAATACTTGTACATGTACACAAAGACAAATGCATGGGAATGTCACATTCTTGTGACATGAGAATGTCACAAATGTGTGTGCATGTCACACAATGCACATGTACTGCATTTTTTGTCACATAGGAAAAAATAGTGGCAAGCTCAATGGTTAAATCATGTTTCATCCGTACTATGGAACATTATACTGGCATTTTTTTAATAGAGAAAAGATTGTAAATTTTTATTCTATATATCTTGTCTGTAGCTTGAATTTTTTTTATAATGAGTATGTATTCATATATTAATTTTTAAAATCTTTTAATGTAAAAAAGAATCTGGGCTACAATCCCAAACTCTATACTTATAGTACCTACTGTGTGTCATGCACGAGATGAATAAAATGCTATCCTTTTTTTTCTTTTCCCTTTTTCTTCAGGGAACATGGAAGGGGACACAGACATAAGCAGTTATTCAATGAAGGCAATAATAGGGATCTATGCTTCCTTTCCTTCCATATGGCCCCCAAACTGATTTCAGTTATGCATTGACAGTCTATGCCTGTAAGAAGGTAGAAGAGATGTGACAGAATGAGAAGCTGGCCTGAGGAATCAAAGCTGGGTATGCTAGGCAGTTTCCAGCAATGTAACCATAGACTAGCTATTTAATTTCTGAGACTCAGTTTCTTTATTAATAATTATGAGTAAACATATCCTGCCTCCCACAATGATTTTTTCAGGGAAAACAGTCAATATACTATACATGAAAGCACTGTATAAACTAGAAGGTATATACCAAAAAAATAAATTATTTTAAATAAATTTCCTTGCTGTGGTTTAGAGGGCTAAAAAGAAAAAAATCCTCAAGTTGTGCAGGCTTCTGCTTCTTCTACAATGACACATTTTAAGGATGCCACATTTCTGAGTATGGAGTACTCAGAATAAGTACTCAGACTTATTAGATGTAAAATTATTTGTGTTATTAGTCAGAACCTATTTATTATATGTAAATATGTATGTGCAATTCTGAAATAAAGGTCACCTCTATAAACAACCAAAATGGTGATATAAGAAGATGCTAACCAAAATTTTAAGCTGAGATCAGACCCCAAAACAAATTATCTGTAATATCATATATAAACTACCTATCAATTCAAGGAATGCAGAACACCAAAAAAGATGGGGATGAGGCTGCAAAGACAGATGGTAAAAGGAAAAAACACCTGGTCAGGGTTTGATGGCTGGAAGTGATCATCCAAGCTCCTGGTTATTACTTAACACAACACTCAGAGGAGGGGATAAAGTTTCCAGCAAACCACTCAGGTGAGATGCCACGAGAGACCTCTACTTGTGAGCCCCAAAATGCCTGCTTGGACCTGCCTGTTATATCATCAGTCCAATAATCAGAATTACACGTGACCTGCCACCACCTCCTCCCCCCAATCTCTGTTGCCCTGTTCTAGGTGAAAAGAGCAGAAATAACCCTCTAAAGAAGTCTTTTTCTGCCTCATGCAACTGGAACCTAGGTTCTCTAGGGGCAAAAACTGTCCATATTAAGAAAACTGAAAATTAAAAAAATAAAATTAAATAAAAACTTCAGTGCTTTGAAATCCAAACCTCAGATATTTTCAAAACTGAGATGTGATGCATTTCCTTTGTCCTGCCTTAAGAAATGTGCATTCAGGGTTCAGAGGAAACTCCACAGGTGATCTCCCCTTATCGTTGCCTGCAGCCCTACCAGAACCTCAGAGACGTCTCCTTCCTCTATGCTCCTGGAGGTCATACAGTGACCCTCCCCAGATCACCCTGCCCTCACTCTTCAAAGCCTGGAGTCAATCCTGATTATTCTTCAGTTTAGAATAGAGGACTGAGACATACAAATTACACACAAATCCCCCAAACACCACATGAATTTTGTTTTATCTACATAGGTTATATTGTTTTATTTTCTCATTTATCTTATAGTTTTGCTTTTCTTTTTTTAAGCATAGGGAGTTGGAAAAAACAATAATTTGACTCTGTCTCCTGACGAGGAAGAAGTATACGACACTCCCATTAGTTTCAAGTCAGCCTGCCCAAGGACTGTCTCTCTTCTCAGAGAAAAAGATGATGAAAGCAGATTTCCATTTACTACGTAATGAACCAGAGACAGGACAAGGTGCTGGGTTTGGTACTTGGGGAGAATGAGCAGGTGTGTGCTTCAGGGCTGAGCGTGAGGTACTCAACTGCCATCACTTTTCTTGGTAGGAGGACTCTTGGCAGCCTGAGGTAACAGCTCAGTCTTTGAAGAAAAAATATCACACTGGAGTGACTGTCACCTCTTCAAAGAGTGAGGCTATTGAATTTTTTCTGCTTTTTAAATCTAGGAGATGCATCTCACCTAAGGATGAAATGATCACATGATGATGCCTGCAAAAATGACGAGGCAGAGTGAAGGAGTAGAAGAATTTCCCCCAGATTCTATGTTTATTTATCTATTTATTTGTTATTTAAAATGTTTTAATTGAAACATAGTTGATACAATATTATAGTAGTTTCAGGTGTAATCCATAATAATTTGTCATTTACATACATTATGAAATGATCCCCAAGCTTAGTGATTATCTGTCCCCATACAGAGTTACTACAATATTATTGACCTTATTCCTTATGCTGTATATTACAGCCCTGTGACTTACTAATTATATAACTGGAGGTATATAACTCTTAGTCCCCTTCAACTATTTCTGTCACCTCTCACTCCCCTCCCTTCTAGCAACCACCCATTTGTTCTCTGTGAGTGTGTTTTCATTTAGTTTATTTGTTTTGGTTTTTAGATTCACATATAAGTGAGATTATGCTGTATTTGTCTTTCTCTGGCTTTTTCCCTTAGCATAATACCCTCTAGGTCCATCTATGTTTTCACAAATGACAAGGCCTCATTCTTTTTATGGTTGAGTAATATTCCATTGAATATGTATACCACAACTTCTTTATCCATTCAATCTGTTGATGGAAACTTAGGTTGCTTCCATGTGTGTATGCAGTGGCTGCTGGCCTGTTGGTGGGTAGGGCTAGGTCCCATCTGGCTGACTGCAGGGTCCCAGGATTGAAGCCAGTCTGCTGGTGGCTAGGTAAGCCCTTAGAATTGGTAGGCTAGAGGAAGCAGTCCTAAAAGGAGCTTGCCAGCACCAATGTCCTTATGGTAGAAGTAGCCCCCTAAATGACAGCTACCAGCATCCATGACCTCATGGGGATTCTTAGTTTCTTGATGTCTCTGCAGGAAGCTCCCCAAGATCAGAAAGTTGGTGTAACCCAGGCTATTTTCATATTGTTTCCTCTGTACTGGGACCTGGATCATGTGAGATTTCTGCATGCCTTTTAAGAACAGAATCTCTGTTTCCCACAGCCCTCCAGCTCTCCTGTATGCAAGCCCCACTGGCCATCAAAGCCAGATGTTCTGGAGTCTTGTCTTCCTACCTCAGGACCCCTGGGCTAAGGAACTTCATGGAATGGACGTCTCACTCCTTGGGGAGAACCCCTGCAATTGTGATTATTCTCCTGTTGTGTTTCACCTACCCAGGGGTGTGGTTCTTGATTATACTGTGTCTCTGCCCCTCCAACCCATCTTGTTGTGGTTCTTTCTTCATATCCTTAGTTGTAGAAAATATTTTCTGCTAGTCTTCAGATTGTTCTTATAGATAGTTCTATAAATAGCTGTAAATTTGGTGAGCTCATGGGAGAAAGTGAGCTCAGGGTCTTCCTACTTCACCACCTCAGTCACACCCTCCACTTGACTCTATCTTTAACTGTGGCCTTCTTATAAGCCTCCATGTACTAGCAACAGAAGCCAGTTATGAAGCATAAGCTTGGCTGTGGAAGTGACTAAAAAGAATAGGTAATCCAGATGGATTTCAAACCACAATATTAAAGCAATTTTAAGTATCATAGACTCAGCAATTAAAAGTGACAAATCATAGCCCCCAGAAGGTTCTGAATGCCAATATGGAGACTCCATAATCCTGGCTCTTCAAATAGAACCAGCCACCTAAAATGGACAGTCCCAGAGTTTCAAGGGATGAGGGACCCTTGCTCAAAACTCATCTCTCTCTGCTTAACTTATACCTGAGTTCCCCTTTGTCAAGGGAGCCAAACCATTTCTTCCTGAATCAAAGATACAGCTGAAATGACAGTTGAGCTAGGGACCATAAACAAAAGAGACTAAATGCAGCCTCCAAAGTACATTACTGGTTTCAGCCTTTGCTTAAGAATAGATTTTCAAGGAGGGAGTAAGGGAAGTACGAGGGAACTGAGGCTATGAATTGGTGAAGGAAGGAGTATGGCATACTTGAAATAAATCCCACCTAGTCAAATCATTGGATTCAATTTTCTGATATTTTATTAAGGATTTTTTGTTTAACTTCATGAGAGATGTTGTTCTCTTTTATTTTCATATAGTTTTCTTTTTTGTGCTGTCTTTGTCAGGTTAATACTGGTCTCATAAAATAAGACATTCCCTCTTCATTTGTTTCTGGAAGAGATTATAAAATTCATGTTAATTCTTCATTGAATATTTGATAAAATCCTCCACTAAAACCATATGGGCCCATGGATTTCTTTTGGGGTAGCTGTTCAATTACAATTTCTATTTTCCTAATAGTTATAGGGCTATTCAAAATATCCATTTCATATTGGTGAGTCATAGTAGTTTGTGTTTTTTGAGGAATTGGTAGATTTCATCTAGGTATCAAATATGTTTGTAGAGATATGGTTGTAGCAATCTCTTATTGTCCTTTTAATGTCTTAATAGTCTGTAATTATGTCCTCAGTTTCATTCCTGATATTGGTAATTTATGTATTCTCTTTTTCTTTCTTTGTCAGTCTTGCTACAGATTTGTCAATTTTATCATCTTTTCAAACAAAAAAGGTCTTTATTTAATGGTTTTGTCTATGGGTTTCCTGTTTCCAATTTCATTGATTTCTGCTCTTATCCTTATTATTGATATTTCCTTCTTTCTTCTTGCTTTAAATTTATTTATTTGCCTCCCTTAATGTGTGCCTAAACTGTTGATTTGAGATATTTTCCTCTTCCCTTATTTAAGTATTTAAGGATAAAATTTTTCCTTTCAGTACTGCTTTAGCTGTGTCTCACAAATTTTGATAAATTGTATTTTCTTTTCTTTTTTTTTTTGTTTTTTTGTGGTACGCGGGCCTCTCACTGTTGTGGCCTCTCCCATTGCGGAGCACAGGCTCAGTGGCCATGGCTCACAGGCCCAGCCACTCCGCGGCATGTGGGATCTTCCCGGACCGGGGCATGAACCTGTGTCCCCTGCATCAGCAGGTGGGCTCTCAACCACTGCGCCACCAGGGAAGCCCTGTATTTTCATTTTAATTCAGTTCAATATACTTTTTATTTTACTTGAGACTTCTTATTGACACATTATTCAGAAATTTCTTGTTTAGTTCCCAAGTCTTTAGAGATTTTCCTGTTATCTTTTTGTTATTGATTTCTAGGTTTTTTTTCATGGTCAGAGTATACACTGTGGATGATTTTAATTCTTTTAAATTTTTTGAGATTTGTTTTG
Source organism: Leucopleurus acutus (assembly GCF_964270905.1). Taxonomy (NCBI): domain Eukaryota; kingdom Metazoa; phylum Chordata; class Mammalia; order Artiodactyla; family Delphinidae; genus Leucopleurus; species Leucopleurus acutus. The sequence continues at coordinate 33,082,454 of NC_139155.1, forward strand.
TGGTGCAGTATATGGTCTGACTTGGTGTATGTTCTGTGGGCATTTGAAAATAATGTTTATCTGTTCTTGTTGAGTGAAGCACTTTACAAATATTACTTAGATCCTGTTGGTTGATTATGTCCAATGTCTGTTTTTTAATTGATGTATTAATATCATTTACATTCACTGCATGATATCCCCATGGCTGAGAGGGGTAAAGGTGTGTCATTACTGGTTCCCAAGCTGTCTCTGCTGACACCACAAAGTGGAAGTGGCCTAAATATTGCTGGGTATAGTAAAGGTTTTGACTCTCCACTAGGTCTCCCCTGACAAGAACCCAATTTTGTGTCCCTCCAAAATGTATATGTTGAAACTCTAACCCTCAATGTGATGACATTTGGAGATGGGGCCTTTGGGAGGTACTTAGACCAAGGACAAGGGACCCAGGCTGTTGGGATTAGTGTCCTTATCTAAAGAGACACCAGAGAGATTGTTCTCGTCTCTCTCCACCATGTTATAACACAGCAAGAAGGCAACCCTCTGCAAGCCAGGAAGAGGGACCTCACCAGAACCTGACCATGCTAGAATGCTGATCTCAGAATTCCAGACTTCGGAACTGTGAGAAATAAAGTCTGCTTGTTTAAGCACCCAGACTCTGGAATTTTGTTATTACAGTCCAAGAAGACTAAAGCTATGTGGGAGGGGTCCCTTGTTGTCATCCCTGTCCTTTAACTAGAGAGAGAGGTCTTTTACTGGGGCTTTTTATGGTGTGCACCCATTGGCGTTTCTGGGTTGTCAGCTTGTCTAGAACTCAATCTGAGATATATAAATGCAAAAAAAGAAACCCAGGGAACTCACCACTCCATCATTCTTTGGGTCCAATGTTCCCTTGTTGATCTACTTACTTCTCTCCATCTTTCAGAATCTGTTTATATTTCTTTTATATATTATGTCCAGTATTTTTAATCCTACCTAATGGGAGGAATAAAGAAAAGTATGTCTACTTCATCTTCCTTAATGGGAAAGTTCTCTCATGCCTAACTTTTAAAGGAAATGAAGTAAACTTACTTGTTATTAACAAAGGTGTCCGATCTAAATTCCAGGAAGTAATCCCATTGTCTCACTGTATCTAAAATGCTTCCACTTTAAGAATCACATTTTCTAAATGAATATTAATTATTAATGTACAAGAGATGAGTATAAATACTACCCAGAAGAGTATCACATTAGAAAATCTTGTCATGTGTGGAATGGTTGAAAGAACTAGATCTGATTGATGTGCTGGACTGGTTACCATATAGTACAGTAGGTTTCTTCTTTATAAATCCTGGGGGACAAATAAGATTAGTGAGTTCTAGCTAAATGAGGCAGTTCAGTCTCAATATGACTTGCTAATAATAATAATAAAAATAACTAACCCTGAGTATTTTATGCAGCCAGAGTGCCAAGTGTTATATATGCGGCATCCCACTCGGTTTCTACCACCACCCTGAGAGGTGGGAGCTCTCCATCCTTGGATGAGAAGGACCAAAGATTAAAGAAGTTGAGTGACTTATCCAAGCCCATACAATTAGTATACAGTGGAGTCATGATTCAAACCCAAATCTGTCCGGCTCCAGAGTCAGGGTCATCAACCATTATGCTCTAATACCTCCCAGATAAATAGAGCTTCGGAACAATCAAACAGGGTACATCCAGACTCTGTAAAAACTCTCTGCTACGGCAGAAATAAATCTTTCTTGGTGAGCTATGGCCTGACATCTTATGGCAAAAGGATCTCTCATTATCTTTTTCATAAGAATAGGCTGGACAAGCTACATGATTCTCTTTTCATCTCAACCATTTAATCATTTGGAATTAAGTGAGTCTGTGCACACATCTGAGATGTGTTGGTCTTTCTTCCCTGTGTGTTCTAACTGGTTTATTTGAGGACTGAATTTCTCAAGCTGTGCATGACAAGTACAGGGTAGCTCCTCACTACCAGGAAATTAGAGCAAATGGCTGATTTTTATTTTTTCATTTATTTTTTTGCTGTTTTCCCTTTTACATCTTTCTCACTCCAGTCTCTTTGAAGACTATATTAATCTACATGCATTTTACACTGAATGTTTCTCATCTTATCCTGAAGGGAGGATTTTGCAAATGGAAAAGGGAGTTTTAATCATGGCAAACTTGTTCAATTCCTGCTTTGATAGCAGTTCCTTTAAATTCAGTTCTTAGGTCTATACAAGCCATGTAAAGCAAATTTAATACTTCACACTGAGGATCTGGAAAGTACTATGTACTTTAGTACTAGTACTACAATGAGGGTAATATTTAGTTTAAGATAAAAACTGCTTGTGTGTTGTGTGTGTGTATGTGGGTGTATTGGTTAGGGGGGCTAACTTTGCTGTCAGACAAAGCTGAATTTGTACTTCTTTTCTTCCACCATTAACCATAGAACTTGTGTCTTCTCTCCATCTGTAAAAATGGAGGTACTTGTAAAACCTCTCTCATAGTTCTGCTGTGTATAAGTGGGGTGATTTTCTTTTGATCAGGTTTCAAAAGTTTCTGGCATGAAAATATTTTGATATTCATACTGAGTATTCAACTATTAGATATTCAATAATTCACTGGTTTACAAGAGAAAGTTGTAGCACTTAACACTTTATTTCTTTACACCAGGTCTTTAATCTCCAAAATTACTTCCTTTAATACAAAAACTATGTGATGTAAACAATTCTGGTTTGTATGTATCAAGATATTCACCCCATTGTTTGGGTATATGAGGGTCATTCCAAAATTGTATTTCCTTAGGATTTCTCTGATGGATATCAAAAAATATAATAATAAAAATAAAAAATATACAAAACACACTTGTCTTTCCTTCCTCAAACCTTAAAAGCATTATAACAATGCATCTAATTTCAATGAGTATCAATAATGTGATTATGTATAATTAGAGTAAAATAAAGTTCTCTCATGCCAATGGAAAAAAATAATAAGTGGGGTGATTTTCATGTGTGTGAGGTGATTTTTAATACACCTAGCACAATGTCTAACACACATAGGAGGTGTTCCATTAATGTCAGCACTTTTCTCTTTCCCATTTCTATTATCAATTTGATGAGAAAACATTTCTTTCCCATGCTTTATAATCACAAATACCTGATCAGTTAAAAAAATAAAATAAAATAAAAATATTGTCAGAAAAACCTCAAGAAAAAAATATTTCTAGAGAAAGTTTTGGGCACTTATCTAAGATGTACTTATCATCCAAGTGAAAGCCCTGATTCTCAAGTTCTCTAGAACAACACTGTCCAAAAGAACTTTCTGTTCAGTTCTGTAACCACAAAACCACGTGTGTCTGTTGAGTACTTGAAATATCACTAGTGCAATTAAGGAACTGAATTTTTAATTCTAAGTTTAAAGTTTTAATTTAAATAATCATGTGTGGTTAGTAACTATCCGATTGCATAGCACCGCTCTAGAGACTGGTCCCACTGAAAAGCTGACTGACATTTTTAAATTCAGTGTTCCCTAGAGATATGATAGCCTTTCCAGCAGTTGTAGAAGCTTGACAAATAGATGAAGCAAGCTAAAGCTCCTGTTCTCTCATTTTTACCTCCAAACTTCAACTTCATAATTTTTCACACCTTATTCCCACCCCTCCATCATATTATTTGAGCAAGTGAAATCAGGTTAAACTAAACATCAAATAAATTATTTAAACAGATAGTTTAAGAGCTTGTGTAAAGGTCTTCTTTTGAAATTCTTGTTTAATTTAATGAAAATGTGGGAGAAGGAGAAAGGTGGACTGGTGTTTCTAACATCTATGGTTGCCTTCTCCTCAAAAGGTCCACAGGGGTATAGAGCAGGTGAAGGTACCAACTTGCAGTAAAGCTATTACTGAAGGCAAATGGCCAATGAGATCAGATAGGATTTGGTGGTGGGCCTGTTAATAAGACAAGATGCAAACACAATCATACTTTATGTTTACAAGTACCTGAATCTTTTTAAGGAAGAGACCTGAAAAGTCCAACATCTTGTCTGATTCCTTAACTATTATATGCATCACTCAGTTTACAAAAGTGAGACACAAAGAAATTTGTGACAGATTCAGCAAGACCTAGACTTCCTGATTCTTATTTTACCTTTGACTCACTAGCCTGACTCAACCTTGCATAAGACTAGACATTAGAACTCCTTCAATGATTCTCTTAATGGTTGACTGTAAATATCATTAAGTGATGTGGTTGTGTCAGAAGTTTTATGACTACAGAACAAAGATTTTTTTTCTGGTATATAAAGCTAACAGATTGATGAAGACCTCTCAAAAGTAACCTTGTATCCCTGAGATACAAGTCTTGGCCATAATGCTCTCTAACAATAAGTCCAGGTCGCAGACAGAGTGATGACAGTTCACCAAGAGGAATGCAATGTGAGAGAACACAAACCTGAGTCAGCAAATCCTCCTCGCCAATGTTGATCAGTGCCTGACAAGTACTTCCTGCTATGAGGGTTTCAGAGAAGCTGAAGGGAGGAAATTTGTTAATTGTTTTGGGTTGTGTCTGCTCTTGACTTAGAATCTAATCATTCATGATACAGATGAAAGTGTCCAGACATGGAGAAATGCCATATTATCTTCACTGAAAAAGGGAGGTAACATTAATTTATAGATTGTGCCACTTCTCAAGGTCTAAGGGTTTTCAGAGGAGCATTTCAGCAGGGTTGACTCTAGAAGCAGGGGGAGAGTCAAGCTCATGCTCTGGAAGAGTTAGAAAGACCTGCCGAACAGGAAACAACCTCCTGTTACTGAAGAAAGAGAAGGCACACATCACAGTCTGCAGCCCTGCTGAAGCAGATGACTCAACCAGTGCTCCTAGAGGAGAATGTGGATCCACTGACATTGTCCAGTGAAAAGTCTGACTGACCCTTACCGATCACATTTAGTGATCAGGAATACAACTGCAATGGACGGTCATTGACATCACTGCACAGCAGCAGCTGAAGTGAGTCAGATCTTGTTGCAAATTCTTCTTCTATTCCCATCCTATTAAATTAAAACTAACACTTACATATGAAGAAGACATCCTTAATCCACCTCACATGCTAAAATTGCATTGTATCCCAGAAGGGAGAGACAACAGGTAGTTTGTATATCTATATCCCCACTGCATTAGTTTCTCTCCTTAGGCCAATAGTGCATATTTTCAAGTAAGTAGATAAGGAGTTGGAAATGATTCTTCTGCGAGAAAATAAACAAGAAAATCAAACCCATGACATTGGTCTAATTATTATTACTAGATTAGCCGTACACCTTGCGTCTAACTAAGTTAACCAGTTTGGACAGGGGACCAGTCATTAGGAAGGCCCCAGGGAGTGGCTGACTGACTTCCTGAAATGTTTCCAGTGGGTGGGTCCCTCATCTGACAGGATTCCAGGACACATCTGGGAAGCCTTGGGACACAGCAACAATCCTGAAAAGAGATCTCTATACACTAAGGTAAAAATAGCTTTCTCCTTCTGTGAAATGTCACTTCACATTTTACCATGGTCTAAGATTCAAATGTCTGTGTTATATTCAGTGCTAAACTCAGGCATCGTAGACATTTTGACATCTTCTGTAGTTGCTGGATTAATATGCAAATAGGTTATTTTTTAGACTGCATTAAAGAACATTTAGATATATTTAAAGGACAGCCAGTGTTAACCAAATGGGAAAGGAAGGAGAGAAAAGAGGGTGAGAGATTTGAATGAGATGGGACATCCAACCTGTCACAGAAAATAGACAGTAGTGGCTAAGAATATTGGAAGAAATATTGAAAATCAATTTTAAGTGTTTCTTACATGGAAACTCAAAAGTAGGGCATTTCATTCATCACAACTGGCCTGATTCTTTCATTCCTTGCCTGTCATTCTGACTTCATGATTTTTTTTTTCCTTTTTTGTCAGGTTGTTTCCTTCTTGACTAAAACAGAGAAAAAGAAGGTGACTGGATGTGGTTCCAGCCAGAAATTTCTCTGTGGAAGTATCTCACAGGCTGTGGCTTCATCAGCAATCCCACGACCTGTCAGACATACAATACATGTAGAAAGCATTGTGTCTGAGTTATAAGTGTGTTGAGTGTGGGGGGGTGGGGGGGGAGAATCAAACAATCAGTCAGTGGTTCTTTCTCTTCTCTCTGGAGGATCATTTAAATGTAATTTTTAAAAAATAGAATTTATTTTTCAGAGCAATTTTAAGTTCACAGCAACAATGAGCAGAAAATAAGATTTCCCATATAGTCCCTTTTCCCACACTTACATAGCCTCCCCCATTATCAACATCTCCATCAGAGTGGTACATTTGTTACACTTAATGAACCTACATTAATACAACACTATCATCTAAAGTCTATAGTTAATCATTAAGGTCCACCCACATTCAATGAGTTTATAATGACGTGTCCATTATTAGTATCACAGAGTATTTTCACTGCCCTAAAAATCTTTTGTGCTCTGCCTAGTCATCCCTTCTTCCTCTCACAATGTCATATAGGTGGAATCATGAAAAATGTAGCCTTTTCAGACTGGCTTCTTTTACTTAGTAAAAGGCATTTAGGTTTCTTGCATGTCTTTTCATGGATTGACAGCTCATTTCTTATTAGTGCTGAATAATATTCCATTGTCTGGGCTATCCATTCACCTACTGAAAGACATCTTGATTGCTTCCATGTTTTAGCAATCATGAACAAAGCTACTATAAAAATCTGTGTACAGATTTATGTGTAGACATAAGTTTTTAATTCCTCTGGGCAAATACCAGAAAAGCAATTGCTGGATCATATGGTAAGAGTATGTTTGGTTTTCTAAGAAACAGCCAAACTGTCTTCTAATGTAGCTGTACTGTTTTGCATTCCCAGCAGCAATGAATGAGAGTTTCTTCTGCTCCATGTCTTCACCAGCATTTGATGTTGCCAACTGTTTTGGCCATTCTAATAGCTGTTTAATAGTATCTCATTGTTTTAATTTGCATTTCACTGATGACATAAGATATGGAGCATTTTTCATATGCTTATTTGCAATCTGTATAATTTCTCTGGTGAGATCTCTATTACGGTTTTTGGCTCATTTTTTAATCAGGTTGTTCATTTTCTTGTTTTTGAGTTTTAAGAATTCTTTTATATTTTGGATAACAGTCCTTTAACAAATATGTCTTTTGCAAATATTTTCCCCCAATGTTTGGCTTGTCTTTTTATTCTCTTAGTGTCTTTGGCAGAGTAGAAATTTTAAATTTCAGTGAATTCCAGCTTATCAATTATTTCTTTCATGGATCATGCCTTTAGTGTTGTATCTAAAAAGTAATGGCCACATCCAAGGTCATCTAGATATTCCATGTTATATTCTAGGAATTTTTTAGGTTTCTTTTTATTTGTTTTACATTTAGGTCATTTTGAGTTAATTTTTGTGAAGAGTATAGAGTATGTGTCTACATTCCTTTTTTGTATGTGGATATGCAGCTTTCCCAGTACTATTTGTTGAAGAGGTTGTCTTTTCTCTATTGTATTGCCTTTGCTTTTTTGTCAAATTTCCATTGACTATATTTATATAGGCCTATTTCTGTGCTCTCTATTCTGTTCCATTGATTTGTCTACTCTTTTGCCAATACAATACTGTATTGCTTATTGTACTGTTATAGTAAGTCTTGAAGTTGAGAAGTGTCAATCCTTCAATTTTGTTCTTCTATTTCAACATCATCTCAGCTATTCTGAGTCTTTTTCCTCCCCATATAAACTTTAGAATCAGTTTGTTGAAATCTGAAAAATAACCTTCCAGGATTTGATTGGGATTTCACTGAATCTATAGATCAAGCTATTATAGAACATAAAGATTAAATATTATAATTTGCATAATTCTACAAAATTATGCCCATTTTACAAGATCACATGACTTACTTTGGCCAATGGGATGTGAACGGACGTGTTTTTATGTCACTTTTGGGCAGAAATTTTTGTTTTGTTTTGTTTTGTTTTATTTTTCCAACTTTATTTTGAAAGTTGGCATACATACAGAAAAGTTGAGATGATAGCTTAATGAATGCCTGTTCACTCTTCACCAACGTTCAACCAGTCGTTACTATGTTGCCACATTTGCTTTTTCTCTCTCAAACTCTTGTTATTCTCTTGCTGAACTGTTTGAGATTTAGCTGTAGACTGTCCTGACCCCTCACCTCTAAGTACTCCAGAGCACATCAACTAAGAATGAGGATTTTGTCCTTCCTAACACAGTACCATTTTCACATCTGAGAAAATTAACACTAATTGCATAATATCCATCCATATTCAGATCTTCTATTATCGCAAAATGTTTGTTTTTTTTACTATTTTTTTTTTAATACTTGGCTGTGTTTTGTCTTCATTGCTGCACACAGGCTGTCTCTAGTTGTGGCAAGCAGGGGCTCTTCTTCGTTGCGGTGTGCAGGCTTCTCATCACAGTGGCTTCTCCTGCTGTGGAGCATGGGCTCTAGAGTGCAGACTCAGTAGTTGTGGCGCACAGGATTAGTTGCTCGGCAGCATGTGGGGTATTCCCAGAACAGGGCTCGAAACCGTGTCCCTTGCATTGGCAGGCAGATTCCTTTTTTTTTTTTTAACACTTTTATTGGAGTGTAATTTCTTTACAATGGTGTGTTAGTTTCTCATTTGTAACAAAGTGAATCAGTTATACATATACATATGTTCCCATATCTCTTGCATCTCCCTCTCTCCCACCCTCCTTATCCCACCCCTCTAGGTGGTCACAAAGCACCGAGCTGATCTCCCTGTGCTATGCGGCTGCTTCCCACTAGCTATCTATTTTACATTTGGAAGTGTATATTTGTCCATGCCACTCTCTCACTTTGTCACAGCTTACCCTTCCCCCTCCCCATATCTTCAAGTCCATTCTCTAGTAGGTCTCTGTCTTTATTCCCATCTTACCCCTAGGTTCTTCATGACCTTTTTTTCTTTTTTTCTTAGATTCCATATATATGTGTTAGCATACGGTATTTGTTTTTCTCTTTCTGACTTACTTCACTCTGTATGACAGACTCTAAGTCCATCCACCTCACTACAAATATCTCAATTTTGTTTCTTTTTATGGCTGAGTAATATTCCATTGTATATATGTGCCACATCTTCTTTATCCATTCATCTATTGATGGACACTTACGTTGCTTCCATGTCCTGGCTATCGTAAATAGAGCTGCAATGAACATTTTGGTACATGATTCTTTTTAAATTATGGTTTTCTCAGGGTATATGCCCAGTAGTGGGATTGTTGGGTCATATAGTAATTCTATTTTTAGTTTTTTAAGGAACCTCCATACTGTTCTCCATAGTGGCTGTATCAATTTGCATTCCCACCAACAGTGTAAGAATGTTCCCTTTTCTCCACACACTCCCCAGCATTTATTGTTTCTAGATTTTTTGATGATGGCCATTCTGACTGGTGTGAGATGATATCTCATTGTAGTTTTGATTTGCATTTCTCTAATGATTAAGATGTTGAGCATTCTTTCATGTGTTTGTGGGCAATCTGTATATCTTCTTTGATATACATAGAGAATCCTAAAGATGCTACCAGAAAACTACTAGTGCTAATCAATGAATTTGGTAAAGTAGCAGGATACAAAATAATGCATAGAAATCTCTGACACTTCTATACACTAATGTTGAAAAATATGAAAGTGAAATTAAGAAAACACTCCCATTTACCAGTGCAACAAAAAGAATAAAATATCTAGGAATAAACCTACCTAAAGAGACAAAAGACCTGTATGCAGAAAAAAGACCTGTATGCAGAAAATTATAAGACACTGATGAAACAAATTAAAGACAATACAAATAGGTGGAGAAATATACTATGTTCTTGGATTGGAAGAATCAACATTGTGAAAATGACTATACTACAGATTCAATGCAATCCTTATCAAAATACCACTGGCATTTTTCACAGAAATAGAACAAAAAATTCACAATTTGTATGGAAACACGAAAGACCGCAAATAGCTAAAGCAATCTTGAGAACAAAAAATGGAGCTGGAAGAATCAGGCTCCCTGACTTCAGACTATACTACAGAGCTACAGTAATCAAGACAGTATGGTACTGGCACAAAAACAGAAAGATAGATCAATGGAACAGGATAGAAAGCCCAGAGATAAACCCACGCACATATGGACACCTTATCTTTGATAAAGGAGGCAAGAATATACAGTGGAGAAAAGACAGCCTCTTCAATAAGTGGTGCTGGGAAAAGTGGACAGCTACATGTAAATGTATGAAATTAGAACACTCCTTAACACCATATACAAAAATAAACTCAAAATGGATTAAAGACCTAAATGTAAGGCCAGACACTATCAAACACTTAGAGGAAAACATAGGCAGGACACTCTATGACATAAATCACAGCAAGATCCTTTCTGACCCACCTCCTAGAGAAATGGAAATAAAAACAAAAATAAACAAATGAGACCTAATGAAACTGCAAAGTTTTTGCACAGCAAAGGAAACCATAAACAAGACCAAAAGAGAACCCTCAGAATGGGAGAAAATATTTGCAAATGAAGCAACTGACAAAGGATTAATCTCCAAAATTTACAAGCAGTTTATGCAGCTCAATAACAAAATAAACAAACAACCCAATCGAAAAATGGGCAGAAGACCTAAATAGACATGTCTCCAAAGAAGATATACAGATTGGGCAGAAATTTTAAGCACCAATCCATAGTTTCCAGGTTCTCTTTGCCTTTTGTTTTAGCTGTTAGTAAAAACAAGTAAATAAAAACTCTGTATATAGTCTTCCAAGATTTGGCTGTTTGAAATCTACATATTTATTTTTTTAATATCAAAAATCCTGCCTCTTACAAATGAAATATTTGATTTCCAGACTGTTTCTTTTCTATTGTGGGTTCTACAGAATCAAAGCTGGCCAATTATTCCTTATTCCCAAGATGTCTGTCATTTCCCCAAAGGCAGTACCTACAGAAAGCTGTCCCTGGTGCCCAAGAGAGAAGGAAAGAATTAAAGAATTTCAAGAGTAGGAATACCTATTAATATCTGTAAATATTATTCTGATACGTGTGATAAAATACATCTTGGGCATTAAAACAGCACAGGCTTGTCACACTGCCTACACACAAAACCCAATAGTACCCGTTCACAACTGCCCTCTAACTCCTATTTTGATTGTACCACCCATGCTTTTTAACATTTTGGTGTGAGGGGAGGGGCATCTATATCTCATAAACACCACAGTTCCATGTTACATTTACTCAGGGAGAAAAAAAAGTCTATTAATAATTTTCTCTGTAATTCTACCTTTTTAAAATAACATCAAATTCATCAATGTTACAAAATATCAGGTAAAGAGTAGATCTCAAGATTTTCTTGGAAGGTTGGTTTAGAAGCTGGGAAATCCACTTTAACTGATATAAACAGTCCATTTCTTCTACGAGGGGTCAATCTGATGGATGTTCTTAGTTATTTTCATCTTAGATTACTGTCTTCCTATTATTTTAGAGAAGAAGGGAAGGTCATGAAGGAATTCGAGTACAGACACTTCAGACTCAGATATCTTGTTCTGTTTATTAGGGTGTTGTAAAATGAGCATAATTTTGCAAAATTATGTAAATCATAACATCTGCTTATTATATTGTCCTCCCAGATCAGGATTTAAACTCTCCTAAATCAAAAGCTATTTTCTCTCTTGAGATGTGCACACATGTGCTCTTGCTCAATATTTGCTAACAGGAAATTGGGAAATACCATAATAAGGCAGAAGGTATGTTCAGCCCTTATCGTCTCTCCCTTTCAGGCTGTAGAATAAGCTTTAAAAGGGGCTTTAACAAGGCTGGGCCCAGGTTAACCTTGGAATGGACTTCTGGCATTCTGCTTGTGGGGTGATCCAGAACTAAGTGGTCTCAACTCAGAAAACTGCAGAGGCTAGAAATGGTCTTACAGTTGGATAGGAAGAGGTCACTGAAGGGATAGACATACCAGCTCTGGAGGTGAATAAAAAAGAACGTTCCTTTCTTTGACTTTAGAGAATTGAGTTCTAGGTTTTGAGAAGAACCTCATTCAAACCTACCTATTAGATGTGGTTGGCCCTTACAATAAGCCAGAGATAAGGAGAAGGGACCCATTGGAGATTCAACTGAGGAGGTCCACAGCTAATGGACTTTGGGAAGAATCATATCATTTTCCAGATTTTAATTTCTCCATGTCTCCTTTAACTTTTTGTGAAGTCTTATAAGCACTAGAAGCTGCCTTCAGCCATTACTGTGTGGAATTATGAGGAAGGCCTGGCCTACACCTTAAGCTAAAGGTGCAAAGGACATAACAGCTGTCTAAAAGTAAGTTTTCTAGTGACTACAGAAGAGAAGTACAGCAGTCTGAAGCCAATAGCTAGCTGCAGTGGGCAACCACAACCTGGAGGGAATCCATGGAACTAAGCCTATCAGCCATCCTGAACATGTCCAAAGACATTTGAGGAGAAGAACATCGTAAAAGTCTGAGCTTTTGCAGGCTTGCAACATGGGGGATTGTGTCATAATGATTTGAACATCAAAAGAAGTCATGACTGTAGTCACAGGCTGCTGACGTCTGATATCTGAGTTCTAATAACAATAATACTTTTTTCATATCTAGGGTTAAAAGTCCACCTAAGATATTGAAATACTTCCAACATGATTTGTGACTGTCCTTGACTACTCCAGCCCCAACTCACGCACCTCCTAATTGTTCTCACAATCCAGCAACTAAAGGGTCAACATCTGACAAAGTTGGGGGTCTCTAGAGCCTGTTCCATTGCCACAACATGCTGATTATTAGATTATTTGGCTGTTACCTTTGCCTACATGTAGCTGAGCTTGACTGTAAAAGATAGAAGAAAATATTTTTAAATGGTGTTTGTTTATTTTTTAAAGATTTTTTTGATGTGGACAATTTTTAAAGTCTTCATTGAATTTGTTACAATATTGCTTCTGTTTTATGTTTTAGTTTTTTGGCTGCAAGGCATGTGGGATCTTAACTCCCCAACCAGGGGTTGAACCCACACCCCTGCATTAGAAGGTGAAGTCTTAACTACTGAGCCACCAGGGAAGTCCTTAGTATTTGTTCTTAAAGAGTTTATTTGGGAGAAAAATAAAGGCCAACTTATGTAGGCTAAAGAACATTATAGTAAATGCCTTATAAATACAGAGCCAAGGGGAACTGTAGAAAGCTAGAGTAATCAGGAAGGCTGAGGGAGGTCAGATGAAGGGAAAGTAAAGTTTTCTTGAAGGAGTGTTGGCTTCTGTCCTGGGTTGGGTTAATATTTTTACATTACCCTCACTCTAACTATATATATCTTTTGCCACATGATAAAACGCAATTGTTTCTGGGCTGTGCAACTCAACCTCCCTTGTTTACTTGCCGACCACTAATTACCACGTTGATTTTTCTATGTAGTAGTAATAATTGAAGAAATTATGGGGTGCAGTATGAAGAGAGACAATGGACCATCTCTGTCCTAAGTTATGGAGCTGCCATAATTCTCAAGGCCAAATCTTTTATTACATTATTCTCAATAAAATTTGGAATCAACTGTATATAAATAATGACCCAATTAATTCATTTAAATGAATTCACTAATTTAAAATGAATTGTGATCAATTGTTAGGAGCAGCAACTTAGATATTAATTCCATACAAATCTGACTGTATATTTAACTCATAATGAAGGCAGTAAAAAGCAAAGCCATGAAATACAGAATATGTGGGAATAAAATTGGAGCATGTAAGAGAATCCAATTGTGTACACTTCTTAAAAGTTTAACGGTTTCTAAAATTCAGTGTTATCATCCCAGTATTAAAAAAATCATCAGATTAATGATATCGCTTGTCAAGAAACTGATGAAAAGAAGTTATAATAGAAGAAAAAAACCCTAAATTTTTCCATTATCTTCAGTGGATCAAAGCAAAATATTTGCTTAATTGGGTACCATAGTTGAACTTGTCACTGTTTTACTGCCCTGTAAATAAAAGCTGTTTTCAAAAGCCAGATAATTAGGTGTCAGAGCATGTGATAGTCAAGTACATGAGAGAAAATCATTAAGAAACCCCCCCACATCCCGTCCCCCCCATGAAACCACATATACTTTTCTTAAAGGAAAATGTCTTTTAGAAAGTTTTTCCAAGTATGCCCTAGGAATAGGGTCATAGCTGTGTTAGTGAAAATTTGGGTAGAATTTTTTTTTTATGAAATAAAAAAAATTAATTCCAGAAAAGGAGAGGCTTCTGGTAATAGATGACTCATGAGAAAGAGCTTGGCAATTTTCTATCAACCATTATATTCTTTACAATGTATGAAGTTCAGCAGGGTCCTCATTACCCTACTGTGAGCTCATGGCCATGAATGGTGCAATGCAATGTTAATCAGACCTTCCTTCTCTGATGGCATTAAGAAGAAGCTAGCAACAAAAACTTCCCCTCTTCTAGTATTAAGTATATTGTATGAAAACCTTTCCTTCTGAATTCTTAATATTTCAAAATGGTGTCCTAATTTTCAGGTTATGTGAGTACAGTAGTTTTGTGACTCAAATATATCTTTTTTCCCCCATTTTGCTACCCCAAAACCCTTCCAATGTCTACATTTACTTTTAAGCTTGTTTCTAGAATCCAGCCATGCTATGATCCTTGGTTTCTTTTGAAAAAGTGTTGCTGATGTTGCAGCTTAGTAGATCCCCTGTCTTCGTTCAAGGTTCCGGGAAGAATGTTGGCCCACCTCTTCGCTGAAACCTCATTTCACCAAAAGTCTTTTTTTGAACCCCAGTCTAGGTTAGCCCCCACCCTCCCACACCCACAGGCCCTCTCATAAAACCCAGAGCTTCCTCATTTATCATGGCTTGTTGACACTGATCTCCTACACTGGATTATGAGAGAGGTGCCAGAGCTGGGTTCCTGCTTAACCACAGCCTCAGAGAGGTGTTTGGGACACAGTCAGAGTGCATGTTTATGTGCCGAATGTCATATAGAGCGTATCCTTCATTGCATATTTTTATATGTTATATACAAGTTACATTACATTATATTATATATTTTATATATATTTCATAAATTATATAATATACTTTAAATCTTAATTTCAGCTATCACAGGAAATTTCTAATCAGATTTCTATCCTGGAAATATTTATTCTTCTATCTGGAAGTATTTTTTCTCTAGAAAGCTTAAAACAACAAAACTAATACTTGCTTTTTAATAAAAATGTCTTAAAGCTAAGACCACAAATTTTTAAAAATAAATATTTCACTGTATTCTAAGGATGAAAACAGTTTTAAGAACTAAAGAAACTACTAGGTGGTAGAGCCATCAAGGGCTAATAGGAAAGTTCTTGGTGCACAGTGGGATCCTCACCTGCGAGGATGAAAGCTGTGATCCCTCACCATCCACACTGCCTTCATCCCTAGCAGGGTGAGTGCTGGTCTTCAAGGCCTAGGGCATGGAGCCAACCCTGCCACTAAGACTTTATCTCCGGTTTAAAAGCTTTATTGATTCACATCTGCCGATGTTCATTAGCTTCATTCTTGAAAGAAGGTATTTGAGAGCAGGGAGAGAGAATGAGAGGGCACAAAATATTTACTTCACATGGGGAAGAAAGGATGTAATGTGAAAAGGATACATTTCACTAGCACAGCCCAAGTTTTGCAAGCCTTCATGAGGCCTAGGAGTTTTTCCATGTAATAAATTCTGCCCAGGCTTGCAGTTTGCAGTACCATCCTAAATTATTTTATTTTTACCAAATAAGAACTGATGGAAACCTTTCCAGCGCTTGGACGGCTGTATTGTCCAGGAGTAATCCCTGTATGATGCTCTAATGAGGAAAAGCGCCCATTTGTTCAGTCAACCAGACCAGCATTTACTTTGCTGAGCCCTAATGATGATTAAGGAAACAAGACTTTCCTCAGAAGCTGTGCTTCCTGATAGAAGAAATACTGGAGAGGCCAGCACTCATTGTTTCTGTCTGAGGCTCAAGAAGAGTTCCTTTCTTTTTTTTCCTCACTAAGAGGAAAAAAGTACAAAAATAATGGTTATAAGCTCTTAATTATAGCTTGTAATAATAATAACCCCAAAGAATCTGATCATTAACATAGGTAATGACCAGTTTGTTAGTGTGTTAACTGCTCTCAGCTCCATCCTGGGATACACAATTATCAAGGCAGTCATTAAATACTAGTAATGACTAATTATTACAGAATTAAAAGCTTAAATAAAAATAAAATGAGATTGAAACTTTTTAATGTGTTGATGTGTCTTCTCTTTACCATGGTTGTACTGTATATTATGTTCTTATGAACGATGTTATTTCTAGAGAGCTTATGGCTGTTTCTGAGTGGGATTCCATTTACGTCTGCAGCAGATGTTTAATCTACCACATACTGGCTATTGTTTTATAAGTCCCTATACTTCTTTTTAATGAAATCTCCTTAAGTCACATATTTCTGGGTTTTTTGGGAGGTTGTTTTGAGGTGTTCAGGTTTGTATTCTGTTTGTTTCTTTTTACTTTGCCCTCACATTCTAATTTTAAAGTTTTATTCCTCATTTAATTAGCCCCAGGATCACACATACACAGACATCTTTGCAGCATTGTCAATATTATTACTGTCAACCAAAACCAGTTCCACATAAGCATGGTCCATGGCTATCTCAATAGAACAATATATTACCTTTGGATAGAATTTTATTATATCAAAGTGATTTTTAGGTCCAGTTGTGTAAATGTGAATTCATGTGTCTCCTCTGATCCACAAAGCACATCTGAGATGGAAGGAGTGAGATTTATACTAGCCCTATATTTTTAAACAAGAAAGCCAATGCAAAGAGAAGTCATATGAACTGCCTGAGGCCACACAGCTGGCTTATGTCAGAGCAAGAGTTGAGAGTAAGTGGTGCGGTGGAAGGAGCCCCAGGCTGAGATCAAGGGACCTGATTCTTTTCCTAGTTCTATCAAGCTGGAAATACGTGTAAACTTTGAGGACTCCAGCTTTCTAGATTGAAGCTTCCTCATGGATAAAATGAGGTTTTAAACTTGATAACCTTCAGGGTTTCTTTCAGTTCTGGCCTCTTAATTCACAGATTTGTCTGGTATTAAACCAAGGGGCAGTTTAATTAAAGACCATGATATAATAAAGTTATATAAAAAAATGCATCAATGTGAGCTGAATTATTTGGGGGCAAGATTATGAGAATAGGAAAACATGACCTATGTCCTAAATGACAGGTTTGGGAAACAGAGTATTTTAACAAACAAGGTTAAAACACTGTCGTGGAAACAGGACAAACCCTGGACATAAAAGCAAGACAACTATAAGGTGATGAGAAAAGATCAAAATTATATTTCAGTAATTTAAATTCTGTGAGTCTCCAGGATAAGGAGACATCAGTAGTAGTTTCTTTGATAACCTGTAGCATTTTCTTTTGTTCCATCTTGGTTTAAGTGAAAATCTTTTTTGACATCTTTCTCTCCCTTCCTTCTCTGTTAGAATCTCAGCAGGGCAATCTAAAGCTTTGAGCCCTATAACTGGCTTCAAAGCCAAATTATATCACTTAGGTAAAGCTTCTATGCCCTTCCAATATTCCACACACTCCAAAATTCTGCCCACCAGAGTTACATGTGTACAAATAGACACACACATTCTTTTTCTTATTTTCTCAGGGAAATTCAGGATATAAGCACACAGGCAGAATAAAGGTTTGAGTGAGATATGAGAACAGCCCCTGGGTAAGACAGGTTGAAAATGTTACTGACAAATGAGAGAAGCGCAATCATTTTTAAGTTGTCTGGTCAATACCGACAAATTCTTTCCTACATTTGAGTTCATCTTGGTCACCAGTATTAGCCATGATGCATTCCTAAAATGCATTATGCCTTTCAAAGCTTTTTTTCACCTGGGTATAACTGAATAAGTACAAAGCCCTGTGAGGTTTGTAGATTTAAGATCATGCCTCTGTTTACAGATAAACTTCTCAAAAACAAGAAGAGTTGGATGGTGTATTAGAGCCACACAAATGTGTTCTTCTCATCACTGATATAGAATGAACCCAGTTAAAAGAGTTACTTACTGAACTTTCAATAAATATAAACTCATACTTTAAGTTTTACCTTTAGCTAAACTAAAAAAAAAAAAGTTTGAATGGTTTTTCAGTGAGGCAGTTATGACTAAACCTACCAAACCTATAACTTTTTTAAACTGTTGAACCAGAATAAATCTGATATTATAATATTATTGCATCTGAACTCAAAGGGAACTGAGAATCTATTTTTGTAATAATCTATTTTAATGTTGTGATTATTATGATTTTGCTCGTGGAAACTAAGGAAGGTAGTTTTGGTCATGCCTGGTAAGTGGGATAGTTTTTGAATATCATGGGATAAGATGAGGACAGTGAAAAGGCAAAAAGATAAATGACAATCTGGGAAAATATAGTTGCAAATAATATAGCAGAGAAATGATTAATGTCCCTGATATATTATTAGCTTCTAAAGCCCAACAACCCTATAGAAAAATGAGCTGGAGAAGTGAACATACAGCCACAGAAACAGAAATTCAAGGGCTCCTTAGCCATATAAAAAGTTGTTAACAATAATAGAAATACGAATTGAAAACACAAGATATCCTTTCTTTTATATTAGATTAGCAAAACTCCAAAGTTGACAGCATACCCTATAGGTGAGGCTGTGAGGAAACGAGCACTCTCATACATTTCTAGTGGGAATAAAAAATAACAAAACCAGGACATATTTTGCTAAAACATGCATTTACCTTTTGATCTAGCAATTCCAATTCCAGGAGTCCATCTTAAATTCACTAGTTAAAAGTATAAAAAGAGGGAGAGATGGAGAAGATGGCAGAAGAGTAAGATGCGGAGATCACCTTCCTCCCCACAGATACATCAGAAATACATCTACACGTGGAACAACTCTTACAGAACACTTACTGAACACTGGTAGAAGACCTCAGACCTCCCAAAAGGCAAGAAACTCCCCACGTACCTGGGTAGGGCAAAAGAAAAAAGAATAAACAGAGACAAAAGAATAGGGATGGGACCTGCACCAGTGGCAGGGAGCCGTGAAGGAGGAAAGGTTTCCACACAGTAGAAGCCCCTTCGCAGACGGAGACTGCAGGTGGCGGAGGAGGGGAGCTTCAAAGCTGCGGAGGAGATCAGAGCCACAGGGGTGCAGAGGGCAGAGCGGAGAGATTCCCGCACAGAGGCTCGGTGCCGACCAGCACTCACCAGCCCGAGAGGCTTCTCTGCTCACCCACCAGGGTGGGCGGGGCTGCGACCTGAGGCTCGGGCTTCGGTCGGAGCACAGGGAGAGGACTGGGGTTGGCAGCGTGAACACAGCCTGCAGGGAGTTAGTGCACCACGGCTAGCCGGGAGGGAGTCCAGGAAAAAGTCTGGACCTGTCTAAGAGGCAAGAAACTTTTTCCTCCCTCTTCGTTTCCTGGTGCGTGAGGAGAGGGGATTAAGAGCGCTGCTTAAAGGAACTCCAGAGATGGGCACGAGCCGCGGCTAGCAGCGCGGACCCCAGAGACGGGCATGAGATGCTAAGGCTGCTGCTGCCACCACCAAGAAACCTGTGTGCAAGCACAGGTCACTATCCACGCCGCCCCTCCAGGGAGCCTGTGCAGCCTGTCACTGCCAGGATCCCGGGATCCAGGGACAACCTCCCGGGGAGAACACACGACGTGCCTCAGGATGGTGCAACATCACACTGGCCTCTGCCACCGCAGGCTCGCCCCGCATCCGTACCCCTCCGTCCCCCAGGCCTGAGTGAGCCAGAGGCCCAGAATGAGCGGCTCCTGTAACCCTGTCCTGTCAGAACGAAGAACATACGCCCTCCAGCGACCTACACGCAGGGGTGGGGCCAAATCCAAAGCTGAATTTCGGGAGCTCTGCGAACAAAGAAGAGAAAGGGAAATCTCTCCCAGCAGACTCAGGAGCAGCGGATTAAATATCCACAATCAACTTGAGGTACCCTGCATCTGTGGAATACCTGAATAGACAACGAATCATCCCCAATTGAGGAGGTGGACTTTGAGAGCAAGATTTATTATTTTTTCCCCTTTTCCTCTTTTTGTGAGTGTGTATGTGTATGCTTCTGTGTGAGATTTTGTCTGTATAGCTTTACTTTCACCATTTGTTCTAGGGTTCTATCCATCCATTTTGTTTGTTTGTTTGCTTTGTTTATTTTACATAATTTTTTTCTAAATAATATTTTTATTTTAATAACTTTATTTTATTTTACCTTACTTTATATTATTTTCTTTTATCCTGTTTCTTTCTAATTTTTCTCCCTTTTATTCTGAGCCATGTGGATGAAAGGCTCTTGGTGCTCCAGCCAGGAGTCAGGGCTCTGCCTCTGAGGTGGGAGAGCCAACTTCAGGACACTGGTCCACAAGAGACCTCCCACCTCCACATAATATGAAATGGCAAAAATCTCCCAGAGATCTCCATCTCAACACCAACACCCAGCTTCACTCAACGACCAGCAAGCTACAGTGCTGGACAACCTATGCCAAACAACTAGGAAGACAGGAACACACCACATCCATTAGCAGAGAGTCTGCCTAAAATCATAATAAGTCCACAGACACCCCAAAACACACCAACAGACGTGGACCTGCCACCATAAAGACAAGATCCAGCCTCATCCACCAGAACACAGGCACTAGTCCCCTCCACCAGGAAGCCTACACAACCCACTGAACCAACCTTAGCCACTGGAGACAGACATCAAAAACAGCAGGAACTACGAACCTGCAGCCTGCAAAAAGGAGACCCCAACACAGTAAGATAAGCAAAAAGAGAAGACAGAAAAACACACAACAGTTGTAGGAGCAAGATAAAAACTCACCAGACCTAAGAAATTAGGAGGAAATAGGCAGTCTACCTGAAAAACAATTCAGAATAATGATAGTAAAGATGATACAAAATCTTGGAAATAAAATAGAGAAAATGCAAGAAACACTTAATAAGGACCTAGAAGAACTAAAGATGAAACAAGCAATGATGAACAATGCAATAAATGAAATTAAAAATACTCTAGATGGGATCAATAGCAGAATAACTGAGGCGGAAGAACGGTTAAGTGACCTGGAAGATAAAATAGTGGAAATAACTACTACAGAGCAGAATAAAGAAAAAAGAATGAAAAGAATTGAGGACAGTCTCAGAAATCTCTGGGACAATATTAAATGCACCAACATTCGAATTATAGGGGTTCCAGAAGAAAAAGAGAAAAAGAAAGGGACTGAGAAAATATTTGAAGACATTACAGTTGAAAACTTCCCTAATATGGGAAAGGAAATAGTTAATCAAGTCCAGGAAGCACAGAGAGTCCCATACAGGATAAATCCAAGGAGAAACATGCCAAGAAACATATTAATCAAACTGTCAAAAATTAAATACAAAGAAAACATATTAAAAGCAGCAAGGGAAAAACAACAAATAACACACAAGGGAATCCCCATAAGGTTAACAGCTGATCTTTCAGCAGAAACTCTGCAAGCCAGAAGGGAGTGGCAAGACAAATTTAAAGTGAAGAAGGTGAAAAACCTACAACCAAGTTACTCTACACAACAGGGATCTCATTCAGATTTGATGGAGAAATTAAAATCTTTACAGACAAGCAAAAGCTGAGAGAGTTCAGCACCACCAAACCAGCTTTACAACAAATGCTTAAGGATCTTCTCTAGGCAAGAAACACAAGAGAAGGAAAAGACCGATAATAACAAACCCAAAACAATTAAGAAAATGGGAAAAGGAACATACATATCGATAATTACCTCAAATGTAAATGGATAAAATGCTCCCACCAAAAGACACAGACTGGTTGAATGGGTACAAAAACAAGACCCATATATATGCTGTCTACAAGAGACCCACTTCAGACCTAGAGACACATACAGACTGAAAGTGATGGGATGGAAAAAGATATTCCATGCAAACGGAAACCAAAAGAAAGCTGGAGTAGCAAGTCTCATATCAGACAAAAAAGATTTAAAAATAAAGACTATTAAAAGAGACAAAGAAGGACACTACATAATGATCAAGGGATCAATCCAAGAAGATATAACAATTGTAAATATTTATGCACCCAACATAGGAGCACCTCAAAACATAAGGCAAATACTAACAGCCATACAAGGGGAAATCCACAGTAACACATTCATAGTAGGGGACTTTATCACCCCACTTTCACCAATGGACATATCATCCAAAATGAAATAAATAAGGAAACACAAGCTTTAAATGATACATTAAACAAGATGGACTTAATTGATATTTATAGGACATTCCATCCAAAACCAACAGAATACACATTTTCCTCAAGTACTAATGGAACATTCTCCATGATAGATTATATCTTGCGTCACAAAACAAGCCTTGGTAAATTTAAGAAAATTGAAATTGTATCAAGTATCTTTTCCTACCACAATGCTATGAGACTGGATATCAATTACAGGAAAAGATCTGTAAAAAATACAAACACATGGAGGCCAAACAATACCCTACTTAATAACGAAGTGATCACTGAAGAAATCAAAGCAGAAATCAAAAAATTTCCTAGAAACAAATGACAATGGAGACACAACGACCCAAAACCTATGGGATGCAGCAAAAGCAGTTCTAAGAGAGAAGTTTATAGCAATACAATCCTACCTTAAGAAACAGGAAACATCTCGAATAAACAACCTAACCTTGCACCTAAAGCAATTAAAGAAAGAAGAACAGAAAAACCCAAGTTAGAAGAAGGAAAGAAATCATAAAGATCAGATCAGAAATAAATGAAAAAGAAATGAAGGAAATGATAGCAAAGATCAATAAAACTAAAAGCTGGTTCTTTGAGAAGATAAACAAAATTGATAAACTATTAGCCAGACTCATCAAGAAAAAAAGGGAGAAGATTCAAATCAATAGAATTAGAAATGAAAAAGGAGAAGTAACAACTGACACTGCAGAAATACAAAAGATCATGAGAGATTATTACAAGGAACTCTATGCCAATGAAATGGAAAACCTGGAAGAAATGGACAAATTCTTAGAAATGCACAACCTGCCAAGACTGAATCAGGAAGAAATAGAAAATATGAGCAGACCAATCACAAACACTGAAATTGAAACTGTGATTAAAAATCTTCCAACAAACAAAAGCCCAGGACCAGATGGCTTCACAGGCAAATTCTATTAAACATTTAGAGAAGAGCTAACACCTATCCTTCTCAAACTGTTCCAAAATATAGCAGAGGGAGGAATACTCCCAAACACATTCTATGAGGCCACCATCACCTTGATACCAAAACCAGACAAGGATGTCACAAAGAAAGAAAACTACAGGCCAATATCAGTGATGAACATAGATGCAAAAATTCTCAACAAAATACTAGCAAACAGAATCCAACAGCACATTAAAAGGATCATACACCATGATCAAGTGGTGTTTATTCCAGGAATGCAAGGATTCTTCAATATATGCAAATCAATCAATGTGATACACCATATTAACAAATTGAAGGAGAAAAACCATATGGTCATCACAATAGATGCAGAGAAAGCTTTTGACAAACTTCAACACCTTTTTATGATAAAAACCCTCCAGAAAGCAGGCATGGAGGGAACTTTCCTCAACGTAATAAAGGTCATATATAACAAACCCACAGCCAACATCATCCTCAATGGTGAAAAACTGAAAGCATTTCCACTAAGATCAGGAACAAGATAAGGTTGCCCACACTCACCACTCTTATTCAACTTAGTTCTACAAGTTTTAGCCACAACAATCAGAGAGGAAAAGGAAATAAAAGGAATCCAAATCGGCAAAGAAGAAGTGAAGCTATCACTCTTTGCAGATGACATGATACTATACATAGAAAATCCTAAATATGCTACCAGAAAACTACTAGAGCTAATCAATGAATTTGGTAAAGTAGCAGGATACAAAATTAATGCACAGCAATCTCTGGCATTCCTATACACTAATGATGAAAAATCTGAAAGTGAAATCAGGAAAACACTCCCATTTACCACTGCAACCAAAATAAAATAATATCTAGGAATAAACCTACCTAAGGAGACAAAAGACCTATATGCAGAAAATTATAAGACACTGATGAAACAAATTAAAGATGATACAAATAGATGGAGAGATATACCAGGTTCTTGGATTGGAAGAATCAACATTGTGAAAATGACTCTACTGCCCAAAGCAATCTACAGATTCAACGCAATCTCTATCAAAATACCACTGGCATTTTTCATAGAACTAGAACAAAAAATTTTGCAATTTGTATGGAAACACAAAAGACCCCGAATAGCCAAAGCAATCTTGAGAACGAAAAACGGAGCTGGAGGAATCAGGCTCCCTGACTTCAGACTATACTACAAAGCTACAGTAATCAAGACAGTATGGTACTGGCACAAAACCAGAAAGATAGATCAATGGAACAGGATAGAAAGCCCAGAGGTAAGCCCACACACACATGGACACCTTATCTTTGATAAAGGAGGCAGGAATGTACAGTGGACAAATGACAGCCTCTTCAATAAGTGGTGCTGGGGAAACTGGACAGGTACATGTAAAAGTATGAGATTAGATCACTCCCTAACACCATACACAGAAATAAGCTCAAAATGGATTAAAGACCTAAATGTAAGGGCAGGAACTTTCAAACTCTTAAAGGAAAGTGTAGGCAGAACACTCTATGACATAAATCACAGCAAGGTCCTTTCTGACCCACCTCCTAGAGAAATGGAAATAAAAACAAAAATAAACAAATGGGACCTAATGAAACTTCAAAGCTTTTGCACAGCAAAGGAAACCATAAACAAGACTAAAAGACAACCCTCAGAATGGGAGAAAATATTTGCAAATGAAGCAACTGAGAAAGGATTAATCTCCAAAATTTACAAGCAGCTCATGCAGCTCAATAACAAAAAAACATACAACCCAATCCAAAAATGGGCAGAAGACCTACGTAGATGTTTCTCCAAAGAAGATATACAGACTGCCAACAAACACCTGAAAGAATGCTCAACATCATTAATCATTAGAGAAATGCAAATCAAAACTACAATGAGATATCATCTCACACCAGTCAGAATGGCCATCATCAAAAAATCTAGAAACAATAAATGCTGGAGAGGGTGTGGGGAAAATGGAACACTATTGCACTGCTGGTGGGAATGTGAATTGTTTCAGCCACTATGGAGAACAGTATGGAGGTTCCTTAGAAAACTACAAATAGAACTACCATATGACCCAGCAATCCGACTACTGGGAATATACCCTGAGAAAACCAAAATTCAGAAAGAGTCATGTACCAAAATGTTCATTGCAGCTCTATTTACAATAGTCCGGAGATGGAAACAACCTAAGTGTCCATCATCGGATGAATGGATAAAGAAGATGTGGCACATATTTACAGTGGAATATTACTCAACCATAAAAAGAAACGAAATTGAGCTATTTGTAATGAGGTGTCTGTCATACAGAGTGAAGTAAGTCAGAAAGAGAAAGACAAATACCATATGCTAACACACATATATGGAATTTAAGAAAAAAAATGTCATGAAGAACCTAGGGGTAAGACTGGAATAAAGACACAGACCTACTAGAGAATGGACTTGAGGATATGGGGAGGGGGAAGGGTAAGCTGTGACAAAGTGAGAGAGTGGCATGTACATATATACATTACCAAATGTAAAATAGATAGCTAGTGGGAAGTAGCCGCATTGCACAGGGAGATCAGCTCGGTACTTTGTGACCACCCAGAGAGGTGGGATAGGGAGGGTGGGAGGGAGGGAGACACAAGAGGGAAGAGATATGGGAACATATGTATATGTAAAACTGATTCACTTTGTTATAAAGCAGAAACTAACACACCATTGTAAAGCAATTATATTCCAATAAAATGTAAAAAAAAAGTATACTTAGCAATATACAACTTTATTTTAAACACTAAGGAATTAATTGCCTATGAATTATTTTTATTTTTTAAATAATTTATTTGAAATGATTTCAAACATAGTTCATTTTCTCCCTTACTCAGATACCCCAACTGTTAACACTTTAATACAGTTGATTTCTCAACTACTTTCTCTGTTTTACCCCTTTATCACTACTCTTTTTTCCTCCACCACTTAAGAGCAATATGTGAACATGGTGAATTCCACCCCAAACTGACTAATGTGATTTTACCTAAACAAAGACACTCTCCTATATAACAATTATACTGCCCTTTGATTTAGAAAACCAACGTGGATACAAGACTTCTTGCTACCCACAGGTCCTGTTCAAATTTTTCAGCTAATCCAAAATATGTCCATTCTTTTCTGGTTGAGATTCTGAGCCAAGATTGTGTGTTGCATTTTGTTGCCATATCTTTTTCTTCTCCTCCAGTCTCAAAATCTTTCCGATTCCTTTCTTTTTCACATTCTTGAGCTATAGAATGACACTCACCTTGGTGTTTCTGATTCCTCTTGACCAGATCTGTTTACACTTCCTTGACAAGTACATCTTGAAGTTAAAAAACCTGAGGAAATATCTGCACCCCTGTGGTTATTGTGGCATTATTCACGGTAACCAAGGTATGAAAACAACCTAAGTCTCCATCAAAAGATGAATAGATATAAAATAGATAACTAATAAGGACCTACTGTATAGCACAGGGAACTCTACTTAATACTCTGTAATGACCTATATGAGAAAAGAATCTAAAAAAGAGTGGATATATGTATATGTATAACTGATTCACTTCGCTGTACAGCAGAAAATAACACAACATTGCAAATCAACTATACTCCAATAAAAATTTTTTAAAAATTAAAAAGTATAAAAAGACATGTATGCAAGATGTCTTTTTCTAGTCTATTTGTAATAAAAAAGAAACTGGACATTAGATACAAGGCAAATGTCTACCAGTAGGAGACTGGTTGAATAAACTCTGGAACATCCAGCCACAAAATGGCATACTTGTTGCTGTGAAAAGGAATGAGAATTATCTCTATGTGCTACTATGTAGTGATATCCAGGTAATATTGTAAGTAAAGAAAACAAGGTGAGAGAAAGTATGCTCCAATTTATATAAGAAAGAGTTGAAAACATATATATGTCTACATGTGTATATATATAAACTCATAATGGTATATTTTTTTAAAAAGCTAATTGGGATCCATTAGAAGATGATAGTAGTTTGCATCATTATTTTGAAAACTAGTTAATAAAGAGAAAGAGTTAAACATCTATCCTGACTTTCCTATACACACTGAACCACTGGGTTACCAAATACTTAAAAAGGGAAATTCCTCTTTAAAGAAGTATCCTAGGGCTTCCCTGGTGGCGCAGTGGTTGAGAGTCCGCCTGCCGATGCAGGGGACACGGGCTCATGCCCTGGTCCAGGAGGATCCCACATGCCGCGGAGCACCTGGGCCTGTGAGCCATAGCTGCTGAGCCTGCGCGTCTGGAGCCAGTGCTCCGCAACGGGAGAGGCCACAACAATGAGAGGCCCGCGTACCGGGAAAAAAAAAAAAAAAAGTATCCTAGATAATAAATGAAAAGAAAATATAGAATATTATTATTGTGAAACCCCCAATGAATTAATGGAGAAAGGCAATAAGCATCAATGGCTGCTGACATCATAAAAAGAGATAGCCAAGCAGTAAATGTTTCCTGATGGAAGAAAACATCACCATCTATGAGTTTATTTTCCAAAAACCAAGTTGAACCTGAATCTGGTCAAGCCTCCTCCAGATCTATCTACCAATTTTGGGAAATACAGAGGAAGAGGAAGGTGTTAAATGACATCACAGTGTTACAATCAGCAAAACTGTGGAAACTTCTACAGGACAAATGACCAAATTTCTCCTGCAAATAATATGCAAAGGAAATAAAAGGAAATGGAGAAAGAACTTATAAGTTAAAAGGGAACTCATGAGATATAGCTATCAATAACAATGCATGGGCCTTATTTAGATCCTAATTCAAAGAAATAAACTGGGGAAAATCATATTATGAAATTATTAGAAATTTGAATACTGACTGGCTATATTAAAGAAACTATTTTAACTTATTTTATATATGACAATAATAGTGTGGTTATGTTTTCTGAAAGTTATTATAGTTTAGAGATGCATAATAAAATCTTTACAGAAGAGATAATATGATTTCTGGAAGAAACAAATCGGGACATAGATGAAACAAGATTGTCCATGAGTCAATTAATTTTGAACAAATGTGATACATGCAAGAAGGTTCATTATACTATTTCTGTCTATCTTGGTATAGGTTTTAAACTTCCATAATAAGATATTTTTCAAAATGTGGGAGATGAGAAGGTGGACTGAGTAGATTTTTTGTGGTTAATAGAATGTCCACCGTTTCACTGGTCAACCAATGATTTGTGGTCATGGGGACACAATCCTAGGTTCTTATAAGACAGAATCTTCATAAAACAGAAATATCTGAGCTTTTCATGCTCTATATAAATCACATAGCCCTCCACCAAAAATTATGGAAAATTTACAAATAAACCTCTGTATATTCATGTAGTTCCCTAAGTCTCACACTTGTAACACTCTAAAAGTATAGCTGCAACTGCAAGTCTCCTGCAGCAAATGCTGAACTTTGTTTAGAATTCCCAGTAAAAGGATTTCTAAGAAGAAGGCCTTGGTAAGGTTGAACTTGAGAAGGTGCTTGATGATTTTTTTTTGCAGTAGACCCACAACACCTAGCACATCAGTGCTTAATAAACATCTGTTGAATGAATTAATGAATAAATGAATAAATAAATAAATAAATAAATGAATAATAGGTCATGTGGTACAGTGACAAAGAGTGTGAACAGACTTCATATTTAGGTTATGGGCGTTTGAATCTGAGCTGCTCTACTGGTGAATAATAAAATGTATTCTCCTAAGGCAGTTCTGAGAAAAGTATTACATAATGAAATATATGCAGGATGCTAGTACAGTCTGGCACATAGTGAACTTTCAGTAAATAGTAGTTAATGATACAGATGTTTCAGAAAATATCCAATGCAACAAGATAAATAGCTATAAATATATATAGGTGTATACATAGGTATGTGTAAATAATATGTATATATTAATAACATGTATAATAATATGCAAATATGTATAATATATCTAAATAGATGGATGGATAGATAGATGGACAATATGAAGAGAAGCACAATAAGATTTAACCTGCACACTGGGCAGAGAATTAGATTAGAACTTGACTCTGCCATTGATTTATAAGTTTGACAGCAGGCAAATCACTTAACCTCACTGTGCCTGACAAAAGTTAAAAACACAATAACAGGGTTTATTTAAATGCTATGGCTAGTTTAGAAGTTCAGTCTTTTCGACATGAAATATTTAGCATAAGGCAGATATATATCACTAGAGCATGGAAAAATAGCTACTATTTATATCTTTCCTAAGCAATAAAAACACACAGTTGGTGACAGCTGTAGAACTCAGCTCTCCTAACTCCAGTGTATACATTTCTGTGTGAGATGTTCCTCTTCTGTGAATCACTAGGCCAGCTGACCTACATCCCATGCATGTTAGCTCCTGTATTACAACAAACCTAAGGACTGCAGAAAATGTAAGTTAACTGGCATTTGAAAGGCAAGGTGGGATGGACAGAAATATTTTCTCTAGAAGTCTAGAATAATCCAAGACCTCCCCTCAACCCTCATCTCCTTAGGTTTAATTTGTCCTTTGCACCATCCCATTTGTAAACAGAGCTGCGTTCAGTGTTCATATGCATATACACCTGTTTCTTTTGTATATTGGCATGTCTCTAAGATCAGAGACATCATATCCACAGATTCAGTGCTGGAAGGGACCTTAGAGATAATCTAACAAAGCCCAGCGATGACGTGACTTGCCTGAGGGTACAGAGCAGGTTGACCATGGTGGAGCTATGCTAGAATGCAGGCCTCCTGACCACATCCCCTCACAGTACACTGCTCTTTCCACTAGCTAATGCTGCCCCAAAAGGTTGGTCTTGGCTATGCAAAAGTACAGTAAGGACAAGAATGACACATGTTAGGTCCTAGATATCTTCCTGATAGCCTTCAATATCAAAGACCCAAAATCCTATGCCAGTGACTGGATCAACAGACACTGCTGCTGGGATGAGCTAGGATTCCTGTAATTCTCATTCTGTGATTTTCACACATAAAACTACATGCTTCCCCAAGGAAGGCAACATCAGGTGGGAAATGTTGGTTTTGCAGTATTAACTATGGTTTCACAAAACAATTACTCTGGTAACTTGGAGCTAGGTCCAGTTCAGGGAAAAAATAGTTATAGGGCCCAGAAACCATGGTGACCTTTCCAACTGGTCCTTCCCTTTAAATTAATTAGGTTATAATAACCAGGCAACTACATCAGTCTATGTCCTTGAGGAATTATAATTTTCCTTCTCTATAATATCCTGGAAAAAATAAAACCTTTTGTAAAGTCCTCAGCATCAAATAAAGAGAAGATTGACATGCATCAAATAAAGAGAGAAATTGACATTCAAGCCTCAACTTCTGAGTCTGGGCAAAGTATTGTCAAACATCTGTGGAAGAAGAAAGATTATTTTCTGTCCCTAGTAGATGCCTAGACCTGTGGGACTCCAAAACTGCAGGCAGAGCAAGACACACACAGGCACAAAGGCTGACTTCTATGCAGTACAGCAGATAGAGCTATGCTCCACTGCCCCTCCCCCAGTGTTTCTTAGTCCACAGATTAGCAACTTCCACACTACACTATGCTATACTATACTATACTATACTATACTATACTATACTATACTATACTATACTATACTATATTGAGAATCCCACCTCAGCAACTCCTTGCCAAGGGGTTGAGGAGTAACTTGTGTGGCTGGTGAAGTTAGAAAGAAGGAACTGAGTAGAGCAGAGTCCTGGGATCTCTTACAAGCCAGCCTGCATTCCAGACAGGTGTTTGTTGTGCTCCTACCCTCCATGGGTTGAACTCAGCTGGACAATGGCTCAAGCCTGCCTTCTAGCAGGGAGTTCTCTTGCTGTCCCCACTGCCATGACTCACAGGGATGAGGC
Organism: Leucopleurus acutus; assembly: GCF_964270905.1. Lineage (NCBI taxonomy): Eukaryota > Metazoa > Chordata > Mammalia > Artiodactyla > Delphinidae > Leucopleurus > Leucopleurus acutus. Next base: position 33,113,555 of record NC_139155.1, read on the forward strand.
AGTGATGCTGCAGAAGAGCATTTTTTTGCATGCCCACACTCTTTTACAGAGACAAAGTGTGCATTTTTCAGGGGTCAGGGAGTAATACCAGGATCTAAATGTGAGGAAAACTGTTAAGATATGCAGTTTCGACCTTAAATCTGAACTGCATTCTTCAATCTAGCCTTACTAATAATATCCATCTATCTGACTACCATGTCTCATTCTCAACTGGTTCATCAACCTGTGGAGGGAAAGAGAGGGTTATAATTTACTCCCTCTCCTACAACAATCAAACAACAACAAATACTCTTCAGTAGACTTGGCATGGCCCACTGCTTCAGTGAAAACTGTCCTGTCACCTCTCTTTTGCATATGCAATGAAGTTTACTGGGAAAGGCTGTAGTCACTACCTAATTCCTGGGTCCAAGGAAAGTCTCACTGTTTAAGGTTGTCTAATCTGTATCCCTGGGCAAGGCATTGATCAGTCTGTGCCCCAGTTTTCTCTTTTGAATAATGAAGGGTCAGGACTGCAAGCAGATATAAAGTATTTCCCAGCTGGAACATTCCCCAAATTCATAAACGGGATAAGACAATAAGGGTAATACACAGTGAGACAGAAAAGATAATACACAGTCAGTCATGGAGGAGCCAAGTAAATCTTCAGAGGGAACTGGAGCTGAAGCTGGCACTGCCAAGGGGGTAGAATTTGGACATGCAGAAAGCATGGGAAGGCATTTAAAATAGGAGACAGAGTGTGAGACAGACTTCATATGAAGACAAAAGGCAGCATTAGAGTTGTGTAAGACTTGCAGTTTGTAAACATCAAAATGGTCAATAAAGGTAAAATAACACAGTACACAATTGTTTCCGTGAGATGGGAAGGCTTCAAACTTATTTTTCAATTTTTTTTTAAAGGACGTCATCTTTATATTTTACTTAAGTGCTGTTTATAGATTACATCTCTTCTATAAAGCTTTGGGTAACTTCTTTTGATGGAAGTAATTGTTTTTCGTTCTTTGATCCCCTGAGAAATTTTTCTGTATGTTTTCTTCAGTATGTACTTCCTACAAATTTTATACTTCTTTTTTTTTAATTTTTTTATTGGAGTATAGTTGATTTATAGTGTGTTAGTTTCAGGTGTACAGCAAAGTGAATCTCTTCTCAGGGAAAAAAATATCTAGGTTTGTCTCTAGGTCCATCCACATCTCTACAAATGACCAAATTTCGTTCCTTTTTATGACTAATACTCCATTGTATATATGTACCACATCTTTATCCATTTGTCTGTTGATGGGAATTTAGACTGCTTCCATGACCTGGCTATTGTAAATAGTGCTGCAATGAACTTTGGGGTGCATGTGTATTTTGAAGTATGGTTTTCTCTGGGCATATGCCCAATAGTGGGATTGCTGGGTCATATGGTAATTCTATTTTTAGTTTTTTTTCTGTTTGTTTTTGGTTTTTTTTTTGCAGTACGCGGGCCTCTCACTGTTGTGGCCTTTCCTACTGCGGAGCACAGGCTCCGGATGCGCAGGCTCAGCGGCCATGGCTCACGGGCCCAGCTGCTCCGCAGCATGTGGGATCTTCCCAGAGCGAGGCACGAACACGTGTCCCCTGCATCGGCAGGCAGACTCTCAACCACTGCGCCACAAGGGAAGCCCTATTTTTAATTTTATAAGGAGCCTCCATACTGTTCTCCACAGTGGCTGTATCAATTTACATTCCCACCAACAGTGCAAGAGGGTTCCCTTTTCTCCACACCCTCTCAAGCATTTGTTGTTTGTAGATTTTCTTATGATGCCCATTCTAACCTGTGTGAGGTGATACATCATTGTAGTTTTTATTTGCACTTCTCTAAAAATTAGTGATGTTGAACAGTTTTCATGTGCCTCTTGGCCTCTTGGTATGTCTTCTTTGGAGAAATGTCTACTTAGGTCTTCTGCCCATTTTTTGATTGGGTTGTTTGTTTTTTTTTTAATATTGAGCTGCATGAGCTGTGTATATATTTTGGAGATTAATCCTTTGCCTGTTGATTCATTTGCAAATATTTTCTCCCATTCTGAGGTTCTCTTTTTGTCTTGGTTATGATTTCCTTTGCTGTGCAAAAGCTTTTAAGTTTCATTAGGTCTCATTTGTTTATTTTTGTTTTTATTTCCATTAATCTAGAAGGTGGGTCAAAAAAGCTCTTGCTGTGATTTATGTAAAAGAGTGTTCTTCCTATGATTTCCTCTAAGAGTTTTACAGTGTCTGGTCTTACATTTAGGTCTTTAATCCATTTTCAGTTTATTTTTGTGTATGGTGTTAGGGAATGTTCTAATTTCATTCTTTTACATGTAGCTGTCCAGTTTTTCCCAGCACCATTTATTGAAGAGACTGTCTTTTCTCCATTGTATATCCTTGCCTACTTTGTCATAGATCAGTTGACTATAGGTGCATGGGTTTATCTCTGGGATTTCTATCCTGTTCCATTTATCTATATTTCTGTTTTTGTGTCAGTACCATACTCTTATGATTACTGTGGCTTTGTGGTATAGTCTGAAGTCAGGGAGTCTGATTCCTCCAGCTCCATTTTCTTCCCTCAAGATTGCTTTGGCTATTTGGGGTCTTTTGTGTTTCCATACAAATTTTAAGATTTTTTGTTCTAGTTCTGCAAAAAAATGCCAATGGTAATTTGATAGGGATTGCATTGAATCTGCAGGTTGATTTAGGTAGTAGTCATTTTCACAATATTGATCCTTCCAATCCAAGAACATGGTATATCTCTCCATCTATTTGTGTCATCTTGGATTTCTTTCATCAGTGCCTTATAGTTTTATGAGTGAAAGTCTTTAACCTTCTTAAGTAGGTTTATCCCAAGGCATTATATTCTTTTTGTTGCAAAGGTGAATGGGATTGCTTCCTTAATTTCTCTTTCTGATCTTTCATTGTTAGTGTATAAGAATGCAAGAGATTTCTGTGATTAATATTGTATCCTGCAACTTTACCAAATTATTGATTAGCTCTAGTAGTTTTCTGGTGGCATCTTTAGGATTCTCTATGTATAGTATCATGTCATCTACTTTTACTTCTTCTTTTCCAATTTGTATTCCTTTTATTTCTTTTTCAAACAGTGACAGTTTTACTTCTCCTTTTCCAATGTGTATTCCTTTTATTTCTTTTTCTTCTCTGCTTTTCACGGCTAGACTTCCAAAAATGTGTTGAATAAGAGTGGCGAGAGTGGACATCCTTGTCTTGTTCCTGATCTTAGTGGAAATTCTTTCAGTTTTTCACCATTGAGAATGATGTCTGCTGTGGGTTTTGTCGTATATGGCCTTTATTATGTTGAGGTAGGTTCCTTCTATGCACACTTTCTAGCGAGTTTTTATCATAAATCGGTGTTGAATTTTGTCAAAAACTTTCTCTGCTTCTACTGAGATGATCATATGGATTTTATTCTTCAATTTGTTAACATGGTGTATCACACTGATTGATTTGTATATATTGAAGAATCCTCTGATCCTTATGATAAATCCCACTTGATCATGGTGTATGATCCATTTAATATGTTGTTGGATTCTGTTTGCTACTATTTTGTTGAGGATTTTTGCATCTATATTCATAAGTGATATTGGTCTGTAATTTCCTTTTTTTGGTGATATCTTTTTTTTTTAACATCTTTATTGGGGTATAATTGCTTTACAATGGTGTGTTAGTTTCTGCTTTATAACAAAGTGAATCAGTTATACATATACATATGTTCCCATATCTCTTCTCTCTTGCGTCTCCCTCCCTCCCACCCTCCCTATCCCACCCCTACAGGTGGTCACAAAGCACCGAGCCAATATCCCTGTGCCATGCGGCTGCTTCCCACTAGCTATCTACCTTACGTTTGTTAGTGTGTACATGTCCATGACTCTCTCTCGCCCTGTCACAGCTCACCCTTTCCCTCCCCATATCCTCAAGTCCATTCTCCAGTAGGTCTGTGTCTTTATTCCTGTCTTACCCCTAGGTTCTTCATGACATTTTTTTTTTCTTCTTAAATTCCATATAAATGTGTTAGCATGCGGTATTTGTCTTTTTCTTTCTGACTTACTTCACTCTGTATGACAGACTCTAGCTCTATCCACCTCATTACAAATAGCTCAATTTCATTTCTTTTTATGGCTGAGTAATATTCCATTGTATATATGTGCCACATCTTCTTTATCCATTCATCCGATGATGGGCACTTAGGTTGTTTCCATCTCTGGGCTATTGTAAATAGAGCTGCAATGAACATTTTGGTACATGACTCTTTCTGAATTTTGGTTTTCTCAGGGTATATTCCCAGTAGTCGGATTGCTGGGTCATATGGTAGTTCTATTTGTAGTTTTTTAAGGAACCTCCATACTGTTCTCCATAGTGGCTGAAACAATTCACATTCCCAACAGCAGTGCAAGAGTGTTCCCTTTTCCCCACACCCTCTCCAGCATTTATTGTTTCTAGATTTTTTGATGATGGCCATTCTGACTGGTGTGAGATGATAACTCATGGTAGTTTTGATTTGCATTTCTCTAATAATTAATGATGTTGAGCATTCTTTCATGTGTTTGTTGGCACTCTGTATATCATCTTTGGAGAAATGTCTACTTAAGTCTTCTGTCCATTTTTGGATTGGGTTGTTTGTTTTTTTGTTATTGAGCTGCATGAGCTGCTTGTAAATTTTGGAGATTAATCCTTTCTCAGTTGCTTCATTTGCAAATATTTTCTCCCATTCTGAGGGCTGTCTTTGGTCTTGTTTATGGTTTCCTTTGCTGTGCAAAAGCTTTGAAGTTTCATTAGGTCCTATTTGTTTATTTTTGTTTTTATTTCCATTTCTCTAGGAGGTGGGTCAGAAAGGATCTTGCTATGATTTTTGTCATAGAGTGTTCTGCCTATGTTTTCCTCTAAGAGTTTGATAGTTTCTGGCCTTACATTTAGGTCTTTAATCCATTTTGAGCTTATTTCTGTGTATGGTGTTAGGGAGTGATCTACTCTCATACTTTTAGATGTATCTGTCCAGTTTTCCCAGCACCACTTATTGAAGAGGCTGTCCTTTCTCCACTGTACATTCCTGCCACCTTTATCAAAAATAAGGTGTCCATATGTGCATGGGTTTATCTCTGGTCTTTCTATCCTGTTCCATTGATCTATCTTTCTGTTTTTGTGCCAGTACCATACTGTCTTGATTACTGTAGCTTTGTAGAATAGACTGAAGTCAGGGAGCCTGATTCCTCCAGCTCCTTTTTTCAGGTAGGTCTGGTTCAATCTTCTATGAGGTCACTGCTCCTTCCCCTGGGTCATCATGCACACACTATTTTGTGTTTTCCCCCCAAGAGTGAAGTCTCTGTTTCACCCAGCCCTGTTGAAGTCCTGCAATCAAATCTCGCTAGCATTCACTGTCTGATTCTCTGGGAATTCCTCCTCCCATTGCCATAAACCCTGGTTGGGAAGCCTGACGTGGGGCTCAGAACCTTCACTCTGGTGGGTAGACTTCTGTGGTATAATTGTTCTTCAGTTTGTGAGTCAACCACCCAGTGGTTACGGGATTTGATTTTATTGTTATTGTGCCCCACCTACCATCTCAGTTTGACTTCTCCTTTGTCTTCGGATGTGGGGTATCTTTTTTGGTGAGTTCCAGTGTCTTCCTGTTGATGATTGTTGAGCAGTTAGTTGTGATTCCAGTGCTCTCTCAAGAGGGAGTGAGTGCATGTCCCTCTACCTGGAATTTTATTTATTTATTTTTCTTTATTCAGTTTCTACCTGGAATTTTAAATGGGATTATATTACATTTATAAATTAAGTTGGAGAGAATGGGTATCTTAAAAATATTTAGTCTTAGTCTGCAGGCTTATCTCACTGAATTAACCCGATTTTCCCTAATTTGAGAGGTAGGTATTGGACTTTCACTTTCTCTTTTTCCAGTGTTCCATCATGCAGTTTGTTTTGTCTTGGTAAGTGTTTGGATTTTTTGTCATTAAAATATTATTGAGATCTGATTATGGAATAATATCTTATCTTAGAATGACCCTGTCCAAAAATAACGCCTGCCTCTGTGCTGAATGTAATAAAGACAATGTTGTTTCAACACAGAAAAAAAAAAGGGTCAAATTTGTCATTTTGCACAGGATTGTTAGGAAATTCATGCTCACGGAAGTTAAGTGGAATGGTCCTATAACCACTAAAGTGCAGGGTCTGAATTCACTCTACCATCTGCTCCACATCTCTGCATGTATGTGTGTGTGTGCATGTGTATGCATGCATGCGCACACACACATGCAGAGCTCAAGTTTAGAGGGGTTATGGTGAGTGAGTCTGGTTGTACAGAGAAGAGGATTCATGTAGAGCAACACAGACAGATTGATTGCTTCTAGGTCAATCATCAAATAAGGATTTGGAGTGTTTTAGGGTCGATCTAATTCTCTCATTAAGATGACTGAAATAACAAGCCCATTAAATAGTCAATATGGTTATTTCATCCATCTTAATGACCCAATTCAGATCAACTCTTGGGAGATCTTCAACACCAACTCTGTAAGGGAAAGCTCTTACACAGACATAACAGCAGCTTTTGTTGAGCTCTCCTAACTTAAGTCACAGAGAGCTCTCTGGAGGAATGACTATTGAGCATTTACCTTTTATAAACAAAGTACTAAGTGTCATATCTTAATGAGGCAATAAAAGAACATTGTAATTTTGAGTAAATGGACAAAGATAGGAATGAGCAAGATATACTTAAAGGATCAAAGGTACATTTATTTGACCAAAACAGTATTTCCATGTCAGAAGACTATACAACAGTGATAGAAAGTTACAAGGCAGAGAAAATGAGGAAACTGATGGGGGATGGTTAAATGTATGATGTTTTGATCAATGTAACTTAGCTCAGGCCCTGGCAACATAGGAAAGTTTCAATAAATGTTGGTTAAGATGACAACATTAATGATGGTGGTGATGTTGATTTTGATGACAACAATCTGTTGGCAAGAGGGAACAATAACAATTAAGAAAGATCAATGTAAAATGACAAAACAAAGATCTGGGAAATTTTCTGTTAAAAAATATGAAGCATATATTGGATGTAACCAGATTTGTGAAGCAGCCTTTACAGGGTAATGACTATAAATATATAAAGGAAGAAACAAATATATAAAGGAGAAAGACTGTTATGAACTGAATTGTATGTCCCTAACATTCATGTTTAAGTACTAACCCCACTGCCATATGACTATGTTTGAAGATAGGGCCTTTAAGCAAATAGAGTTGGCTTTCTGTATTCATGGATGTTGAACCCCCAGATACGGAAGGCTAACTGTACTACATCATTTTATACAAGGAATTTGAGCATCCTCAGATTTTGGTATTCCTGGGGTTCCTAGAACCAATCACCCCTTAAGGGTGGGACTTTAATCCCACCTTATAATAGGATTAGGAAGAAAAATCAAGAGTGTACACACACAAAGAAGGCAAGTATCTGCAAGCCAAGGAGAGAGGCCTCAGGAGAAACCAACCCTGCTGTCGTCTTGTTCTTGGACTTCCAGCTTCCAGAACTGTGAGCAAATAGATTCTGTTATTTAAGTCGTGCAGTCTTTGGTATTTTGTTATAACAGCCCAAGCAGCCTAGTACAGGGACTCACCCCAAAGACACTTGACTTAGTGAAAGAACACAAATTTTTGCAGTTTCTGTCATTGAGAGACAAAGTAATCTGCTCGGAAAGGGTCTAAGATAAGTTGATTGCACTTCAAGATTTAGGCTCTTACAGTGGAAGAAAAGCAATACCAAATTCCTAGTTTCATCATGACTATCCAGAGTTTTAAGAAGAATCTTAAAGGTGGCAAACACAGACCCCAATGTTTGGACAATGAAATACCAAAAATAGTTATTTGAATACCTCGAAATATGAGGCTAATTTTTTTTTCAATTTTATTCCCTTTTCTAGAACGTGTGAATCAGACCCAGATATCAGAACATATTTAAAATTTTAGACCTAAGTATATCCTCTTAGCAGAAATGTGAAACAAAGTTTGTTTGAAAACTCTGTGGGGGTCCTGCTTATATTCCAGCACTTTTTCATGTTCTACTTTCTCTCCAGATGCCAGGCCTTGGTGCACTCCCTATGTTGTATACCTTTCCCACAGTCCTATGATTCCATTCAACATAACTATAACATAACCTGTGCCTTTAGCTTCTCTTCTTATCTTATCAGCACCAACCCAACCAAATAGTCGGAACTATAACATGTATAACTGTATTAATCAGGAAGGGTAAGGTATATGGCAGTAAACAGCTACAAAATTTTGATCATTTAATGCATTAAAGTTTTATGTTGTTTTTTTCTCATTCACAAGGCATTTATCTAGCAATTCAGGGGTCCAAGCTAACAGAGAGGCCAATGTGCTGCGTTCCTGGCTGTTAAAATCACATAGCTTAGGGGGTTGAGAAAATGAACTGTCAAGTGCCAGCATTTAAACCTTAGGCCAGGAAATGATGTAGAACATCTGTGTTCACAGCCCACTGCCAAAGTAGACACCAGTACCACCTAGCTGCAAAAATGTGGGGAAACCTCCTCCTCCCAAATGCAACAGTGGGTTTCAAACTTCAGCGTGTATCACAATCACTTGGAGGGCTTGTTAAAACACAAATGGCTGGGCCCACCTTTAGGATTTCTGATTCTGATAATTTTTGTTTCCAATAGGTTCTCAAGTGAAGCTGATGCTGCTGGTCCTGGGACCTTCCTTTGAGGACCCCTGGTTAGAGTGACATTTCTCATCTCTGGCTGTACATTATAATCACCTGGAAAGCTTGTCAAAAAGATGCATGCTGAGGCCCCATTCCTAGAAATTCTGATTTTATTGAGTGAGAGTACAGCCCTGGCATCTAAAAATTCCCCTGTATAGACAGGGTTGTTAGTTCAGAAGAATATAATTTAAATATGGTTGGAGAATATTCTTCAAAGGGATTACACTACAGATGAAAAAAAAAGTTTAATATCATACATTGAGATAGTGGCACCTCCAGACCTAAAAACCAAATGCTCTGGATCTTAGGTAATACCATTTCCCTTAATGGGACAGCACACAGAACAGGCAGTATTTTAAGACCAGTTTACTCCCCAAATTTCTCTCACTCTGCTTAAAACAGATATGTCTCTCTCCAGGCAGAGTCTGGCTCTCAGTTCAATAGCTGCTGTGTCAGTCAGGGAGGGATGGGCCTGTCTCCAGTTTTCCTGTGCAGCTAAGAATGCCATCCGGGAGGGGCTGCCTGAGCACTCTCCCTTCCTATCCTCACCCTGAGCAGCCTTGCTCTGGCTCCTTGACCCAGCCCCACACAGATTCTGCCTCAGCCGCAGGAGCCAGGGCCAAACTGGTTGATGCTGGAGGAGGAGCCCCCTTCTAAAGAAATGGAAAAGAAATGAACAAGCTGCTGTCAGGTGCCCTTTGGTCCCACATTGACTAAATCCAGGCTGCCAGAAGGCAGCACAGGAGGAATCTCATTTTAAAAAGCAACAGAGGGAGATAAAATCGAGCTACTCAACCATCACAGATTCAGAGATTCAGGTCATCCTCTGCTCGCATCCCCAACACAAACACACAGTGTTCATTTGCCCATTATGGAATTTTACTGAATTCACCAACTCTAAGTAAAAATAAATAAATAAGCGCTGATTTGCCATGCCTTTACAGATTTTGAGCTATTTAACAGCCATCTGATAAACACACCCTGCATCTCTAATGGCCTCTGGTCCATGTCTTTGTGTAAAACTGAGAAACATCACCATCTGCTGGCCCAGGAGCCCACATGCGTGGAAATTTCCACCTCTGTTGCCTTCAAACAAGACAATGGTAGCATTAGGTCTGGAAATTCTGCATTGGTTTAAACTCACTGCAAATCACTCAATCTTTTCACCAAACTACAAACTACATAAAATTTTGGTTGACTTTCTGGTGTGTTTTATACGTGTATGAACGAGTTGAGGCGGGGAGGCCTTTTGCATGTATCTTCATATTCTTTATTTTTGTTGCCCCTATCTTTTCTTGAAACTCTCAATGTTAAGAGTTGTATATGATGAGGATGCTGGGAAATCCAAATTCTCATACATCATTGACAGGAATGTAAATTGGTACAAACTCTTTGGAATGTAAATTGGTACAAACTCTTTGCAATATCTAATAAAATTTAAAAGTTCACATATCCGGGCCAGCTATTCCACTTTCAGAAATTAATTTTCTAGGTGTACTTACACAAGTGAACAAAGAAGCAAGTATAGAGCTATTCATCACAAAATCACTTAGAGACTTAAAAGATGAGAAACACCCTCAGTTTCCATCAATGTGGGGCTAGTGTAGAGCTTGGATTCCAGAGCCCAGCTAAGCTGGAACTAGTTTTCCCAATCCCTTCCTCATAAATTTTCTGGATTGGGGCTCACAAAGAGAAATGTGTCAGGTGAGCAGAGTAGAAGTGCAGCCTGCATTGAGTTTGAAGGTTGGTGTATGGCAGGTGCCATGCACCTCATGTGCAGGCTGCTCACTTACAGGCATGGCAGCCATCATGGTGCAGCTCCTACAGCTTCTGCTGCTTTGACCCTGGCAGGTTCTGTGCATCCTGGCCAGGTATGAGTTTGGCTCTGCGGTAATGGTCAACGATAGAAGTGGTGAGAGAAAGACATGGCTTCACTTTATCTTCATGGCTTCCCAATTGTTCTTGATGCACCCTTGAAACTTTATGTCCAACTGCCAGCCCTCCTGACTTCCAACCGGGTACCACTGATGGAACCCACAGACTTCATAGGATGCCTAACTGGCCCCCTGATCTAATTCTTCTAGATCACTTAGAATAGCCTTGCTTCTCTCTTCAACCCCAACTGATGCAATTTGTTCCATAAATCATGAGGATTCTGTAGCCATCAGAAATAATGAAGTGGTTCTATATTTGAACATACAACAATGTCCATGATATTATTAAATAAAAAGAGTGAGGCTCAGAAAAAAAAAATAGAGTTGTTATGTCCATTCAGCCAACATCAATTGAGCTTATTCCATGTGCTGAGTATTCATATTGAAATCATCAAATGACAGAGGCTGAGGAGAGGGAAATAGAAGAAAGTTTCATTCTCACAATCTGTATTGACTAGAGATCTGAGGTTCTGTGATGTTGATTTCTGTGCATCTTGACAGTGAAACACGTGACTCATGTTGGAACCAGATGATTTATCCTTAATATTGCCAAAATAATACACTCTTTTGGCTTCTTCTGAACTACATCCTTCTTGGAAAATAGGAGAGAAAGACTCTTGTGACCTAAAAGAGGGTCATCTTGGCCCCTGATTTGTGTGCTTGATTTCTCATCCTTCCCCTTCCTCTTCCATCATCAGGTAACTCCCTCTCCAAATCCATCTCTACATCCCCCACCTACTTCAACAGTGCTGACATCTCTGACAGCCCAAAGCAAATTGGATAGTGTGATTTCTCTTGCTTTAATACTTATCTTAGTGGAACTTATTTAAAATGTACAGAAAGATTAATAGGGAAATATGGAGGGGAGGGAGTGCCAAGACTGAATGCAACATATAGAAGTGGGAGCTGTTTTTGTCTTTGGTGATGAGGGCTGGGGATTAGTGATGGTTTTCAAGATTATGATGATTGTATTCTCTTTTATCCCATGGAGCAACTTTGCATTTAACCTTCCTGACTATAGAGTACCCCCCTTGCTTCATCCAGTTTTCTTGAAGAAGAGGTGCACATGTGGGAACCCAAGGCAATCAATCCTGGCTTGGCTCAGACAGGGACAGCTCAGACAGCTCTTTCTCCTTCCTATCAACCCCTCTCTTTCCTCTCCACACCTTCTCTGCCAAAATAGGCCAATGGGGAACCCCTGTCCCTTATGACTGAGAGTCAAGAAGTGAGGAATCAAAGGAAATGGGTAGGAATAATGCCAGGCACTATAATGATTTCCTGCCAGTGATGAGTTGGCTTGGAGGCAGTCCTGCTTGCTTTGCTACTCAAAAATGACTCACCATAAAAACAAGAGAAGAGCGTTCGCTTGGAACATGGAGGCCCACACTGTCATCTGCAGATGAAGTTAACTAGTCTGCTTTCCCAGAACACTGGTCCTGTGGGAGAAACAAACTTTAAATTCCCAGATGGTTAAAGCAAGAAGAAAACATAAAGATGATCACACAGATGATAAACCTAAGGTCCCTGGAAGAACAAATGATATTTGATGAAGGTCACACAGTGCATGAATGGTGGAATTGAGTCTCCAGCATTTTAGACAAAATTTCTCACTGTAATCTTCTTCATCACAAAATAGAGTGGTGCCACTGGCCGTAAGAAAAATTTTGACATTGTGCTAATTAATCTTGAGAAGTCCTAGACTTTACATAACCCTATCCTAGTCAAGCCTCTAACCCCAGGACTTCCTTTATCAGAGTATCTCCTTACATAACAGGAAAGCAATTAATATAAGTAATTCATACTAAAGTGTTAGAGATTCAGGTCACGCAAGTATGAGGCTGGAAACTCTAATAATGAGCACCAAAGAAGAGAGTGTAGGAAATAACCTTTGTTCTATAACAAGGGTCTGTATTATTGTACACATTGCATTCTGAAAGCAAAATGCTAGAGATGGAATCCTGAATGTGGTCCTTAAGATCTGGGCAAATTACTCAAATTCTGGTAGTATCATGGTAAGGATAAAATAAGTTAAATCAAATATGGTCTTTTGAACACTGTGTTACATGATGATCAGTCATAAACATTAGCTTTTGTTTCTATGGAGATTATAACTCAGTGAGTGACCAACCATGACTTTTAGGAGAAAGTCACTCTTTTCTCATCAGTAAACATTCATTATGTACCAATATTCTCTCTACTCTTTCCAGAAAGTCCTTAAATCTTTTACAAAGAAGTTCTCTACAGTAAAATCATCCAGAATATGTATGTTTTACAACTAAACCCAACAGCAGACCCCTCTATAAAACTCTTGTTGCTATTTCTTCAAATGCCTGTGTTTGTTTTCAGCAATAACTAGAAACATGAATCAATAACCTCCTTGGGGGGGGGTCTCAAGAAATGATCCTTGAATCAGAATCACAGCTGCACAGAAAGGGCATTTGAAGTCAAAGTACTTGAAAGTTATTAAATAAGCAGTGCATTCAATATGGCAGAAAAGCCTAGAAGTGAGTCCTAGTACTAGAATCACAGTGAACGTCCTACAAGACACTATGTGACCTCTCTGGGCCTCAGTTTCCTCTTCTGTAAAGCAAAACATTGGAATAAATCATATCTAAGGTCCCTAGGAGGTCTTTCTATCCATACCCTTCCCAGAAGTATTTTTACTTACATAGATTACAGTGCAAAGCTTATACCAGGGAGATGAAATATGTTTGGTAAACGTTCAGTTGGCAGTGAAGCAGATGGTCAAAGGCTGAGGATTATCCCAGTTCCCACCACATTTTTGCTACTATGTGATTACTCTCTTAGCCACTTTTTAATATGAGTAACAAGAATTATTTCTCCTTGCATACACTTATGTTAGAATGGATAATCACTGATAGTTAACAACAAAATAAATTCACCCAATAATTAATTATTTATTAAATTAATTTTTAATGCAACACAGGTATGCATTTAAGGAATGATTTTAAAAAGTAAAAGGGGGCTTCCCTGGTGGCGCAGTGGTTGAGAGTCCGCCTGCCGATGCAGGGGACGTGGGTTCGTGCCCCGGTCTGGGAAGATCCCACATGTCACGGAGCAGCTGGGCCCGTGAGCCATGGCCGCTGGTCCTGCGCGTCTGGAACCTGTGCTCTGCAACGGGAGAGGCCACAACAGTGAGAGGTCCACGTACCGCAAAAAAAAAAAAAAAAAAAAAAAGTAAAAGGAACTGAGCAAACACAAGCTTCACCTGTTTACCAAAAACAGGCCACTCTCTTATGGGTCTTCCAGGCTGCTTGAGGTTTGACTAAAGTTGATCCCTTTCTAGAACAACAACCTCTGGGACCTGACCACGAAAGCTCTCCACACTCCCACACACCTCATTGTCTCAGTAGATATTGATTTCTTCTACTCTTCAGTTGAGTTTCTTGAACCTTCCTTCTTTAATCCTCCAAGTGAAATCCATGTGAAATCTAAGTACACATAATTCCATTAAAGTAAAACTTAACATGAATTGTAGTATCATAGACTTAATTTCCCTGGACTTTATTTCTCTATTTGAGGTCAACACACCCAAAACTCACCACTCAGTTATTGCTTTTAATACACAGTGTAGATCTGTTTTGATATTTGTTTGGCATCACAACCAGATAATATTTTTTAAATGACAACTGATCTTTCAACATATTCTAAACCACTAGAATTTTCTTTGACTAAATCAAAAGGGTGTTGGTTGAGAGGTACCTGGTATTTTCAGAACTATTTTTTTATAGGTCAAACTATCTGAGTCCTTCTATATGACAGTTCAGTTTGACCACCTGATGCTGATTATTGTGGTTCTGCCACACTTAAGTAGGGGGAGAAAATTATGCTCACATATATTGACATTGCAGTGAATTGTAATTGAATCCAATTCTGCAATGGGCTATTTGAGTCAATCTCAAATTCGGCTCTCACTGAATGATGGAGAGTATGTGTATGAAAGCTGGTTAATATCCTTTTTTTTTTTTTTTTTTTTTTTTTTTTTGCGGCACGCGGGCCTCTCACTGTTGTGGCCTCTCCCGCTGCAGAGCACAGGCTCCGGACGCACAGGCTCAGCGGCCATGGCTCACGGGCCCAGCCGCTCCAAGGCATGTGGTATCCTCTCGGACTGGGGCACGAACCCATGTCCCCTGCATTGTCAGGTGGACTCTCAACCACTGCGCCACCAGGGAAGCCCCTGTTAATATCCTTTTTGTTTTGAAGCATTTCTTCTCCTCCCTTTGAAAGAGGTCACTGTGCATCTGCCCAACTTTTGGTCTCAAATCTGGGAACACAAGCCTTCTGGATTTTTATGAGCTCCAGATGGAGTTGTAGGAGCTGTCCACTGCAACATCAGTGTGATTTGTGTAGCATTAATAGCCCTTTAGTTCCACAAACTTCAATTCCCTTCAAAATAGAAGAGTATTGAGCTTACCATTTCACGTGGAGAATGAAGGAAAATGTACACCTGGATGTGAGCTTATGTGCTATGGTTATTGATACCAACTTTGTGATCGCACTCCCCTCTGATCCTCAGGCCCCACCAGCTCAGTGCATTGATTGGGGGTTTCTGGGTGTGTTGTGGGTCAGACTGAAAAGCACTAACTTACAAGGCTGAGTTGGTGTTATGCTGAGAAATCTTCCCCTTTAACCTGAAAGAGGGAAAATATTGCAGACATATTAAGGTCTCACATGTGAATAAGTGCTGTAGCAACAAAGAGGCTTTCAATTTCAAGCATGTTATTTAAAAAAAAATAAAAAAGCAATACTAGTCTGGGTCAATATTTTTAAAGGAATTTTATTTTATTATTGCTGACTCTCAAACCAATGATAGCAGAACAGCACTAAAGTTCATGGCAAAAATTGTTGTCTTGGGCTTCCCTGGTAGTGCAGTGGTTGAGAGTCCGCCTGCTGATGCAGGGGATGAGGGTTCGTGCCTTGGTCCGGGAAGATCCCACGTGCTGCGGAGCGACTGGGCCCGTGAGCCATGGCCGCTGAGCCTGTGCGTCCGGAGCCTGTGCTCCACAACGGGAGAGGCCACAACAGTGAGAGGCCCGCATACAGCAAAAAAAATTGTTGTCTTGTTGCAAAGCATGCTCTAGAGGTACTTTTCCATAGAAATCAGCCTCAAGTTAATGCCAAAGGAGAAGTGCAAAGAACCAAATGATTTCCAGGAAGCAGAATTTAAAGTAAGGCAAACAATTACCAGATACTCAATAAAAATTAACTAACCTTTATATATGTGACGAAGAAAAAAGAAAAATGATCACATGTTAATTGATGCCAGACTCTCCTCTACCAAACTACTCCTCACACTGCTGATACATTTGTTTTTCAAAACACAACCTGTATCAGCCATTCTTTTGCTCCTCAACTAGCTACATCAATAGCCAAATTCCCATACCTGCCAGTCCAGGGCCTCCTAATTGAGCCCTAAGTAACTGTCCAACCTTCTCTTAAGCAACAGCTTTCTTGCCCCACTACCTCCATCATTATGCCCTTCCTTGTACTACCCCGACATCGTATCTATTCATCAGTTAATCAGCCAAAGGCTATTTTTATTGGGCCCTAACTAATGTATACTTTGTGTAGGTGATGCCTAGTTGAGAAATACAAAGAAATAAGCTATGATTCTTACTATGAAGAGCCTTCTAAAAGGAAAAGTAGTATTCTATGATAGGGTAATACATATCAAATTGTGTTTAACAAATAGTAAATGCGGAATTCTAATCAATACTGAAGTTCCCTAAAGGAAATAAACACATGTTTAGGGAATTTGGTTAGGGTTAAATTATTAAAGAATCTTGAATAAATTCTGTTTGTCTTTCAACATTCAACTCAAACACATCTGTTTCATAATCATTTCAGAATCTATTTGTTCCACAAATAATTCTTTAAAATCCAATCAAAAATGATGTCTCTTTCTTTTCTGATCTCTTAACTGTTAAGTTATGGCCTAACACTACATGTCTATCAGATCATTTTAATGTTCCCTTAAATTTTGCCTCAAGCATATCTTATTTCTCCAGACAGCTTTTTATCAAATCTATTGAGGTAAAATTTATGTGTCATAAAAGTTACCCACTTTAAGTGTACTATTCAATGATTTTTAGTAAATATAGGGAGTGGTGCAAGTATCATTCAACCTAATTTTAGAATATTTTTTATCATTCCAAAAAAGAAACCTTATGACCATTTGCAGTCACTCTCTTTCACACCCCAAGCCCCAGGTAACCACATATTTACACTCATTTCTATAAATCCATCTTCTCTAGTAATGTTATATGAATGGAATCATACAATATGTGGTCTTTTCTTTCGCTTGACGTAAGGTTTCTGAGGTTCATCCACGTTACAGCATGTATCAGTACTCACCCCTCTTAATTGCTGAAAAATATTCCCTTATTTGTATATATTATATTTGTTTATGCATTCACCAATTAATGGACTTTTGAATTGTTTCCACATTTTGGCTATCACAAATGACTCTGATGTGAAGTTGCACAGACAGGTTTTGTGTGGACATATGTTTTCATTTCTCTTGGGTAGATACCTAGAAGTTGAATTGCTACATCATGATAAATTTATGCTTAACATTTTAAGAAACTGCCAAACAGTTTTCCAAAGTGGCAGGACCATTTTACATTTCTACCAGTAATGCATGAATGTTCATGGATAGATTTTTAACCTCCTGATAGGAAATTATTATGAAAAAATATTTTTTGAATATCCTGTCAAAATTCTATTCAGCAAGAAGCAATCCAAAAACACACATATAATTTGTCATTATACATAGGGCAAAGATGAGGCAAAGAAACAATATGCTAAATTTCTCATAGTGAATTAGTCCTTAACAAGCCTAGGAAAATAGCAGAAAGAAAATAAGAAATAAATTATTGAAATAAAAACCCTACAAAGTAAATGATTACACAAAGATAATAAGTAATCTCTTTGAATGTGACTTTAAAGGTGTTAGTAAGATTTTAGGTTACACACGAAAATTAATTTTATTACTTTATAGTTATACCATATATAATAAAATATCATAGGTTTTTACTCATTCTGGAGAAGAGGTCAATCTGAGCTAGTGAAAGATCAGAATTATGGAATATTTGAAAAGAACCAAGAATAATTAACTTAAATGCATGCTGCCTTGCCAAATGCAGAATCAATGCAAATTCTATTTAGCATAATGGTAAATGCCATCCATGCTGACCCTTCTCAGCTTTTGATCACCTCTGCTCCAAGTGTCAACTGTATCCACCATGCTCCAGATTCATGAAGGCCCTAAGCCTATGCTCACTGTTATGCTGCTTTTTATATGCTATTTCTTATTGCTTCTTTTCTAGTAGATATTGACATTCTTCTCAGATTTCAGGTCTCCATTCAAAAACCATCCCTCCTACATTTTTCCCAATTCTTAGGCCCTAATACCTTTTATACATTAATTTATCTAATATAAAAATTTCACCTTAATTATTTCATTTAATTGCATGAAGTGGGTGTTATTATTAGTTTCACTTTACAGATGATAAAAGCAAAGTTTAGAGAATCTATGTGAGCTTCTACATTTTGCCCAAATAAATGGTAGAATCAGAATTCAAACTCAAGTTTCCTGACTCCAAAAATTTCATGCTCTTTCCATCTGGGCATTGCCTCAGTCCTACAGTTTTACCTTACTTCACTGATATTTAATCCTTCCTTGGGTTCTTCCGAGTGGTTTGCTTATGATTTTCTCCTACTGGTTGTAATTGCCTAGAGGGCAAGAACTATATTTCACCCATTTCTTTATTCCAGAAGTTTCTAGCACAGGGCTTTGAATATAGTTGAGATTCATTAAAAATGTGCTAAATGGATTAAAACATGTAATCAATAGAACACCACCCTAGAGAACCTCCTAGAGACCTCCTAGAGACCACTTCACTGAACACACTCACTTGCATCTAAGTAGTTGATGCCAATGTCTCAAAAGAAGTGGGGTTTTTTTTTGAAATTAAAATTGTCATTCACTTTAAAATTCTTCTATCAAAAACAGAATAGAGGTAAATTGAGTTGAGTTCTGCCGAAAATACCATTATTTCAAAAGTTGAGTTTTACATTTCTGAAACCATGACATAGAAATTTATTGCCACCATGAATACAAGAGAAAACCTGGTCCCCAGATTATTTTCAAAATAAAGAAAACAAAAGCCAGAGAACATCAGTACAGTGCCCTAATTCACACAGCCAACTAGCAGCAAATCTATCTTGTGACTATCTGATCTCCACTGCATCTGATATGAGCACCCCTCAATGTGAGGTTATACAGGGAGTTGGGGTTCTCTGAGGATGGTTTTCAGCTTTGCCATTTCTACGACCTTAGGCAAAATATTTAACTCTCTCTCTCTCTTCTTCTGTTTAATAAAATAAGGAAAATGCAGCTACTATCTGGAAAGCATTTTGAGTCACTCTGATTAAAGATGCTATTTAAAGTGCCAGGTGCCATTCTACAAATAAATGAAAAAAGTAGCAAGAGGAGATCTGCATTCAATCATCCCAGTCTCGTTTGCCCCCTAATCTCTCTCACTCTCCCAACACCCAGCAGGTATTTAGTCTATGAAAGGATGAAGCTAAGCAGAAAATGATTAATCTTGGATCAACCCTCCTCAGCACAAGACAATAATTGAAATATTCCATTGCAATCTCCCCCACATACTATTTCCTAGAACACATGATTACTTCCAGATCATTATTTTGCCTTTTTATAATTGGGGAAATGTAACAACCATTTTGAACAGTACATAGTTGGAGATTTGGCAATGACCTTGGACTGTGTCTGTGAACACAGGGAAAACTGTGCAGTGCACTGATAAGGACAACTGGGAAGTTACTAGATTATTTTGGATGTTGCCACAATACATAGAAAAATGATCCACTAATACAGTTCAGTTAGGAACAGGTGACCATATTCCTTGTACAAAACTCCAAAGAGACTGAATAGGTCAGTTTACTTCTATACTCTGCTAAAACAAAATAAATGTGACACTGTAACAACTATTATCCTGAATGTTTAAAATAAATATTACATAGGTTCACATATAAATTCAAAAAGTATGGCTAACAAAGTTTTGACTTTTTCTTCATATCTTTAGTCAGTAAAATGGTAAGCTCAATAATGGAACAGAAAACTCTCATTTTGGAGGCTTTCAGAATATGATAGTAGAGTAAATTATAGATTTTGAGTGATTTTCCTAAAGGAAAAGTGGGATTTCCCCACATTATAATTATATCACAAAGGATGGAATAGGGGGCCACTCTAGAAGAGGGAAGGCATTATGACTGGGAAGAAGACAAGACTTGAGACATATCAATGAGATGACCCCTATGAGGAATGACCTTTGTACTTCTTTGCTTGTTCTCTGAAAATAATTATTTTTCTATGTTGAAATTCCCTCTGGTTATTGCTAACCTTTCAGTAAAATCTGTTACCCAAGGAAGTCTTGGGCCAATAGTGCTTTGGGGAACTGAGACTAGTGTTCCCACTTTTTTCCCAAGGAAGTCAATATGGCAATAGCCATAGGGAGAATGGAAACCTTCAAATAACAAGCAATGGTCAGCAACAAGGTGAATGGAGTGCTAAGGGGCAGCTAAAAGTGATTGTGAAGACACTGATGAGGAAAGAGGTGTGGCATCAGTATACACTGACTCAGAAACTGATGGGAGGAAAATCCTGTCTATTCCAGAGGTAGGTGACCTTTACCAAGGGGAGAACAAACAAGAGATTCTCATACTAATAAAATAGGCACTATCCAGATAGCAGACACTGGAATCAATACACTTCAAAAAGTACTGGAGTCATATAACTGAAATTCTCCTCTATTTATTAAAGAAAAACTCTGTAGAATGATACTGAGTAAGGGTTGGCAAACTACAACCATGAGCCAAATCCAGCCCACAGCCCACTTTGCAAAGAAAGGTTAAATGGAACACAGTTGTTCCATTCCCATTTGCTTTTGTATTGTCTATGGCTGTGTTCATGCTACAACAGCAGAGGTGAGTGGTTGTGGGAGATGCCATATGACCCAGAAAGCCTAAAATATACGCTATCTGAGCTTTGACAGAAAAAGTTTGCTGACCCTTGTTGTAGAGAAAGGAGAAAGTACTCAGAAGACCTGGATCCTGTCTCAGATCTACCACCCAATGTGTTCTTGGGGAAGTCCCTTAATATTTCTAAGTCTTCGTTTTCTAATCTGAAAATGAAGCTAATGGTTAACGTACATAGATAACAAGGTTTTGGTGAAGTTCATGATGTGATAATATACTTGGAATACTTGGAAAACTATAAAGGTCTATACAGATTTATATGAATGTTTCTATTTAGCTACACCAGAGTATATTCTGTTAGAAATTATATTTGCCAGTTTTGGGGGTGAATAAGATGTTGAAATGGTCAGGTAGGAGGTTATAATTCATGAGGTGTTGGGTTGTAATTTTGATTGTGTATGAATATTGGAACTTGGAATTCACTTCTCCCCAGAAGTACAATCACAAAGAAATCTTGCTGCACCCTGCCTTTGCCTCTGATTCTAGCCACATGGACCACCTAACATAGAAGGTGCAGTTCTATGTATTACCTGTGCCTTTGGTCTTAATGGGGCTTGGTCTGGACCCCTCCTCTCACCAGCACTTCTCCACCCTCTTTAGTCTGAATAACTTATAAATAAGCTCAGTTGTGATTCCACCAGGAAGCCTTCCCCGACTCACCTGTCCCAAATGACTTGCTCCTCTTTATTGGGCAGTATTGTTGACTTCCCATTGCATATCCCTGTCTTTGTTATTTCCAGGTGTATTATAATTAACTGTACATCTGTACATGTTTCTGTCCCCCTCCCAGCCCCCACCTTAAACTAAGCTTCTGGAGGACAGAGACTGTGTCTCAATCAAATAACTTCCATTTACTGAGAAAGCACCAGCACCAGGTAATTTCTGCTTTGAATTCTTCCAGCTACATAATAAGAAGGATGTTGTTGTCCTCATCTTAAAGATGAAAAAACTGCCAACTGGAGCAGAGGAGATACTTGCCCAGAAGGAAATGGCAAATCATTAGTGGAGCCACACGCAATTCTGTAAGAGCCCCCCACAACTCCATTCTTAATCACTATGTTACTCAGGGACCCTCAGTTTCTGAAAATTATCTGATTCCCAACAGTTATGACATGTTAAGGCAAAGCAAAATTCCTTAAAACATGAAAATATTTGCTAACAAGCCACTGCCTATACAATTATCCTCTCCTACCTCCCCATATTTCTTAAACTTAGCCTCTACCTATCCCACCATTTCTGATATACGACTCCAGCAGTTGTGTCTCATTAATTTGCACTGCATATGATATGCAATGCAAAATGATTGCAAGGTGAAATCACGTATTTTGTGAAAGACTCAAGATTTCATGAGGTCTATGAAAATGATTGAGGAAAACCACGTACAACATACATAGACCCTTGAAAACAGAGAACGAAGTAAAGTTAGATTAGTTAACAACAAAAAAGAAAAAATAGAAATTAATGATGACACATTAGGTGCTTCAAAAGAGAATGATTTAAATATCAAAGGATTAAGGGAACCCCTTGGGAAATCAAAGTTCTTAAATATTTATGCAAAAAGAACTTTATTCATGATGGTGATATGAAAGCCAAATATAAAGCAAAGGATGCTTTTTGTATTATTTTACAAGATTTTTAAAATATTCTTTCTTTGTTTTTCTTGTAAGAATAGCTCCTAGTTGAAATTAAAATATAAAATATATTTTTCATTCTTTTAATTTTAATATTTCTTCTCATAAAACTTTTAATTCTCTGTGGATGACAGTACCTAATTTTATTATCTGTGGATGACAGTACCTAATTTCCCTGTTCACAGTTAGATGAGTTGAGGACAAGCATCCAAGTCATTTCTAATTTAGAATGAGAAAGAAATGCATCCTTCTGGTTGCCCAGACTAACACATGCACAGCTAAGAACAGTCTGTGCCCAGATTTCCTGACATGTGGACCAGAGAAACTGAAAAAGCAGGTCTGCAAGAAGAAAGACTAAAGCAGCAGAGACGCAGTAACAAGAGAAAAGTAAGGACCTGTCCTTTGTCCCAACACCCAACAAATTTGTACCCTTGAGTCTTCCAGTAAACTTGAAATAAATTCCTGTTTTGACCTCCTTTTGTAGGGTTCCTTAGAGTCTGAAGCAAGCCAGAGATGCTTCTGTAGCCACACTGACCCTTCTGTAGCCACACCCTCCTCAGAAACCCTAGGGGATGTGTCCATAATTGCAGTTGGCCCTTCCTATCTGCAGGTTCCGCATTCAGCTGTACTCTGCCATTTTATATGAGGGATTTGAGCTTGGAGGATTTGGGTTTCCCTGGGGTTCCTAGCACTAACATCCCATAGATACTGAGGAACAACTGTACTCCTACAATCATTAATTATGGGCGGGAACTCTGAACCATGGAACCTAAAAATCCAAGCTATCTTTAGCTGCTGAATCTGATCCTATTAATTTTGTCTCTCTTTTAGGATTCATCTATATAAGAATATGGAATTTACCATCACATTTTAATTTAATTATAGGTATGACCACCTGTAATTCACATTTGATAAAAATCAGTAAATTTCATTTAGTCAAGGCCTAAAATGCCAACTGACTATTTTTTTAACATTTTACCTTAAAGGCTTTGATCTATTTATGATAGACATAGAATACAATCATAGAAATAAAATTAAAATAAAACCAAAGACTATTAGTGCAAGAAGATGAAACCCTAGAATACTTTGGCTCAATGCCATCACCACCACTTCACAGATAACAAAGTTGAGCCCCAGAGAATTGAAGTAACTAGCTCAAAGTAACAACTTGAAATTGACAATCGTTACTGTATTTTTTTATCCATCTTTAAATTCCACAAGTCTCTTTTAAAACAGTTGCATTTTAGATTTAAAAACAAAACATGTCATCTAAAAATAGTTCATGGACACTAAAAAATACTGTAAGCAGATTGGATATCAGCTTTTTCCTAATGACTTTTCAACAAATATTCCTGTAATGTTCTCATTTCTGCAAACATTTAGCATGAAAACTTCCCTCAGATTTATCATTTGCTTCAATATTGGTAAGTAGCCTTTTTCTGTCTTTCTAAAGTAACACTCTTTATCACTGGCTTAGACTATGCCTCAAATTTACTTGATTTCAGAATAACTCTAATCGACAGTGAATGTTAGGTTTGCCCACATCGGTCCCCTGGCAAGTATCAGAATGTAACATGCCCATGATGTTACCCAGTCTGCCTCTCTTGCCTCAGTGAAAAGTGCCTTCCAGTGGCACCTGATCTAAGCTGGTTTAATCATAGTACCTCACTCCCCAGTCACACTGACTGATCCTCAAGGGTGGACACATAACCCAATCAAGACCAAATTAGAGTATTTTCTGAACTAGAGCCTGAGGAAAGAGATTCTGTCCCTTTTGATGACCAACTGTCCAGGTTTTTTGGGGGATTGAGGGGTTTGCCATATGCAGGACTTTGAGCACTAAAATTGGGAAAACCTCAGTCAAACTGGGAATTCACTAGCCAGAAACATATGATTTCCAAACACCCTGTGGAAGAAACCAGTCTACAGTAGGAAAAATGGAGACAACATACAGAGAAAACAGAACTGGGAGAAGAAAGAGAGTGCTGGTGGGCTTCCAGTCTTTGGTCTGAATTATTTTCAAAGCTAGCTACTTCCTGTTTTACTTACTTTTGATTACATGATACAGAAAACTCCTCTTTGTGCCTGGGTAACTAGACTGGGGTTTCTGTCACTTGTAACCAAAGAATCCTGGTCAATACATTGACCCATGGAAAATGCTTTATAATTAGCCATTATAATTATAATTGTGGCAATTATTAAATTCTACCAAAAAGCTTTATTTCTCCTAGTTTATATTAGTTAAGGTAAGCAGAGAACATAAAAAGAAATAATTCTGCTGTCGTGGAGACACAGCCAGAGAACACTTGGGCTAATTTGAATGTCATGGTTGTTAATACTGGCCCACAAACTGTCTCCAACATCCAAGCAAACTTGGGAGCAGAAACATTGCATAAGGTCCAGACAATTATCTGGGTCTAGAACAGTACTGAATAACTCTCCTTCTACTACTTACATCAAGGCAAGCTCCCCAGTCTCAGCTACTATTCTGGTTTCTAGTGAAAGATTTGGGTGTGCAGACTAGTAAACTTCTGCTTTTGAGAGACAAAATATGTATTTATCAAGATGAAAAACATATATGAAATGCCACACTCTTTCGAAAAACAGGAAGCTTTCCCTGATTATTCCTAAAATTCAATATTGTTGAGAGATAGACCACATTGATTATTTTCTACTTCAGAATCCATTGGATAATAATTTATTTTCCATTCCATTTCAGAATCCATTGGATAATAATTTATTTTCCATGTATTCTATAACTTGAAGTAGAATATTTTCTGAAGAAATGTCCTTAATTCATGAGAAAACATCTTTCTTTAACTATAGGTACACAGTCGACACTTTCATATTTTTTATTTTTATTTACATATTTTTTAGTACTGGTCACTCTAGATTATCTCTGGAAGCTAGAAAATGTTATGTGTATCTACGGTTCCATCTTTGTAAAACAAATTTATTTTGACTAAGGGGGTGATGCATGACATAAATATTTCTCTAGGAAAAAAGTCTGAATTTTTTAAATGTTATTAAGCTTTTCCTGGGTAGCTTCAGGTGTAATTAAATCCTCATCCTGAGACCAGCCTGAAACAGAAGGATTCATATGGAACTTGTTGGGTTTATATCAAAAAGAAAAGACTAACAGAGAAATCCCACAATGGCCTTTAAAATTTTGCTTAGAAGTAAAATATATCACTTCTGTTCACATTTCACTAGACAAAGTGAGTCATATGAAAAAGGCAATGTAGTAGGAAATTATAATTTGCTCACTGGGGAGGAGGAAGGAGAATATCGTTTGGAACAATGGTACAATTTAATACAATTTTTGTTACTCTGATGGATCTTTCTCTTTTCCTTTGTCTGCCTTCTTTCTGGCAAGTGCCCACCCAGTGCTTTCTTGCTGCTCAACTCTCATCCACACCCCTGACTAGGTCTTTCTTCCCTGATTCCCCAGCCTATTTCATTTCTTATTCCTCATGCTCTGAGCCACATGCATCCCTTCTTAAATGTCTTGAATTTATATGATAAAATAAAATATCAGCCTAATGGCTGGTAATGGCTCAAAATATCACACCTCTTAGGTAACATCTTTCTTTAGTAGGGATTTTATCTCCACAAATATTGTTAAGCACTAAGTCTAAAACAGTATGCTAAGTATTGTACACTAAATTAAATCTCTTAAAAAGCCTATTAAATAGTTGGGCATAAAAAATGCGAAACACAAATGTTCGGTAGGGAATTCCCCTGTGACGCAGTGGTTAAGTATCCACCTGCCAATGCAGGGAATATAGGTTCAATCCATGGTCCGGGAAGATCCTACATGTCGCGGAGCAACTAAACCCGTGCACCACAACTACTGAGCCTGCTCTCTAGAATTCGCATGCCACAACTACTGAAGCCCGCCCTCCTAGAGCCCGTGCTCCACAACAAGAGAAGCCACCACAATGTGAAGACCACGCACCACAACGAAGAGTAGCCCCTGCTCGCTGCAACTAGAGAAAGCCTGTGTGCAGCAATGAAGACCCAAGGCAGCCAAAAATAAATAAATAAATTTATTTTTTTAATGTTAGGTAAAAAAATCTAAATAACATATATACACAAAAAAGCAGTGAATTATTAATTTTCAAGTGATTTTCACAGAGGTTGTTACCAAGTTATAAAACCAGAACAATTTGCTTAAGTTTTTCCATTCAATCAACTATTCAGTTAACAAATCCAACAGCAATAAGTAATTATACAGGTGTTTCTAGCTTTTTTGTCATGTCAACTAAGGTTTTGGCTTTGTATATACAGTTTTTTTCACCTCTCACAACCTCTGTCTTGTCAGACAAACTCTTCTAGGGGTTTATGGTCCAAAATGGGAAAGAAAAAGAGATGATAGATGAAAAAATACACTAGATAAGGGATGAAGGAGGCTCCGCTTGAGAAATTTGGTAAAAGTACAGGAGTTGCTCTCTTTTGGGAAGGAAGCTAATTGAGGGGAAAATTAGCATTTTAAGAAGCATTGTTGTGGACTTTGTACCATTTTGCATGTTTTGGAGAAACGCATGTAAAGATATTGAGTTATTTTTCAACTACCTGGAGATTGGCCCTTCTTTAACTCTGCCACCACTCTGATATTGGACCACATGGATCACAGCTTTCATAAAGTTAATAAGCACACATTTACTGAACACAACTCTGTGCCAAGAACACTTTGAAGGGCTGGATGTCCAATGGTAAGCAAAGGAGGTGTAGTACCTGACCTTGTAGGTAGAATTATATCTACTTCTCTGGGAATGGGAAGTTTTTGAATAAAAAACTAGGGGAAAATACTGGGAAATATTGAAAGGGGAAATACAATTGACCCTTGAAAAATAAGAGTGTTAGGGGCACCAACCCCATGCACGTATAAGTAGGCCCTCTGCATCTGCAGATTCAACCAACCACAGATTACACATTACTATTATAATATTTATTGAAAAAAATTCTTGTATAAATGGACCCACACAGTTCAAACCCATGTTGTGCAAGGGTCAACTGTACTTAAGTCGGCAGATTTTTCAATACCTCTGAAATTATACAGTGCATTTAGCAGTATACTTCCTCTAAAATCAATATAGCCACCTCCATTAGTCATTTATCGAGTTTATTTTACATGGCACACAATATGCTAGGCACTTTTTTTAGAATATTTCATTTCACTCCCATTAATGTATTAGGCAAAATTCTAATACTGTGCCCAGATAATGAGTAAGCTGTGGAGTGATTGACCTTCCAGGTCATTTACTTAACCACTACAACCTACCCCCTTACCCTTTGGTGGAGGACTCAGTAGTTTACTCCATTTTGACTCACTCATGATGTCTTTCTTTTCTAGCCTCACGCTTGAGAACGAGCTGGCAGAGCTGCATACAACATACAAACCTCAAGAGCTGTTTTCAACTTTAGATGACTCCTTTCTTTCTTTTCGTATACAAAAATTGGCAATTCCAAATTTCTTCAGGAAGCTATTTCAGGGTTGGTTTATTTTGTCTCCCACTTAAAGCAATTGGGAAGTGTGAAGACATTTGGAGCCAACATTCACTTTGTAGAGTGCTTCCAATCCTAAAGTCTCATGTCCCCAAGTCTACACATTTTACAGCAATTTTTACTTGGAATATATATCATTTCAGATAAATAGCACTACAATGAGACAAAGATTAAGAATTATAATAATTTGTTAAAAGATTAAGAAAACATCAAGAAAGTGACTTACCACCCAAATTTACATACAGGTAAGAAGTGGCAAAACATAAGTCTTTATATTCCAGTTCAGTCCTCTTGCCCCACCTACACACCAAATTCAATATCAGCTCATTCATGTGTCTTCAAAGGTATTTTTTAAAAAAATATCTATTCCCCAAATACTCTCCCTCCACTGCATTTAACACACTCAGCAGATTCAAATTCTCTGTCTTTCATCACAGATCTCTACATAAAATCCAGAGTGAGAGTTGAAGATTTGGTAGATGAACTACTGCAAATCTACTTTGTGCCTTAGCTATGCTGCCCAGGGAGTGAATGGGTTTTCTCAGCTGCTTATTCCATCTCCTTCCTTCTCACGAGTTACAACAGGGCCATAAAAACAATTACTATTTGAGTAGAGTGGGAAATAGCAATTTTAAATGATTAGAAAAGAGAATTTTTTTTAAATAATTACTATCATTATTTCTTTGAGAGGGAGAGAGAGATAAATATAGTGGAATTAATAGAAGACTTGGCCCACAGTCTCTAAGCCTTATTTATCTGGGTGTTGTTTATCTCCCAGAGTCGCCCTTCATAGCAAATAATGATAAAGCAGAATGACGCATAGCTCTTTATTTACAAAGAAATGTCTTTTAGAGGGAAATAATATTTAAAAGCCAAAGTGTGAAAGGGACTCAAGTAACATAGCACATGGCTCCTCTAAATGACAACAGAGTCATTGCAACTTGACTCTAAGTCTCACTAGTGAGTAATGTTCACACCTCTAAGAAATGAAGTCAAGAGATACATCTTCCAACAAGAACCACCCTTCTGCTTCTCATGACTGCAGGGGCAAGGAGAAAACTCTCCAGAGGAAACCACATGTCTCTTAAGATGCTTCAAGCTGAGCTATCCCATTACTTGGTTATAACTGTCTTCAGAGCAATAAAGGGCCCACCAATGCGTATTTGATTCTACAGTTAACTTCTGTGTTGCTCCAACTGATGACTTAATTTCTGCTTGCTCATCTATGAACTTGAAATTCAGTCCCTTGAACTCTGTGTTCTCAGTCTCTAACTGTAGTGGGGTCCCTTAGCCTTAATTTATATTCAAGTCTCTGTCTTCCCTCCCGCAGCCTCCTCAGAAAGATTTAAGCTTCAGCCTGCCCCTTTCTAGCCCTAAGTCTTTAAATTCAGCATGAGGAAGTCATCATAATGTCACCTTCTTTCATTTCAGGGAAATCATACATAGACTAAAAATAAAGACAAATTCAACAGGGAACCATGATTTTGGATGTACTACTTCCTGACCATCTCACTTGCAGGAAATATTGTTGTTGGTGTAGTGTTATACTTAACTTTACTGTAACCTCTTCTAATTGGAAATATAGACTCCGAGTCTGATGAGATCCTTTTCACTTGTCCAGTTGTCAGGATTCCTGGAGTGGGGAACATATGCAGGCTGATAAAAGGAAAACAGTGGGAAGATTCTGACCTTATACAAGAGAACTGTGCTTTAAGTATGAAGTTCAAGTGTTTTACATAACATTCCTTTTTGTGATTCATAAGAAGGCAGATAGGGTTTTACTTGTGTGTGTGAAGGTAAGAGGGCCTATTATACATAATGTTGAAGGGTACAAGTGGTGATTTTCCAGTGTTGGATAGGAAGGACTCTCAGACCAGCAGAATTGTTAGCAGGCTGTTGCCGAAGAATCATACCCCTGCCCCTGGTTGGAGACTAACTACTCTTACCTGAGTTTCAGGCTTGACCACAAAAGATGAAGCTACAAAGAAAAACAAGAACTGATTAGAGCCAGCTAGGTCCAAGATGGTGGAAGACTTGATTTCCTGTACACCTTGAGCCTCATTATACACTCTTTGTTATACATTAAGCATGCTAATGTATTAGCACCATGACAGTTGACAATTGCCAACAACCGGAAGATTCATACAAGAACCGAAAAGGAGTATTACCTAAGTTCTGAGCAAACCATACCCCTGTTCTCAGATAAATCATGAACATTCCTCCCTCTCTTTATTCCCTCGCTTTTACCTCGATCCTCCTATATATATGGTGTCTCAGCCCAAGTCAGCTTGAGAAGTTGGTTTTGAACTAAATTCCCACTTCTCCATTCTCTGGCCATTGAACAAAGTTTGTGCTGTTTCGGTCTCAGCATCGGTTTCATTATTGGCTGTATAAATCTGAGCTGGAAAAGAACCTTCCCCACCAAGGTAGGGGACTTTAGCTGTGCTAGGGCCGATTTCGTAAGAGAATCAACATACCCATCAAACACAGTACCTGATAGTTTGCCCTTAGTGCTTTGGGATAAGTATTACTAACCTCAGAATATTAGTGAATATCATAGCAAAAGTAATTGCTTTGTAAATTTAGAAAATAAGACAAACAGCTGGGAAAAGTACATGTCAAGTCAGTAACATCTTAGTGTGAATTAATTTAAATAAAGAGAAATAGGTATCTGTAAAACAAAACAATATGAGGAAAAGGAGGAGTTAGAAAATAGGGCTGATGGAAACAGTTTGCCGACATATTTTACCAAGGATCTGGCCTGGCTAAAGATATATAGGCACTCTCTCCTCCAAAATCAACACAACATACATCTTGCCCTATTGAGCCCACATCTTTAGTCAGTCCTTATCTAACAATTAAAGCTTTTGATAGCTGAAAATATATATATATATATATGTTTATAACACTGATCTTGTGGTCTGTGGCAGGTCTAGCTTAACAGAATTTTCTGAAGAGAGTAGAATAATACTCTTTCATTTTCTCCCTTGACCTATTTTAGCATATTCTGCCCCTTTTAGTATTTTTCTTCCTTTGCATTCTCCCTCCTGCATGTTATGCAAATGAGCTGCTGAGCTGGAGAAAATAAACTGCATTTGTCTTCCTGCCACCCTCCCTGAAGGGCGGTGCGGAAACCTTAACAGATTCATTGATCACACCTCCCACTGTCATGGATTGGTCTGCATAAGGCACCCATCTTACAGAAAAACTCATGGGATTCAGGAAGACACAGAAAGAAATTTCAAATGACCCACCCCATCCCCACCATCTTCCTTAGGTATTTGCATCTCTGTATCCCATGTAAGCCTGTCCTAACTTGACTTAGTCTCAAAACATTCAGAAGATCACATCACATATATTTAGCTCTCTCCCCTCCACTACCTGATTAATACTCACAGGAGACAGGTTGGGCTGACACTGTCATCCTTCCAATGAAGCTCAGGTTAAGTGCTTGTAGTTGGTAAAGTGTAGTCCAGCAGCATTAGTTTCACCCGGGAGCTTGTTAGAAATGAAGACTCTCAAGCCCCACCCAGACACACCAAATCAAATCCTACATTTTAATAAGGCCCACAGGTGATTCATAAGCACATTAGCTTGAAAAGCCTTCACCAAGTTGCTCAGAAAAACTCTCGTTTTTGCTCCCAACTACCTCAATGAAAAGTTACCATGAAAGACCACTTAGTAAACAGGGCAGATTACTCCCACCATGAGTAATATTCTGTCAGTCATCAGAAGGAGAGGTGTCTGAACTTTGTCATTCTAACAAATGAAGGTTGCCGACACCCACATCCAGCAGGACTCTTTCCAAGAGACATCATGGCTTTTAAGCAGCACAGTGTTTTAATCCTATGGTTTTCAAATCTTCTCTGTCAGCACCTATTTGACTGAGTATATTCTTCTTCATGTGACTGTCTCAAGGCATTTGCACCATTCCTGAGGCCCAAGCCACTTTTTGTTAGAATGAGTAAAATAATGTTTCTAAAAATATAACTGAGAACCTTCACTAATTATTACAAAGTAAATCACTAGTACACTCTGGTGCATTGTTATTCCTAGTGATAACACAATTTCAACACATGTCACACCCAGTCACAATCCATTTGGGGACCCATCCCCTAAGACATAAAATTGCTTTCTTCATCCAAGAGATTGTCAACTACAGCAGCTGACAGGCGAGATATTTGGGAACCAGGGGTGTTCATGGCATCAATTGTGACACGTATCTGACTACAGGTAAGACTCAACTAACCTGTTTACTTCAGTCAAAACCTAAAGAGGACAGACTGTCCTTTATCACAATTCATTGGTATAGATTCAAGTTGACTAACCTAGAGAATGATTTAAGGAAGAAGTAGCTGAAACAGAGTAATTTAATAGTAGGGAATGTCAGCTGTCCCAAGCTGGGAAGCCTGTGCGGAGCCTCAAGATCAGGAGAGGAGCAGTTAAAATGCTCTTCAGACAGACCAATTTGATTGAAGTTCAGGGCTTTTGACTGCAGTTGGCAAGTTATATAAGGTTGTGAGCTAGTTATAGCTGGTCTTTGAAACCTTCTCTTCTCTTGCCCCACTCACCATGACCCATTTAGTTTTTCATTCACACCTTTGATCCTCTCTGTCCTTTTAGGTATCACATATCCAACTTCTTGTTCCTGCCTCCTCAGAAAAGCTCTCAAGAAAGAAGAAAAAAAATCGTATCCCATTCACTTATGTAAGCTACTGTCACTGAGATTCTGACATTTTAAAGCTTCACCTCTAACAAAAGAATTTTGGGGACAAGGAACCGCTCTTCAGAGCCCCTGGACACACCCCGCAGAGATTACCTTAGTTGGCCTATGTGGGAAGCCTACCCCGAATAGGGTTATGTACTCCTATAAATGATAAATTTTGTTTATCATTATTTTTGGTGGCTGCTTATTTGGGGAGAAGACATTTCAGTGGAATATTATTCTATGGTTCTGAAATTCTTTCTCCTGCTGAGTATCTTGGAATTATAAACTTCTTGATATTATAGTAAGGAAAAGTCCATATAAGTCAATATCTTGGAATTATGAACTTTTTGATATTCTAGCAAGAAAAAGAAATGAAAGTATAACTGCTATATTATGCTGAACTCAGGCAGACAAAAGAAATAAAATCAAGATCATATTTAAAGAAAAGAGCAATAATATGGGATTCCTAGGAATTACTTGTAGGGAAGTGTCCTCACATGAAATGTCACTCTTTTAACATATATTAAAGACATGAAGAATGTCCCTCTGGACCCCTAGAAGACGGGTTCCTGGTTCACGAGAGCTGCCATTGCTTGTGTTATCCAATAATCACCGCCCAAATACTTGTAAGCAGCATGCATCCAACCTGTTGATTTTATTGCTGAATCTTTGTTGATCTCAAAGTATGTCATATTTTTTTCTTGTCATGTGTGTTCTGATAGATACTATACATTTTTTGAGTGAACCTACTCTGATCACACATCTTATCTTTCTACCTGGTTTTATTCTTCAGAAACATTATCAAAAGATTTAAAGTATAAGATTAGTTACATTTATTGTATTTTGCTTATCACTTCTCCAACAATAACCTTCCTCTCTCTATATTTTTTGCCTAAGTTGCTGTTTTCATTTTTATGTATCAGGTAGTTGATTACATTTCCTGACCTTGGAGAACTGGCTTTTTGTAGATGTCCTATTTGTCCCAACAAAACACTCCCCTCTCAACACCTGAGCTATATGCTCTATGGGTTCTCCCTATGAGGGCTACGTGGGTACTTCTGTTGTGGGGAGCTGACTATGTGGTGGTCTGGTAGGCTTGGTTGGCTCCCCATCCAGTTGGTTGCCAGGCCCTGCCTTGTGCGGAGACTGCCAGCAACCAGTTGGCAGGACCGGGTCACAAGTTTGTTGACTGAGGAGCCCTAAGGGGCTCCAGGGCTACTGCTGGATCACTGATTGGTGGAGTCAGGGTCCAAGAGACTCTGGTACTGTGGTTGCCCACTGGTAGGTGAAGCCAGGTTCTGAGGTTAGTGCCTGACTAGTGGTGGGCAGAGCTGGATCCTGGAGTCTGGTTGCAGGGCACAGGGATCCCAGAGTTGGTGTCAGATTGCTGGTGGGTGGGGCTAGTCCTTTACACAGTTGGGCATGGGGTTCAGGATGTCCCGAAGCTTGTGTTGGCCTGCTAGTGAGTGGGTTCAAGGCCCAGCTGGTGCTAGGGAAGGATCAGGCCTGCTGGTGTGCGGACCATGTCCAAAGGCTGCAGGATTATGGTTTTCTTGTATCTGGTGTCTGTCTTCTGGTGGGTGAGGCTTATCTTGAGGTTAGAGCAAGCTCCCTGGAGGGCAGGGCCAGGGCCCAGGGGTTTCTGGGGCTGGTGTCTGCCCACTGGTGGGTAGAGCTAAGTCCTGTGTCCTCTGGCAGGCAGGGCCATGTCGAGAGTGGCTGTGGGGTCAGGAGGTCTTAAGGCAGCCTGTCTTCTGGTGGATGGAGTTATGTCTTTACCCAGTTTGTTGCTTGGGTCAGGGTGGAGCTGGGCCCTGGGGCTGATAGTCTAAACGGAAGACCCCAAAATTGTGCTTGCCAGCACCAGTGTCTATGTGGTAGAACAAGCTCTCCAACATGGCTGCCACCAGTGTCTATGTCCCCTGGGTGAACTTCAGTTTCCTCCTGCTTCTCCAGGAGACTCCCCACGATCAGCAGGCAGGTCTAACCTGGGCTCCTATCAAGTTACTGTTTCTGCCCTCAATCTGCATGTGATATTTTTGTGTGCACCGTTTAAGAGTGAAGTCTCTACTCCCTCAGCCCTCTGCGTCTCCCAAAAGTAAGCCCTGCTAGCCTTCGAAGCCAAATGCTGTGGGGGCTCATCTTCCCAATGCAGGACCCCTGGGCTAGGGAGCCTGACATGGGGCCCAGACCTCTCACTCCTCTGGGAGGACCTCTTCAATTGTAATTATTCTACCATTTGTGGGTCACACACCTTGGGTATGGGACTTGACTATATCGCGATTCTGCCCCTCTTACCCATCTCTTTATTGTTCCTTCTTTATGTCTTTAGTTGTAGAAGACCTTTTCTGGTAGGCTCTGGTCTTTTTCACTGATAGTTGTCCTACAAATAATTGTGATTTTTGTGTGCCCATGAGAGGAGTTGAGCTCAGTGTCTTTCTACTCTACCATCTTGGCCAGTCTCCTCTATTTTTTATTACAGGTTGAATCTACCTCTGAAAGGCTAGAGGCCATGCACTCCATAATATTTCACTGTTGGTAAACATGGCATGGGGCTAGTTTCTTGTGTAATCTGTTAATGGTATACATCTCAAGAAGTGATGAGAAGAGGATTCCCTTTACCCTAAAGAAATATAATTCTCCCAGATCCCCAGGTTTGGAATCTCCAAGATATCTTCAGTGTCCTTCCTTTTCTCATTCCTGAAATCCCATTCACATCCAACCCTTGATACTCTTCTTCCATTATGCCCATGTCTCCCAACTATCACCTCTTAGTTTTAGGCTGAGTTCCCTGGGAAACAGACTTTAACTTGATATTTGTATTCAGGAAGTTGATTGAGGAACAGTCTCAGGGATGACACCTGTGAGGGAAGCTTAACTGAGCAGAGAGAAGAGTTGAACCATGATGTACTTGCAACAAAGACTTTAGCTAAACACATGGGGAGCTCTGGATTTGGGATATCCCAAAATTGAGGTCTTGAATTGAGGAAAAATGCCATTTTAATCTACTTTTGACCAGCCAGTGAATGTAAACTGGCCCAGGAAGTACACATAAGCTTAGGAAAGGCAATTTCCTTCAGTAGAGGGCAATTCCCAGAAAGCAATTCGTCAGTGAGCTATTAAGAGCCATCACTTCAGGAACTAAGGAAATGAGTGTCTTGGTCCTAAAGGGAAATCTAGGAGGTCCACCACAGCATCCACTACATTTGTAAACTTTCAAAAACTTCCCATTAGAAAAATATTCTGCACTGAGCTATAGAATTCATAAAGAGAAAAAAAGAGCCAAGTCTCCCCTGCATCGACAGGCAGCCAAGTCTCCCCTGCATCTCAACAACTGTGCCACCAGGGAAGTCCAAGAGCTAAGTCTTTATCTTTGAATTACACTGTTTTTCTGCAACCATTTTAGGGGACTAAAATTCTTGCTCCACTGTGCAGACACTAGTTATCCTATTTCAAAAACAAAAATAAAGAAAAAAGCAAATAGATTGGCATACAAAGAATTTTTACCTTAAGGATCTGTAGCTGAATAGCAGACTTACATATTTTCTGGAGCATTCCACTGGTCAAATGTCAACAAACAATTCCGAGCCAACCTGCCCCATTAGTTCTCTGAATTTTGATTACAAATTTAAAAGAGACCTTCCCCAGACAGCTAGAGAGCACCTTCAGGACAGCCATCCCTTTGGTCCTCAGTGTTTCCCACTGGGAACATTAGAAACCTTGCCCATCAACCAAACTATACAGCTCTTCTCATGAATAGACTAAATGAAGCCTTATAAATCATAGCTGTCAAAAATGTTACTAGCATTGCAGAAGACAGAAATCAATCCAAAATTCATTAGTTTTCTGACAAGAGCTTAATCTTATATCATATAATACCAACCGTGGCACCTCAGGTAGAATAGGAAGCTGCAAGAGATCATCTTGCTTTCCTGTGACAGAAATGTTTAATGTTTATGGCTTAATCTGCCCTTCTAACCACTGCCATTCTGTGGGCAGAAACTCTTGCCCCCTGGTTAAGGTCAAGTTGCCAGTGGTATGAGGCAGGAATCACTCTGCTATTGTCACAAACTTTCACAGACTTTGTTATGGTTGGGTGGCTTGCAGACATTTCAGATAAAAAGGACACAGAGGTTATAAGCATAAGTGAAGTGTTTCTGTACCTACAGTGAGTCAGGGTTTAAACATAGTTTTTACCATCATCTGAAACACTCCTGCTGACCAGAGGTTAGCAGGAATACCTCCTCCCCCTTCATATAACCCCTGATATGAGAGCTCCTGTGTGGCTGCATCTCTCCTTTGAGGCTGCCCCAGTTCTTTTTTTTTTTTTTAATATCTTTATTGGAGTATAATTGCTTTACAATGGTGTGTTAGTTTCTGATTTATAACAAAGTGAATCAGTTATACATATACATATGTTCCCATATCTCTTCCCTCTTGTGTCTCCCTCCCTATCACACCCCTCCAGGTGGTCACAAACCACCTAGCTGATCTCCCTGTGCTATGCGGCTACTTCCCACTAGCTATCTATTTTACGTTTGGTAGTGTATATATATCCATGCCACTCTCTCACTTTGTCACAGCTTACCCTTCCCCCTCCCCATATCCTCAAGCCCATGTTCTAGTAGGTCTGTGTCTTTATTCCCGTCTTACCCTTAGGTTCTTCATGACCTTTTTTTTTTTTTCTTAGATTCCATATATATGTGTTAGAAAATGGTATTTGTTTTTCTCTTTCTGACTTACTTCACTCTGTATGACAGACTCTAGGTCCATCCACCTCACTAAAAATAACTCAATTTCATTTCTCTTTATGGCTGAGTAATATTCCATTGTATATATGTGCCACATCTTCTTTATCCATTCATCTGTTGATGGACACTTAAGTTGCTTCCATGTTCTGGCTATTGTAAATAGAGCTGCAATGAACATTTTGGTACATGACTCTTCTGGAATTATGGGGTTTATTCCATAAATGCAAGGATTCTTCAATATACCCAGTTCATTTTAATCAGATTTCAACTACATACAAATGTTTAGGAATAGCAGTGATAAGAGGTGTGGGGCAGGGGTAGGAAAAGCAGGGAACCTGGACATAGATGGATGGTGGTCATAGCCTCCTGCACACAGAAGAAGGTCAACCCCTTTTTCGGGTCATATCAAGCTGGCAAAACTTAGTTTGACCATGTTAGTTTTCCAATGTCCTCCCAACCCACCAGTACATTCTGACATCCCTTTCTTCCCTGATCCCACTGAAGTGACTTGGCTCCTTCACTGCCTGTCCAATGCCTTCCTGGGCTTAAGGTCCTCAGGAAACCTTATTTCTGTTCACATTAATGTGTTCCATCTCCCAAGGATTTTATTGTCTGTGTACCTCATGACACCTAATACTATCTTGGATGTGACCATCTTTTCAAAATCAAAGATGATTCCCAAAGACCTTGTTAAAAACCAAAGTTGCTGAATCCATAATTCATTTTGACCAAGGGTGGTAGAAATTTCCATTTGTCAGCTAAAGTATTATCACCTTAAGGTGAATAGAGTTTACATTTCACTTTGCCCAGTTTCCTTTAAAATTATGCAATTTTAAATAAATGTTTTAATAAGATGAGATATCATTTCATATTGCATAAAATTTAAAACCACCTACCCCAGTACACTAAAAATCCTGGAGAACAGGAATCATGACCCATACCCAAGAGTGTCTTCATCCATCACCTAAAACAATACATAGAACTTCAAAAAAATTATTGTTTGCTCTCAGTGTTGAGGAAAAAAAATTGAAACTCTCCAATCCTATTATAAACTCTTTAAATTAGACTAAGAAGATACACAATGGAAAGTCAGGGTGGCTTATCACCCTCATGGACTGGGAAGGCAGGTTCATTTTAGACTATGTTTCCAAATGATATTTGTTTGTTTTGAAAAAATTTTCTGTACAATTTAAGTTTTCAAAAGGTGTCAGTTCAAACAAAATAACCAGAAATCAATTAGCAAAATGCCAATAAGAACATCCCTATCAATAATTACTTTAAATGTAAATGTACTAAATTCTCCCATCAAAAGACAGAGTGACTGAATGAATTTTTTTTTTTTAAAAAGAAAAGAAACCCAGACTTATCTATATGCTGCCTACAGAGACTTACTTCTGATGTAGGAACACATACAGACTAAAAGTGAAGGGGTGAAAAAAACAATATTCTGTGCAAATGGAAACCAAAAGAAAGCTGGGGTAGCTATATTGATATTAGACAAAATAGACTTTAAAACAAACACTGTAATAAGAGACAAATAATGGCATTACATAATGATAAAAGAGTCAATCCAACAAAAAGATATAATATTTGTGAATATTTATGTGCCCAACATAGGAGCAACTAAATATATAAAGCAAATATTAACAGACTTAAACAGAGAAATAGACAGAAATACAATCATAATAGAGGACTTTAATACCTCACTTACATCAATGGATAGATCATCCAGACATAAAAACTATAAGGAAACATCAGCCTTAAATGACGCATTATGCCAGATGGACTTATGTAAAGAACAATTCACCCAGAAACAACAGAATACACATTCTTCTCAAGTGCACATGGAACATTCTCCTTTGCACAGCAAAGGAAACCATCAGCAAAATGAAAGACAACCTATAGAATGAGAGAAAATATTTGCAAATCATATATCTGACAAAGACCTAATATCCAAAATATATAAAGAAGTCATACAGGGCTTCCCTGGTGGCGCAGTGGTTGAGAGTCCACCTGCCGACGCAGGGGACATGAGTTCGTGCCCCGGTCCGGGAAGATCCCATATGCCGCGGAGCGGCTAGGCCCGTGAGCCATGGCTGCTGAGCTTGCACGTCCGGAGCCTGTGCTCCACAACGGGAGAGGCCACCACAGTGAGAGGTCCACTTACTGAAAAAAAAAAAATGGGCAGAGGATCTGAATAGATATTTTTCTAAGACATACAGATTGTCAACAGGTACATGAAAAGATGCTCAACATCACTAATCTTCAGGGAAATGTAATTAAAAACCAGAATGTGATACCACTTCACATCTGTTAAAATGGCTATTATTAAAAAGACAATAAATAACAACTGTTGAAGAGGATGTGGAGAAAAGGAAAGCTTTGTGCACTGTTGGAGAAAATGTAAATTGGTCTAGTCACTATGGAAACTGTATGGAGGTTCCCCCCAAAATAAAAATATAACTACCATATGATCCAAAAATTCCACTTCTGGATATATATCTGAAGAAAACAAAAACACTAATTTGAAAAGAAATGTGTACCCTCCTGCTCATTGCAGCATTATTTACAATAGCCAAAATATGGCAACAAACAACAGCCAACATATGGAAATGACCTAAGTGGTCATCAATGGATAAATGGATAAAGGAAATGTGGAATACACACACACACACACGCACACACACACGCACACACACGCACACACACACACACACAGTGCAATATTATTCAGCCATGAAGAATGAAAGTTTGCCATCTGTGGCAACATCAATGGACCTTGAGGGCATTATGCTAAGTGAAATAAATTAGACAGAGAAAGACATACATTATGATCTCACTTATATGTGGAATCTAAACAAAAACAGCAACAACAAAACCAGACTCATAGATACAGGTTGGTGATTGCCAGAGGCAGGGAGTGAGGATGGGCAAAATGGGTGAAGGAAGTCAACAGGTAGAAACTTCCAGTTATAAAGTAAATAAGTCATAGGGATGCCATGTACAGCATGGTGACTATAGTTAATAACACTCTATTGCATATTTGAAAGCTGCTAAGATAGTAAGTCTTAAAAGTTCTCTTGATGAGAAAAAAAGTCTATGTATGGAGACAGATGTTGACTAGACCTGTGGTGATCATTTTGCAATATATACAAATATTGAATCACTGTGTTGTACACATAAAACTAAAATGTTATATGTCAATTATATGATAAAAGAAACAAAAAAGGTGTCAGTTCATTAAATACCTTTAACTAATCCAACAAATTTAGCAATTGATTTTTCTTTAATTTGATTCAATTTGTTAGTGAGCTTATTGGTTAACTCAGTCAAATGTTCAAAAAGTTTTTCACATAGAACTATGGTCATAAAATTGCATAACTAATCTTAAAATAGGGGGATTTGAGAAAAACAAATCAAAAGAATTCATATTAACAGAACTGATTGTGATGTACTACATATGTGCTGGCACCATGCTAACAACAAATCACATTTCAAATTCTGGCCAATTAAGGATTCATAGACAAAATTCCAATGAAAACAATAAAGATAAATATTACTTATCATCAAGTTTTGCCCATTGTAAGTGTCACAACTCTGAAGGGAATAATTATCTAAATAAGTCTATTTTCTTTATTGAACTAGGTGGTCACTAGGCTTTAAGAATATGGTGTCCAGGGCTTCCCTGGTGGTGCAGTGGTTGAAAGTCCGCCTGCCGATTCAGGGGACACGGGTTCATGCCCTGGTCCAGGAGGATCCCACATGCCGCGGAGCAGCTGGGCCCATGGGCCATGGCCACTGAGCCTGCACGTCCGGAGCCTGTGCTCCGCAGCGGGAGAGGCCACAATGGTGAGAGACCCACGTACCGCAAAAAAAAGAAAAAAAAAAGAATATGGTGTCCAGAATCTTTGATTTCCATAGTGTGCTTGTGTTTGTATGTATGTGTGTACCTACATGTGGTCAAGCTGAAGGTAGTAGGAAAAAGTAAAGGATGCCAAGTTGTGAACAGAGATCCATGAAAACCTGACTAAGTAAGGACTGCCTCTCAGAATATAAGTCCTGTGCATTCTCCACCACTAGAAACATCATTTTCACCAGTAAATCCTCTTTTCGAAAAAAAAAAAAAAAAACACTCCTGAAATTCACTCATTATGTGAATTATATTAACAAATTTTTAAAGTTCTGCTAAAGGCCAGGAAGGGATACCAGCAGTACTGTTTTATTGTAGTATTCATTTTCTATTGCTCCTGTAACAAATGACCACAATTTGGCAACTTAAAACAATTCCCATTTATTATCTCACAGTTCTATAAGTCAGGTCCAGCTGTTTTGCTGCTCTGGGTTTCACAAGGCTAAAATCAAGGGCTGTATTCTTTTCTGGAAGCTCTATGACTGAATCTTCTTCCAAGCTCATTAAGGTTATAGGCAGAATCCCATGCAATTGTAGGACTGAGGTCCTGTTTCCTTGCTAGCTGTCAACTAAGGGATGCTCTCAATTGCTTGAGGCTGCCCACATTCCTCAACCTGCAGGCATCTTTCTTCATCTTCAAAGTCAGCAATGGTGATTTGAGTCTCTCATTTTTCCAATCTCATGGGTCTCCCCTTTTGACACATCTATATGACCTCATCTACCTGCCCTCTGTTGGAAAATTCATGTGATATCATTGGGACCAACTATAATACTCAGGATGATCTCTGATTCTTAAAATCAGCTGATTCATAACTTAATTCCATGAACAAAGATCTTTCACAGCAGTACCCAGTTGAGGGTTTAATTTAATAACCAGGGAGTGGGAATATTTGTATACATTTTTGGAATTATGCCTAACACAATTAAGGAGGTTGGGATTTGGGGTCATCTTGTTCTTGGACAGACCTGGTAGTATGGTAGGAAAACTTTAGGGAGGGAATCTAAGAATTTGACAAGAGGAAAACTTTTGGAGCACAGAGAGATAAAATCAGGTCAAAAGAATCCAGAGACTTTAGCCTGTTTTATATTTTTCAAGAAGTGTTATACCTCTGAAAATAATTAAGGTGCTATAAATAATTATTCTCTTTCTACTAAATAATTTTCCTAACATAAGGAAATTTTCTTCTTAACTATTTAGTTTTATCCTGTTTGCCTCTGTCCTTGGAAAGCATAGAAATCTTGAGGATAAAAACAAAACAAAACAAAAAAACTGTCAGAGTCCATTGTATCCTTCCCCCTCATTGATGGAATCCCACTGCCAATTTAAAATCTGAGAACTTATATTTAGAAGGAACTGTCAAATCATCTAACACAACCCTCCCCCATCCACACACAGTGACTGGTGGAGGCATATCCAGCACAGCCCTGCCAGATGGTCTTCCAGCCTGTATCTGAACATTTCATTGAAGAGGAACTTCCTACTTCATAAAGCAGCAGTGCCATTGTTGGACAGTTCTAATTGTTAGAGTATTCTTCAGTAACTTCCAACCTTTAGTTTTCAAACCCACACATGTGACCCTCACTAACATATTAATCCTTCAAAGATTGGATAATGGCTATCAGATCTCCCTTACATTTTCTAGGCTAAACAGCTAACATTTCATCCTTTTCTCAGATGATACTTTTTTCCTAAATTCCTCTTCACAAATGGCTACTAAACTGTGCCTTTCTCTCTCACACAGGACCTAAAATTAAGAAAAAAACAAAACAAAAAACAAAAACTTCAGATGTGTTCTAAGGTAAAGGTTTTCACTAGATCATAAATCATCATCCAATGTGTTCCTTTATATGTATAAAAGTCCTTAATCATTTACTTGATCTTTACTTTTTTGAAGTAACATCATTGCTTGGCTATATTTTACATATTATTCACCAATCATCCAAAGGGATTGTAAATGTACAAGCTAATTAAAAAGTGAAAACTAATAATGAAGATACTTCAAATAGATTTCCCGTTTTCCCCTTAAATTCATTATTCATATTATCAGGTGTAATTTCTAACTGATAATAAGAATTCTAGAATTTCTATTTTCCAAAAAATGTGGGGAAATAGAATAGAAATAATCATGCCATTCATTGATGAGTTGCTGTCTTCTTCAAAGTATTTTCAAACATTGGCTAATAATTAATTTTACTTATTGCATATTTGTGCTTAAAGGAAATAATAATTATAAGTTGTACATTTTAGAAGCAAGGCACCACTGTTGATTGACACACAGAGGGTGGAGTCACCATTTCAGCCTCTCTTTTCCCATGCACTGAGCCCTGCTCCCCCAGGTGCTTGGAGAGGCCCTCACTGGGACTGGCCTTCTCCTGTCTGCTTCTGGGCACTAGGAAAAGCCCCCAATGGGGCAGGCCTATGCGCATATGCAGCCAAACAATAGGAAAGGCCCCCACTGTAGCTGGCCCTCAGGTACCTGCCTCCAGGCAATAGGAAAGGACCCTCCAGGGCTCAACCTCTCACAAAGGCTACCAGGTGCTAGGAAAGGCTCCTACTAGGGCTGAATCTCCTGCGCCCATGGCCGCTGGCTTCCCAGAACACCTGTGGCCAACAGGGCTCCCACGACGCTGGCAACCATGCCACCTCCATGCCCTGTCCTCAGCAGGGCAGACCTGAGTGCTCCAGGGCAGCCTCAGAAGCAGATTCCTG
The DNA here is from genome assembly GCF_964270905.1 of Leucopleurus acutus. Lineage (NCBI taxonomy): Eukaryota > Metazoa > Chordata > Mammalia > Artiodactyla > Delphinidae > Leucopleurus > Leucopleurus acutus. Next base: position 33,157,509 of record NC_139155.1, read on the forward strand.
TGGGTGGCCCACATGCAGAGGTGGGACTAAAAACCACAGATAGGCCACAGAGGCAGGGTGACTAAGGAAGAGAAATGAAAATCTAACCATGCAGTTGCACAAGCTACAGATTCAATCCCACAATTGGCTTGGTAAATCCTGTGTTTGTGGAATATCTGAATGGACAACGAGTGTTCCCACAACTGAGACCGGTCTAGCCTTAGCAGCTATGAACTTTGGGGGCAAGTACACACAGGAGTTGGGCCAGGTCAGAGTCTGAGCTGCCCCCACAGTGCCTGTAGCAGGTCCAGAGACCTACCTAGAGGTATAGGAGGGCCTCTTGGGGAGGAGGAGTTTGGCTGTGGCTCACAGTGGGGGAAAAGACACTGACAACTGAGACCCCAGGAAAATATTATTATTACTATTATTTTTTATGTTTTGTTTTGTTATTCTTTTTTTATTAGTAGTATTTTTTATTTTCTGTTTAAAAAGTTTTTAATATATCTTTTTTTTCCCATTTTTATTTCACTTTTTCATTGTTTTGTGTTTTTTCTGTTTTTGTTTTCTTTGTTCTGTTTTCTTTTTATTTATCTTTTTTTTGGATCATTTGATGTGTTTGTTTTGTATGCTTTTCTTTTTTTCTTAGTTTGCATTCTGCTTTTGTTTTCTTTTTTGCTTTTGTTAGTTTGTTTTTAATTGTTTGATTTCACTTCTGGGTTCTGTTGTTGGTCTGGTTCTTCTCTTGTTTTCTGTTTGCTTTGCTTTTGTTTATGTTTCTTATTTGTGTGTGTGTTTCTAAGTTTTTGTTTTTGTTTCTTTGGTTTTGCTTTTACCATTTGTCTTGGGTTTTGTTTGTCTGTTCATTTGTTCCTTTTATTTTTTCAATTGTTATAGTTGATGTTTGTTTTTGTGTTTGCTATTTGTCTTGTGTTTTGTTTTTCTGTTTGTTTTCTCCCTCATCTTTTGTTTTATTTTATTGTATTTTATTTTTAGCCATGTCATGTGGCTTGCAGCATCTTGGTTCCCCAGCTGGGGGTTGGGCCTGAGCCTCTGGGGTGAGAGTGCCAAATCCAGGACACTGGATGGCCAGAAAATTCTGAGCCCCAGGGAATATTAATCAGTGAGAGTACTCCCAGAGGTCTCCATTTCGACTCCAAGAACCAGCTCCACTCAACTGCCTGAAGGATCCAGTGCCAGACACCTAATGCCAAACAACAAACAAGACAGGAACACAAACCCACCCATAAGCAGACAGGCTGCCTAAAGTCATACTAAGGTCACAGAAACCCCAAAACACACCATCTGATATGGCCCTGCCCATCAGAGGGACAAGATCCAGCTCCACCCACCAGAGCACAGGCACCAGTCCATCCAAACAGGAAGCCTAAACAAGCCCCTGGACCAAACTCACCACCACAGGGCAGACAGCAGAAGCAAGAGGAACTATGACCCTGAAGCCTGTGGAAAGGATACCACAAACACAGTAAGTTAGACAAAATGAGATGACAGAGACATACATTACAGATGAAGGAGCAAGGTAAAAACACATGAGACCAAATAAAGACAAAATAGGCAATATACCTGAAAAAGAATTCAAAGTAATAATAGTAAAGATGATCCAAGATCTCAGAAACAGAATAGAGGCACAGATTGAGAAGATTCAAAAAATGTTTAACAAAGACCTAGAAGAAATAAAGTACAAAGAATCAGTGATGAAAAACACAATAACTGAAATTTAAAATACATTAGAAGGAATCAATAGCAAAATAACTGAGGCAGAAGAACGGATAAGTGAGCTGGAAGGTAGAATGGTGGAAATAACTGTCACAGAGCAGAATAAAGAAAAAAGAATGAAAAGAAATGAGGACAGTCTCAGAGAGCTCTGGAACAATATTAAACGCAGCAACATTAGAATCATAGGGGTCCCAGAACAAGAAGAGAAAAAGAAAGGGCCTCAGAAAATATTTGAAGAGATTATAGTTGAAAACTTCCTTAACATAGAGAAGGAAATAGTCAGTCAAGTCCAGGAAGCACAGAAAGTCCCATGCAGGATAAACCCAAAGAGAAACATATTGAGACATATGTTAATCAAACTAACAAAATTGATATAAGAAAAAATATTAAAAGCAGAAAGGGAAAAGCAACAAATAATATACAACAGAATCCCCATAAGTTTACCAGCTGATCTTTCAACAGAAACTCTGCAGGCCAGAAGACAATGACAGGATATATTTAAAGAGATGAAAGGGGAAAACCTACAACCAAAATTACTCTACACAGCAAGGATCTCATTCAGATTTGACAGAGAAATCAAAAGTTTTACAGACAAGCAAAAGCTAAGAGAATTCAGCACCACAAAACCAGCTTTACAACAAATGCTGAAGGAACTTCTCTAGGCAGGAAACACAAGAGAGGAAAAAGACCTACATAAATAAACCAAAACAATTAAGAAAATGGTAGTAGGAATATGCATGTCAATAATTACCTTAAATGTAAATGGATTAAATGCTCCAACCAAAAGACATAAAACGGCTGAATGGATATAAAAACAAAACCCATATATATGCTGTCTAGAAGAGACCCACTTCAGACCTAGGGCTACATACAGACTGAAAGTGAGGGAATGGAAAAAGATATTCCATGCAAATGGAAATCAAAAGAAAGCTGGAGTAGAAATACTCATATCACACAAAATAGACTTTAAAATAAAGACTGTTAAAAGAGACAAGGAAGGACACTACATAATGATCAAGGGATCAATCCAAGAAGAAGATATAGCAATTGTAAATATTTATGCACCCAACATAGCAGGACCTCAATACATAAGGCAAATGGTAACAGCTGTAAAAGGGGAAATTGACAGTAACACAATAATAGTAGGGGACTTTAGCACCCCACTTTCACCAATGGACAGATCGTACAGACAGAAAATTAATAAGGAAACACAAGCCTTAAACGACACATTAGACCAGGTACACTTAATTGATATTTATAGGACATTCCATATGAAAGCAGCAGATACACTTTCTGCTCAAGTGCACACAGAACGTTCTCCAGGATAGATCACATCTTGCATCACAATTCAAGCCTCGGTAAATTTAAGAAAGTGGGCAAAGAGGATCTCAACCTAATTAAGGCCATATACAACAAACCCACAGCAAATATCATTCTCAATGGTGGAAAACTGCAAGCATTTCCCCTAAGATCAGCAACAAGACATGGGTGTCCACTCTTGTCACTATTTTTCAACACAGCTTTGGAAGTCCTAGTCACAGTGATCAGAGAAGATATAGAAATAAAAGGAATCCAAATCAGGAAAGAAGAAGTAAAACTGTCACTGTTTGCAGATGACATGATACTATACATAGACCCTAAAGATGACACCAGAAAACTTCTAGCGCTAATCAATGAATTTGGTAAAGTTACAGGATACAAAATTAATGCACAGAAATCTCTTGCATTCCTATACACTAACAAAATGAAAGATCAGAAAGAGAGATTAAGAAAACAATCCCATTTACCACTGCAGCAAAAGGAATAAAATACTTAGGAATAAACCTATCTAAAGAGGCAAAAGACCTGTACTCAGAAAGCTACAAGATACTGATGAAAGAAATAAAAAAATGACACAAACAGGTGGAGCAATATACCACATTCTTGGATTGGAAGAATCAATATTGTGAAAATGACTGTACTATGTAAAGCAATCTACAGATTCAGTGCAATCCCTATCAAGTTACCAATGCCATTCTTCACAGAATTAGAACAAAAATGTTACAATTTGTATTGGAAACACAAAAGACTCCAAAGAGCCAAATAAATTTTTGAAAGAAAAACGGAGCTGGAGGAATCAGACTCCCTGATTTCAGACTATACTAGAAAGCTACAGTAATCAAGACAGTATGGTACTGGCACAAAAACAGATATATAGATCAGTGGAACAGGATAGAAAGCCCAGAGATAAACCTACACACCTATGGTGAACTAATCTTTGTCAAAGCAGGCAAGAATATACAAAGGAGAAAAGACTGTCTCTTCAATAAATGGTGCTGGGAAAACTGGAAGCTACATGTAAAAGAATGAAATTAGAACACTGCCTAACACCATACACAAAAATAAACACAAAATGGGTCAGAGATCTAAATTTAAGGTCTGACACTATAAAACTCTTAGAGGAAATCATAGGCAAAACACTCTTTGACATAAATCGCAGCAAGATCTTTTTTGACCCACCTCCTACAGTAATGGAAATAAAAACAAAAATAAACAAATGAGACCTAATGAATCTTAAAAGTTTTTGCACAGCAAAGGAAAACATAAATAAGATGAAAGCCAACTCTCAGAATGGGAGAGAATATTTGCAAATGAAGCAACTGACAAGGTATTAATCTCCAACATATAAAAACAGCTTATGCAGCTCAATATCAAAAAAAAAACAAACAAACAAACAAATCAAAATAGCCAGAAGGCCTAAATAGACATTTCTCCAAAGAAGACATACAGATGACCAACAAACACTTGAAAAGATGCTCAACATCACTAATTATTAGAGAAATGCAAATAAAAACCACAATGAGGTATGATCTCACACCGGTCAGAATGGCCATCATCAAAATTATCTACAAACAATAAATGCTGGAGAGGGTGCAGAGAAAAGGGAGACCTCTTGCACTGCTGGTGACAATGTAAATTGATACAGCCACTGTGGAGAACAGTATGGAGGTTCCTTAAAATCTAAAAATAAAAATACTATATGACCCAACAATCCCACTCCTGGGCATATACCCAGAGAAAACCATAATTCAAAATGATACATGCACCCCAATGTTCATTACAACACTATTTACTATTTATAGCCAGGACATATCCATCAACAGAGGAATTGATAAATAAGATGTACATATATACAATGGAATAATGCTCAACCATAAAAAGAAACGAAATTGGGTCATTTGCAGAGATGTGGATGGACCTAGAGACTGTCGTACAGAGTGAAGTAAGTCAGAAGGAGAAAAACAAATATCATATATTAATGCAAACTATTGGCACCTAGAAAAAATGGTACAGATGATCTTATTTACAAAGCAGAAATAGAGATGTAGACATAGAGAACAAATGTATGGATAGCAAGCGGGGATGGAGGGTGGGATGGATTGGGAGATTGGGATTGACAAATATACACTACTATGTATAAAATAGACAACTAATGAGAACAGTCTATATTACACAGGGAACTCTACTCAATACTCTGTAGTGACCTAAATGGTAAGGAAATCCATGGAAGAGGGGATGTATGTATACGTGTGGCTGATTCACTTTTCTGTATAGCAGAAACTAACACAACATTGTAAAGCAATTATACTCCAAGTTAAAAAAAAAAAGAAAAACGGAAAACAACAAAAAAAGGGTGTACATTTTAAACATCAAAAGCTTCACAGAAAGCTGCATCGTTTATTTATTATTCTTTCTGCTGATAATTCATTTATGGGTTTTTATTAGAAGTATTTGTTTTCTTTGGTTTTTAAGTGAATGATACATTCACCCTCTTCTTTATACTCATTCTAGGAATACTCTAAATTATTCAATCATCACAAGATGCAAGTAAAACTCTGAAGACAGGCATGTCTTCTTTGCCCCCATCCCCATCCCGTTCACCCTAGATCAGTTCTTTCTGCATCCAACAGAAACACCTTCCCTTGCCCTATTTCCACACAATTCCTAACCCCTCCTTCACCTTCAGAATAGCTTTAGTCCCACTTCCTAAAAAGCATCTTCCCTACTACTTTCAGGCCATGCTACTTCCTTTGTCAAGATACCTCAGGGAATGATTTGGTAATGCCATCTTTAGAGGTAAAAATGACAAATAAGACTAAGGCACCTCTGAAGTTTCAGTGGATAAATTTTACCAGCTGATGGTGGGAAAAATATTTGATCCATTCTGTTTTCGATGTAAAGAGGCACAGCTTTAGAATCAAAGAGCCCTGGGTTCTAGTCTTATCTCCATTTTGATCCTGTGCCTCATAGAAATAAAATTAACACATGATATCATAGGGAACATTAAAAGAGAAAATGTATATAAAAATCCTTGCACACTTCCTGGCACTTAAATCTCAGCAGGTAAATTATTCTTTATCATTATTATTATTAATATTATTATTAATTGCATAAAGAAATACTAGATCACGCAATCTTGTATTAAATTTCATGCTTTCTTGCATGGTTGTTTCTCTGCATATATAACTAAGAGTCTAGAACACCTCAGGAGTTTTTTGAAGACATTTTATGCTCTGATCCTAGGCAGGCTGTATATTTTGAAAAAGAAAGCTTGAGTATGGGGCAGTAGTTGAAACAGCAAGTGGTGATCCAATCAAGTCAAGCAATCGCTTTCTGCCCTTCAAAGCTCAGAGGACAGTGGCCTAGGCAGTGTGGGGGTCAAGGAGGAGGGATTGCTCTGGTTCTGGAAAGTGGGGTGATATGCAGAGTATAGGCAGAGTATATTCCTTAGCACTGGAATATATTAACTTGGCTGTGTTAAATTAATAAACAAGGAGGCCATTAGACTGAGGTTGCTCTAATGCTGTAGCAGCTACATAAGCAAACCAAAATCTAGGCCTGTAAATGCCTCAGGGTTACAAATTCAAAATGCTAAAGACAGCCAATCACAAACAAACAGCCAAGTAGGCTTTAAGCTACAGCCAATGAATAATTTCCTTACTTCGCTTCCTCCGCTTTTCTATAGAAGTCTCTCCCTGAGCTCCCATCTGCAGAAGAACCCCTAACCATTTCTGGTTAGAGGTTGCTCAATTCAGTTTGATTTTTTCACAAGCTCTTAAAATTCTTAATATGCCTCATATTTGTCTAATGCAACAAAGATGTGAAAGTCTTTTTAAAAACTGTAAATATCAGTTGAAGTAGGTTAGTTATAGATGGTCTTTCTCCCTCCTTCTCCTGTATCCCCCATTTTATTTCCACCTCTTCCATCACAGAAATGACAGATCTCAGAGGAAACAAATATTATGTTACTACTTTCTCTGAACACTGAACATTTAGAAACATTAAAGCTTTCAGAATACAAGGTAAAAAAAAAAAATGTTGAAAAGAAAAGAAAAAAAAACACCCAGCTCAAATGTCCTAACATTTATAGGTAAATTTTGAGAAAAGAGATTCCATTTCTTCATAGATGTTATTATTCATTTTTATTGCTGAAACACTTTTGGATACACATTGTTTTAACATAATTTTTATGAGTAACAAATAAGCTTGTGAGGTGGTGTGACTTTTCTGCATTTTATTAAACATATTCTCTGGTTGACTTGCACCTGAAGTACAGCTGTTATGCTAATAATGAAAATATTAAATGTTAATAAAGTATTTCCAGGGGAAAATGCTAGTTCCATTGTTTTCCTCATCCCGAGTTTAATCTTAATAAAATTTCTGTGGAAACATCTATCTCCCGTCAAGTCCAACCAGATTGCTGCATATTTTTCAGCTGGTCTTGGCTCTGCCATGGGTTCTGATAGCAGGAGGGGAGACTCTTATTACAAATTACTTGGGAATAATACCTTATGGAGACAGATTATACAACACATCTTCCTCTCTTCACAATGCAACAGGAGGCTCTCACGACGCTAACTTGAGGACATTACAGATTCAACCTGAGTAATTCCCTATGGTTTTCACTTACAATGCAATAGCCTATGGCTTTATTTTGTAATGTATCTTCAAGAGCAAAATTCATCATTCTAAGTGCTTTACCAAGTTAAACAATACTGTTAGAAAACTAAACAGAAGCAGTGGGAGAGAAAATCTGAGCACCTGAAAGCAGGGGGAAATGGGATAATTCCAAACCAAAGTTTAGAAGATACATATGCTGTGAGACAGGGAAAGTTTTCTCAGACTCACATACCTTGTGAAGTGGGGAAATGGTGAGTATTTTGCTTCCCTTTCATTACTTTTGCATCCTTGCTCGTCCCACACCCACATCAGGGCACCCAATTTTCTTTTGTTGAACAAACTCATTTTTTGCATAAATGAACTGATAAGCCTATTCCCTCTAAAGTCAGAAAACTTCACATCATACCCCTCACAAGCTGCTCAATTTTATGAGAGATCTAGGAGAGGGCAGTGTATTTAAGCCAGGAAAGGAATCATTAATGCAAGAATTCCAGATAGTAGCTTGGAGAGGGATTCTGAGCCAGAAAGTTTTCCAGGACTATCAAATCACATCATAAAGGCAACTTCAGTTTTCCCTGAGATCACACATCCCTCATCCCTTTTTTTTTTTTTTGAGTTCTGAGAGTTTATTTTCCAAAGTCATATATTTTGAATCAAACCTTCCAAACTACTTGATCCCTGATATTATATTTCTCTTCTATTTGTAGTTCTAAAATGTCTAAGCACAGTTTCTCACCTTGGTCTATCCAAGATAGAGATGAGACTGGGTTTTCCTGGCTCATTGAGCCTCTCAGGGAATGGTCTTCCTGAACAGCTTTGACTGTTGCAGCTGGAGATGAAGACAGGATAGCATACTGACCAGAATCTGTATTGATCTCTAAGGCATATCTGTGAAGTTTGTTTTCCCTTTTTAATAACTCCCTAAAATAAACTTTAAAACATTTACTCTTCTTCTCCTTCAAAATGGTTTCAGGGAGAAAGACTCTATGGGGCAAGTCAATTTCATCATGTGATTTTACTTTAATTTGAAGAGTCACAATCCTCCCTTAGGCATGTGAGGAACTATCCAATACAATGTTTAATGTTAAAAGAAAGCCAGTGGTGCTATCACTGACTCCAAAGCAAAGATAATGCTGTGCCTACTGAAAACTTTCTGTAAATCCTCTACTGAAGCTTTCAGCGGGAGACAAAGGCAGGTAACTGATCTGGAACTTTCTACCCCAGTCCCCTATTGTACTCACTGATCCATTTCTCAAATGTTTTAACCCAAAAAGAAAAACATCTAAGTGAGCAATACTAATTTTCCTAAAATGAAAAACTCCCTTGCTAATATTCACCCAACTGGAAAAATTATAATCATTGAATAAAAAGCAATATCCTGTTTAACACAGTAGAAGGAACGCTATTGACAAAAGTGTGATGAGATCCTGGTCATTGCCAATGAGCAGAGATAATCAGATGAAGTGATAATGTGAAAAGCAGCTGTCAGACAGAAATCCTTCTTGTGCCAGCCAAGAAGAGTTTGGCAATCAAACCAGTAGTTTTAGTTCCCTCCAGCAATGCAGATGGAGGATCTTTTCAAAACCAGGCATAAGGAAAAATTTGAAGGAGAAACATGAGATGAGAAACTGACAAGTGACCTCCATATTCCATGCCAGGAACTAAGAAAGGTCCAGGTTAAGGACTGATTGTGAAATCAGTAGCAAAGTGACGACTTAACTCATGAGATTTCATAGTCTAGCATATAACCCCTTATTTACCAGAACAATCATTCTTTTAGGGCTAAGACATTCCCAAAAGAAAGTTTTTCCTCTTCCAAGATTCCTGCAATGCCCAATGCCCTCTGAAACATTTCATAAATGTGTTTGAAGAGGCAATCCTACACTTATTTCCATTAAAATGCACAATTTTGGTCAGTTTTAAATTCTCTTCTCTTCAGTCCCATTAGGTCATTTTGATGGGCCCATCAAGTGCGCTGAAGATATAGGAGAAATAAAACTATGTCTTAACATAGTCTCCACTTTGAGAGGCTTACAAATTAGTTGGAAATAAAAAATCAGCAAATTCACAACAAAGGTAATGACACTGCTCTCCATAGGCTACCTGAGAGAATCTCTGTCACCCTTCCAGGTGTCCTGAGTCTTTCTCTACACTGTCCACCTGGCCTCATTTTTCTCATCTTTCAAATTCACATCTTTCAAAATGAAGCCAAGTTTGGCAACACATGTCTTAAGAAAACTTATCCAAAATTTGGAAATAAAGGAAGAATAGGACTGCAAGTTTTTGCATTATTATATTAGAACACTAATAGATCTTCCCAAAGATTATGTAATTCTGTAAGATATAGATAATGTAATTCTGTTTTGATATAGACTTTATTATTGATTACATTCCAGGCATTGTTAAGTTACATGTTAACTTGTAGGCAGACTTTTGGTAGAGGTGCAAATGATTTCTGTCTGGTAGATAAGATAAACTTAAAACAAGAGGTATATTGCCCTTTTGTCACAATATGGATGAATCTAGAGTGTATCATGCTAAGTAAAATAAGTCAGAGAAAAAAATACAGTATGATTTCACTAATATGTGGAATCTAAAAAACAAAAAAAAATAAAGGAAGAAACAAAATGAAAACAGACTCATGGATGCAGATAACAAATGGGTGGTTGCAAGAGAGGAGGGGAGAAGGGGGCTTTGGGTAAAATAGGTGAAAGGAATTAAGAGGTACAAAATTCTAATTAGAAAATGAATAAGTAACAGGGATCTATCATACAGTATAAGTAATATTGTCAATAATACTGTAATAACTTTGTATGGGACAGATGGTTACTAGACTTATCATGGTGACCATTTCATAACGTATTTAAATGTTGAATCACTATGTTATACACCTGAAACTAACATAATATTGTATATAAACTATATTTCAATTTTTTATAAAGTGTATTAACTCCATGCAGTTATACTTTGTTGAATACAATAATGAATAAGAATTGTCAACCTCAATCAGAATTAATCTCAAAGTCTAAATAATATTTTGGTTATTTTTCATGGTCTCTTTTCTACTAAACACTGTATAAGGTTATTTTGATGTGTGCCTGTCTGATGTTCTGAATATACACACTTTGGGCAAAAAAAAAAAAATTATTTTGATGTGTGCCTGTCTGATGTTCTGAATATACACACTTTGGGCAAAAAAAAAAAAAGTTTAAATGAGAGTATACTTATAAGGCTCATATCATATCTTCTCAAGATATGTTAATTATTATTATCCTTTCATCAAATTTTTAATGAGATGGTTTATGCCATATGCACTCTACTGATATCTGCATTGTTTTCACATTGCTCCTTTCTTCTTTGCTCCCTGGAATTTGCTTCTCTCATGTTGTTTGATATAAGACAGTACTAGACACTTCAGCGATTATATGATATTTAAATCATAAATCATTCTGTCATCTCTATGTTTTACTGGCACATGTAGCTAAGCTTTATTAAAATATTATTTAAGCCAAGAATTTCCCTTGAAAAGAAGAGTTATATTGCCCGTGAATGTTGTCTCTAGATTAGTGAACTTACCTTCACATGCCTTTCCCTGCTAAATATGTGTTTTTCAAATGCCCATCGAATCAGTTTACTTGCCTGATAGTTTCATCGTAGTCTGGTTAAATAAATATTTGACATGTGTTCAATCTTTATTTATTTGAAGGCCATGTTTTTAACTTTTGTTAAATGTAAAATGGTAGGGGCATTACCATGATATGTTCATTATTGTGTTGTTTATAAAAGAAAATAATTAGAAATAAATCAAATATCTATCAGTAGGGAAAGGGTAAGTAAATGATATACATGTGAAATGAATGACTATGCAGTTATAAATTGATGATGTTTATCTCGTTATTAACATTAAAATAATTTGATAATGTTGAAAAAGCAGCTTTCAGAACAAACAGCATACATGGTATGGTTCTGTTTCTGTAGAATTATATATATACAGAAAGTTGGCTGAAGGAGTATTCACCAAAATATTCACAGTGATTGTCCCTGAGAGCGTAGATTTCACAGAACTTTTATATAACCTTCTTATTTGTATGTCTTCTTCTTTGTGCATTTTTCTTCATACAAAAAGTTATCATTTTTACAAATTCTTAAACAATCAACCTAAGGGTCATTACCTACATTGGAAAAGGCATGTCTCTATTGACAACCTATGTAGAGCAGACCCCTCTCTTTTGTGGCTCACTGGCTAACACCTGTATTTCTGGGAGATCACCTTTAAGCTGTCAGTGCTCTAACAAGTTCCCTCTGTACTATACCATGAACACATCAAAAGCCATAATATGCCTAGTTCATCTGTATAGGTCCAATGTATCATAATATACTCATATCTTTGTGTTTAAGAGATAGCCTCTAAGTCTTGGCAATCTCCAGCTCCATTCTAAACCAATCTAATTGATTTTGCTGGGTACTCCCTTGATTTCACAATATGACCCTCTGTAATAATAAGCTCCATCTAAAATTTGGGCACTTCCCTGAAACCCCAGGCTGTAGCTGGGACCACAGTAGTGAAACTGAGCAAGAGCCTGTGGAGCTCCTGGGCATGGAAGAATTTCTATGTCCCCTGTTCCTTGTAGGAAATAGACTCCAGCCTCCATGACCTCCCTTGAGTGCCAAAGGACAGATTCGAACAGTTTTTAATCAGGGAAAGAAATGGATGCAGGGAAAAGGGAGAAGCAGCCAGGAAACAATAGTGTAGTCTCAGGGCAGGGTCCTGGTTCCTCAAGGGAATTACATATCAATATCTTTGAGCTCTTTACAGAAACAAAACCCCCCAACAAATGGAGTTAACACTCTTCATTCCAGAGAAGACCACCTGAGGCCAGATTAAAGGTACCAGGGGAGCTCATCAAGAGATTACCTGAGAGCAGATTAAAGGAATGTAGGCCCTGCACACACTCTAATCTTATTAGCAACCCCACTCTTGAACCATTGTTATAAAAGCTCCTCACCAAATCCTCCCAGGCTGGGACACACAGTTTTTGAGGGCAGGAGCTCTCTGAATTCCCCTTTGCCTGGCAAAGCAATAAAGCTATTCTTTTCTACCCCACCCAAAATTCTGTCTCTGAGATTCAATTTGGCACCGGTGTGCAGAGGCTGAGATTTCAACATCAGTAGTTAATCTAGATCCTTCTAGCCTTTCACCTCTGTGCCTAAAGGCTCATCTTCATATTTTGATGCTTGTAGGGTCGCTGCAACCTAAGAAGAAAACTTCCCAAACTGACTCCAACCATTGCAATATGGTTTACTAATTGAATCTATAGCCGGTCTGCACTGGTTTGTCCTCAAGTACTGATCAGTGGCTGAACTTCACCTCTTCTTGGACACTGTGGTTGGAACCACTTTTGTAACTGAGCAGGACTCTATAGGGCCTTCCCAGGACAGATCCCTTCCCTCATATCCTCTGCTTAACTCCTCTCTGAAGTACCTAGATAACTGTATCTGATGCACATTACCTGAGTTGTTTTACAGATGCTAAAACTCCACCAAATGGAAGACATTAACTATTTGATGACCATGAGCACATAGCCCCCAGGCTTACTGAAGCCTAAGTATTGATAAAGTTAAGCCCTGTGACAACCCCCTATTACCTCACCATCAACCAAAGAATTGTGCACAAGCTGATCACATACCCTGCAACTTCCACCCCTCACCTGGCCTTTAAAAATGCTTTCCTGAAACGCATCAGGGGAGTTCAGGTGTTTTGAGCACTAGTTGCCCTGGCCTCTTTGCTTGGCACCCTGCAATAAATGCTGCACTTTCCTTCACTCTTCAATACAACACAGTGCCAGTATATTGGCTTTACTGCATGCAGGTAAGCAAATCCAAGTTTGGTTCTATAACATTTTTATTCATTCACTCATAAAATATTTATTAAACATCAATCATATGTCAAGCACTTGATTGGACTCTGGAAATTTGAGTGAGCAGGATGAAGTTGGTTCTTTCCATCACAAAGCTTACAGTACAGTTAGGAGGATAATGGTATGTTGGGTTCTGCTCACCCATTCTAATTGTGAGGGTGTGGGACTTCCCCCCACCTCCAACAATTCTCAGGACACCAGCTGGCTGTCTTACAGTTCAACTCAATTCTGACACTATCTACCCAGAGATAGCATCAGATTCCACAGGTAAAGGGCTCAGTCCCATAAGACTGCCTTTCACTTCAGAAGCAAAACAAGCCCAGATTGTTACCTGTACTTCTGCCCTACCAGCTATAAATTGGATGTTCCAATATCCCCCTCCAACTTGGGAGACCAATCACAACTCCAGGTTGTAACCTGTACTTCTCATTGACAGGCTATAAATCAGAGGTTCCCATGACTCCTTTGCTGAGTTTGATTAATTTGCTAGAGTGGTACACAAAACTCAGGAAACCTGTCTGCTCAACAGATTACTGGTTTATTACAAAGGATGTACATAGAATACAGATGAACATCCAGATGGAAGAGATACATAGGGCAAGGTATATAGGAAGGGATGTGGAGCTTCCACGTTCTTTCCAACTGTGCCACTTTCCCCAAATCTTCATGTATCCAACCTGGAAACTCTCCAAACCCTCTCCTTTTAAGAGGCTTCAATATATAGGCATGATTGATTAAATCATTGACCATTGACAATTGATCCAACTTCTAGCCCTTCTCCCTTCCCCAGAGGTTAGGAAAGTAAAAATAAAAGTTCCAACCCTCTAATACCACGTTTGACTCCTCTGGCAACCAGCTCCCATTCTTAGTACTTTCCAAAAGTTACCTCATTAATATACAAAAGACATCTTTATGCTCTAATCACTTAGGAAATTCCTAGGATTTTAGGAGCTCTGTGCCAAAAGTGGGGACAAAGGCCAAATATATATTTATTACTATAAATCACAATATCACAGATGATTTCCTAAGTAATTACAAGCGTACCACAGGATTAGAGAGCAGGTTGCTTTATTCTGGTGCATTTGCACCCTGGAGGACCATCACACCAGCCTTTTTACAATCTTTATGATCATCTCATGACACCAGTTTTCTTTCTCCTTTCCTCTGGCTGTGTTACTGAGTTCCCATGTTATGGTTCACCTGAGATATTAAATGTTCACTGAGCACAGAGGGAAAAATCTATAATGTGCCCTCTCCCTTTAGGATATTCAGGACATATTAATTTCTCCTGCAAAGGAAGGAAAAAATTTCTCATATTAAAAGGTAAAGGTAATCCAATGTCCACCCCATAAGTATATAACACCCACATTATGCCAGCCAGTATGCAAGAGTCTCCCTGAAAGAGCTCATTAACACTTTCAGTCGTTTTTTAAAGACACATCTGTAGTGAAACATGTACATGCCCTCTCCCAGGGCTATTTGTGATCAAGATGCCTTTTGAGAAAGCAGGTGTGAGGAACAGAATTCTAGTTAAACAAGACAATACAGTTAACTGAACCATTTGGGGTCAAGTAAAACTCATGACTCAGTTTTGTTAATATTGTGCCCTAGACTATGTATCTATACTAGTGACTCAGTGAGCTCTAAAACTTACCCAGGAATAAGGTGATGCTGATCACTTATCTCCCCATATGGACACACAAAAGACTTCTCAGTAGTGTATGTTAGAGTCATTAAGGCAGAAAACTAGAAGTAATTCTTGCCACCTTCCTCCTACCCAAGAACCAGTCACCAAGTCTTCTTGAATTTTCTCCTGGACATCTATTTCCCTCCATCTCCAATGTTACCATTCTAGTCCAAAGTCCCCTCATCTGTCATGTAGACCACTAAAATTAACTACTAACTTATTCTATGAAAAATTTTAGGTCTCTCATATATGTTCTAAATGAATATAAGCTTATGTCACCACTTGCATAAAACACTGTAAGTCTTTTTTAATGCCATTAAACAAGGACTACAATCCTTAGGTTTTGCAATGTCTGGCTCCAGCATGCTTTTCCCAATCACATCTCACATATTTCCCCTTCCACCAGCCCTATAAGTTCAGGGGTTTTTTTTGTTCTTGACCTCAAGGAACCATATTCCTGCCCTTCCAAGTTCTTAGATTGAATAGTTACTATGTGTGACTCTCTCTAATCAGCCTCAGCATGGTATTCTTATTTGCAAGAACCTAATATGGTGCCTGGCATCTAGTAGGTATTCTTTAAATGTTTATTTAATCAATGGATGAATAGATGAATAATTGGAATGCCTATTGAGTTTTAAAACAACAGACTTAAAGACTTTAATGCATTTATTATTATAGTTGAGCCTTGAGCAATGTGGGAGTTAGGAACCCCAACACTTAGTGCAGTGGAAAACCTGTGAATCATTTATTATCAGCCCTCTGTATCCATGGTTCCTGCATTTCCGACCAACCAGAGATCATGTAGTACTATAATATTTACTATTGAAAAAAATTTGTGTATAAGTGGATCCTCACAGTTCGAACACATGTTGTTCAAGGGTCTACTGTATATTCTTTTCCTTTGTACCATAAAATATATTTAAAATTTCATAATAAAGTGTCATTGAAAACTTGAAGTTTTGTTTTATACTTCATACACTTTATGTATTGTGACTATATATTAGGAAGACCTGTTCCACAAATCAATATTATATATAGACACATTGCTCAAAGTGAAAGCAGTTTGAAGACAGTGATAGTTTTTCTGTATTCCAAAAAAATTTTTAATGTGTCAATTCATCTGAAAGATATAATCGAGTATCCACTGACATTGACCACCGAATATTTGAGTTCAATAAAAACCTTTATCCAGTCTATAGACAAACACAAGTAAAGAATCTGGTGATTCATGTCCCTCTGAATAAAATAATTGAAAGAATATTTGGCATTCAGCAGAGACAGACCACAAAGACATTATTCTAAAGTAATGGATTATCCCTAATTTGGGCAACAGAAAATGGGAAGATATAAATCTCTAGGCCTTTGAATTAAGTGCTTTCTTGATATAAAACTGACAAAATGCCAAAAAAAGCACAGAGAGAAACTCCTATACAACTCCCTCCTCTGGAAAATTTCAAAAACTTCAGATCTTACAAAAAACCTACTTGATTTTAACTGTTGATATGCAAACTATTTATCATTGTAAATGACCTTTAAGTCCTCATCCTGTAATTAAATTCTACAACCCTTCTGATCCTCAAACTAGGAGGAATAGTTGTATCCAACCTCTTCTCTCACTCACTTTCTCTCTCTTCCCCCCCCTACTTAGTGTCTCTCTCTTCTTTCTTCCTTCCTTTTGTTTTTTCAGCTCCATTAGCTGTTTCCTCATTAATCCTTTTCTTCTGCTTGGGCATGCCAGGCAACCAAGAAGATGATGAGTCTAGAAACCTCATGTTTTAATCTCATGTGAGGTTAAAATTAGTGGAAGTGGAACTTGAAAATATGATATTTATGGAACATATGATAGCCTCTTTCAAATATCTACACACTAAAATGGGAAATGCTCTTAAGGATGTGCCAGGAACTGCATGAGCTTCTGCTGGTGAAGCCGAGCCTTTGTTTGTAACTGTAATGCGTAAAAATCTGTTGGACGAAGGGGAAAAATACTGTAATTTTGTTGACAAGTTATGAAAATGTTTAAATAGCAAGAAAGCAGCCTGTTATTTTCATGAAAGAAAAAGAATTCATTATTTCCTTTTCTTAACAGCAGCTTGCTTTTTTCAATGTGGGGGAAGTAACTATGTTGTAATCCCCAAATTGAATACTTACCTGAGTAAATAGTGAATCAAAAGGAATATTAATCTGCTGTAGTTAGTGAATATTGAGATGCTAGCAAGCACAATAATGTAGAAAGGGTTCAAGAAAGACTATGTAATCAGACACAATCTCAACAAATAGACATTTAATGTCTGCAATTTAACCACATTTGTTTGGCAAACAAAAAAAGTGATAAAAAGAACAATTTAAGTAATGTGCATAATCCACCCAAATATTCCCCTCTGTGAACACATGCCTCAGACACCAGTGGTGGAAGCCATGAATCTGCTGTTCTCCATGCTGGTCTTATTTCCCTTTAGAGAAAAGATATGCCTTTTACAATATGACCCTAAATGCAAGCTGACCACTTCACCTTATACTCCACTAAAAAAAACAACCATATGCTTCAATGCTGGAGGGAAAAAAAGACAAACAAAACAGGCAGTATTTTATTCAGCAGAAGATGGTGTGCCTGACTCCAATATGGCACCTTCCTACAGCCCCTCTTTTGGGCTGCACCCCGCAGACCTACAAGGCCTGTGCTTGCCCAGCTTCAAGATGGAAGAAAGAGACTGGAGTCAGCAACAGAAATTTCTGTGATTTAATGGATAGGGGAGTTTACACATCTGAAGCAAGGCCCTGGGGCTACACCCCACAGTGCACATTGGACAGGACATGTTGGCAGTCTTCACTCCTGTGGGTGAGGCTGGGGGAGGAGACTACCAGTTACAGGGAAATTGACATCAGATGGGCTCATTAGTTACTGGGGAAAACAGCAGAGGGACATGTTCCTCACTGCCTATTTGGTAAGAACAATCACTAGCTGGGGCCTGGGGCAAGTATGTAGGAAGATCAGTCATGTGCATAAGTTATAGGTGAAACAGGCACTGGTCAGGCAGGGGATGTACAGAGAGCAAGAGAACAGCCATCCTGAGTGGCCTGACGATATACCGTCTGAAATACACCTCTCAAGTTCACATGACAGACCTAAGTTTGCTGTTGTCAAGTTTTCCATTCTATCAATACATTTGGTATGTTGCTGTCACCATGGAATGTTCCACAAAAGAATAAGAAATGTATTGATTCATTTGGGGTCTATACAGTGTGAGTTCGGGAAAAGGGGGATTTAAATAAAAAATCAGAGCTCTTATCCTAATTTTGTCTTGGACTTATACCTGGAAGAAAATCATTTGCCTCTCTGGGGCTTGGATTTCTCTTCTATCTGATTAATATAAAAAATTTCTCTCCTCTCATGGTCTCTGCTTGTCTCTCATGGTCATTGTGTTAATCAAGATCATAACAATGAAGGCACTAGAAAAGAGTATAAATACTATATTCATCTAAGGGGTTAATGTATTAATTTTAGAGAGAAGAGTAAATAGCATTTTTCCAGGTTGTTAGACAATATGCCTCAATAAGTAATTCCAATTTAAAAAATAATGACCAAAGTTTTTTTTTCTCTTAGTTCTTTACTGTTTCATATGCACTTAGACTCTGTAAAAGTCTGCCCCAAAACCTGCCAAAATTGTGTTTGGAATTACACTGAATCCATGGATGAATTTGGGAATTGACTTCCTTACAGTATTGAGTCCTCCAATAATAATAATAATAAAATTCTGTTAATTTCTCTTAATGATATTTTATAATTTTCAGCATGGAGATAGAGCATATCTGTCATTCAGTTAAATTTGTAATTGATGCTTTGTGACGCTATGAAAAACATTATCATTTCTTAAAATTTTGTCTTCCATCTATTTTTATCAATAGATAGAAATACAATTTTATATATTTACTTTATAAAAATATATGCAAAGAGATCTTGCTAAATTCACTTACTAAGTTTGAAGATTCATTTGGATTTCACACATACATAATTATGTGTCCTGTGACAAATGATGGCTTTATTTCTTTCTCTCCAAACCTCATGCATTTTATATTGTCTTCTTGCCTTTTAACACTGCCTGAGACCTCTAGTAAAATGTTGAGTAAAAGTGATTCCCATGTAAGGGAAAAGCTTGCAATATTTTACAATTAAGTATATGTGTTGTTTGGCCATATCTACTAGTGCTGAACATATGCATATCTTATGATACAGTGACTCCACTCAGATACATACGTCTACTATGTAATATTTATAAGAATTATCATAGCAGTGTTATTTATATTAGCCTCAGACTAGAAACCACTCATATGTCAACCAACAATAGAAGGGATAGATGCAGATACACCCTGAAATACTATATAGTGAAGAGAATGACCACACTAGAACTACATACATAAAGTTCAACCTTATAAGAGTGAACAAAAGAAGGTGGATACAAAATAATACACTCTGCATGATTCCATTTATCTAAGAGATCAAAATGAGGTAGAACTAGGCTATGACCTTACAAGTCAGTAGAGGAGTTATCAGTGAAGGAGGTAGTGAATGAAAAGAAAAGGAGGAGACTTCTGGGGACCTGGTGGTTTCTTAATCAAGGTACCAATTACACAGATGTGTCAGTTTGTGAAAATTCATTGAGCTTCACATTTATGATTTGGGCACAAATTCCTTAAATTCCTACTCTAAAATGCAAAAATGAGCCTCCACTGATTTCGAGATAAAATGCAAAATTAATACAGTCCGTGAGACCCACTGAGTGCTCCCCCACCACTTGCTGCCACCTAAACTTGTGCTTTATGTTGAAGCCAAGTGTGTGTAGCTCTGTGAGTACTATCTGTACTCTTTTCCCATTCATTATTTCCCCTTAATAATTTTTATCAGAGACAGCATAATATAGCTGTAAAAGCACTGATTGGAAGAATTTGCCTGGGTTTGAATGCTGGCTCTGTCACTTCTTAGTTTCACAACCTTGGGAAATTTACATAACTGTCCTGTGCCTCAGTTTCCTCATCTATAAAGTTGGGATAATAATAGAGTTGTCTTAGAAATTCTGCCAAGATTCCACCTCTCTGGCTTATCTGAGCAGTTATATTTGGGGTCTTTCCTCTGTGCTTCTTTCTCTATCACTGAAGGCTAACTTTCCTACCGCAGCTCTGACTGAACTGCATTAGAGACATATATTATTGGGTTGGTCAAAACCTTCGCTTAGGTTCTTTCATTAATGGAAAACCTGATTGAGATTTTTGGCCAACCCAATAGTTTGCTAGGGCTACCATATAAAAGTACCAAAGACTGAGTGTCTTAAACAACAGAAGTTAACTTCCTCACAATTCTGGAGGCTAGATGGCCAAGATCAAGAAGTCCACAGGGTTGATTTCATTCTGAGGCCTGTTTCCTTGGTTTGTAGATGGCTGTCTTCTCCCTTGGTCTTCACATGGTCTTTCCTCCCTGCATGTTTGTGTCCTAACCTCCTCTTCTTATAAAGACACCAGTCATATTGAATTAGAGCCCACATCAATCACCTCATCTAACCTTAATTACCTCTTTAAATACCCTTTCTTCAAATACAGTTACATTCTGAGGTACTAGAGGTTAGGATTTCAACATACAAATTTGGGGGAACACAGTTCATCCCATACCGAGACACTTAATTCATCTCTCTCTATCCCCTCTAATTATGATCTCCTAAAAGAGGAGGTGTGTCTTATTGTCTGTGTATCTCCAGCTCCTAACCACATCTGGCACATGGCTTAATTAATGGAAGCTACAGAGGAAAGGAAGTTCACACAAACAAGCTCATGGTAACAAAACTCATCATTTCTTTTTTTTTCATCATTTCTTGAAAAGCACTGATGATCTAAGGAAAGCAGGTGAGCTTCACTTAATCAAGTTAATAATTAGAGTTGAAAGCAAAAGCCGATGAATGCAATATACTGACCTGGTTGAAGCTGACAGAGGCATAGCTATAATTCTAGGTCAATCACTCCAAAGTGAAGCTTGACTTTTCTTTAATAACTGTTCTTTAGGAGGACGAGGGGAAGATGGCAGAAGAGTAAGACGCGGAGATCACCTTCCTCCCCACAGATACACCAGAAATACATCTACACGTGAAACAACTCCTACAGAACACCTACTGAACGCTGGCAGAAGACCTCAGATCTCCCAAAAGGCAAGAAATTCCCCCAAGTACCTGGGTAAGGCAGAAGAACAAGGAAAAAACAGAGACAAAAGAATAGGGATGGGACCTGCACCAGTGGGAGGGAGCTGTGAAGGAGGAAAGGTTTCCACACACTAGGAAGTCCCTTCGCGGGCGGAGACTGCGGGTGGCGGAGAGGGGGAGCTTCGGGGACGCGGAGGAGAACGCAGCAACAGGGCTGTGGAGGGCAAAGCGGGCAGATTCCCACACAGAGTATCGGTGCCGACCAGCATTCACCAGCCTGAGAGGCTTCTCTGTTCACCCGCCGGGGCGGGCGGGGGCAGGGAGCTGAGGCTCGGGCTTCGGTCGGATAGCAGGGAGAGGACTGGGGTTGGCGGCGTGAACACAGCCTGAAGGGGTTAGTGCACCACGGCTAGCCGGTAGGGAGTCCGGGGAAAAGTCTGGACCTGCCGAAGAGGCAAGAGACTTTTTCTTCTCTCTTTGTTTCCTGGTGTGCGAAGAGAGGGGATTAAGAGCGCTGCTTAAAGGAGCTCCAGAGACGGACACAAGCTGCAGCTAAAAGCGCGGACCCCAGAGACAAGCATGATACGCTAAGGCTGCTGCTAGCGCTACCAAGAAGCCTGTGTGGGTGCACAGGTCACTATCCACACCCCACTTCCGGGGAGCCTGTGCAGCCCACCACTGCCAGGGTCCCGGGATCCAGGGACAACTTCCTCGGGAGAACGCACGGTGCGCCTCAGGCTGGTGCAACGTCACGCTGGCCTCTGCCGCCACAGGCTCGCCCCGCACTCCATACCCCTCTCTCCCCCCGGCCTGAGTGAACCAGAGCCCCCGAATCAACGGCTCCTTTAACCCCGTCCGGTCTGAGCAAAAAACAGACACCCTCCGGCGACCTACACGCAGAGGCGGGGCCAAATCCAAAGCTGAGCCCCTGGGAGCTGTGCGAACAAAGAAGAGAAAGGGAAATCTCTCCCAGTAGCCTCAGAATCAGCGGATTAAAGTTCCACAATCAACTTGATGTACCCTGCATCTGTGGAATACCTGAATAGACAACGAATCATCCCAAATTGAGGAGGTGGACTTTGAAAGCAAGATTTATGATTGTTTCCCCTTTTCTTCCTTTTATGAGTGTATATGTGTATGCTTCTGTGTGAGATTTTATCTGTATAGCTTTGCTTCCACCATTTGTCCTAGGGTTCTATCCCTCCGTTTTGTTTTTGTTTTTTGGTTTTTCAAAAAATTTTTTTCTTAATAATTATTTTTTTATTTTAATAACTTTAATATATTTACTTAATTTTATTTTACTTTATCTTCTTTCTTCATTTTTTCCTTCTTTCCCTCCTTCCTTCCTGCCTTCCTCCCTCTATCCCTCCCTCCGTCCTTCCCTCCTTCCTTCCTTTCTTTCTTTCCTTCTTTCTTTCTTTCTTTCTTTCTACTTCTACTAATTCTTTCTTTCTAATTTTTCTCCCTTTTATTCTGAGCCGTGTGAATGAAAGGCTCTAGGTGCTGCAGACAGGAGTCAGTCCTGTGCCTCTGAGGTGGGAGAGCCAAATTCAGGACACTGGTCCACAAGAGACCTCCCAGCTCCATGTAATATCAAAGGGTGAAAATCTCCCAGAGATCTCCATCTCAACACCAGCACCCAGCTTCACTCAATGACCAGCAAGCTATAGTGCTGGACACCCTATGCCGAACAACTAGCAAGACAGGAACACAACACCACCCATTAGCAGAGAGGCTGCCTAAAATCATAATAAGTCCACAGAAACCCCCAAACACACCACCAGATGTGAACCTGCCCACCAGAAAGACAATATCCAGCCTCATCCACCAGAACACAGGCACTAGTCCCCTCCACCAGGAAGCCTACACAACCCACTGAACCAACTGTAGCCACTGGGGACAGACACCAAAAACAACAGAAACTATGAACCTGCAGCCGGCAAAAAGGAGAACCCAAACACAGTAAGATAAGCAAAATGAGAAGACAGAAAAACACACTGCAGATGAAGGAGCAAGATAAAAACCCACCAGACCTAACAAATGAAGAAGAAATAGGCAGTCTACCTGAAAAACAATTCAGAATAATGATAGTAAAGATGATTCAAATCTTTGAATTAGAATAGAAAAAATGCAAGAAACATTTAACAAGGACCTAGAAGAACTAAAGATGAAACAAATAACGATGGACAACACAATAAATGAAATTAAAAATATTCTAGATGGGATCAATAGCAGGATAATTGAGTCAGAAGAACGGATAAGTGACCTGGAAGATAAAATAGTGGAAATAACTACTGCAGAGAAGAATAAAGAAAAAAGAATGAAAAGAACTGAGGACAGTCTCAGAAACCTCTGGGACAACATTAAATGCACCAACATTCGAATTATAGGGGTTCCAAAAGAAGAAGAGAAAAAGAAAGTGACTGAGAAAATATTTGAAGAAATTATAGTTGAAAACTTCCCTAATATGGGAAAGAAAATAGTTAATCAAGTCCAGGAAGCACAGAGAGTCCCATACAGGATAAACCCAAGGAGAAATACGCCAGGACACATTAATCAAACTGTCAAAAATTAAATACAAAGAAAACATATTAAAAGCAGCAAGGGAAAAACAACAGATAACACACAAGGGAATCCCCATAAGGTTAACAGCTGATCTTTCAGCAGAAAGCCTGCAAGCCAGTAGGAACTGGCATGACATATTTAAAGTGATGAAGGAGAAAAACCTGCAACCAAGATTACTATAAGCAGCAAGGATCTCATTCAGATTTGATGGAGAAATTAAAACCTTTACAGACAAGCAAAAGTTGAGAGAGTTCAGCACCACCAAACCAGCTTTACAACAAATGCTAAAGGAACTTCTCTAGGCAAGAAACACAAGAGAAAGAAAAGACCTACAATAACGAGCCAAAAACAATTAAGAAAATGGGAATAGGAACATACATATCGATAATTACCTTAAATGTAAATGGACTAAATGCTCCCACCAAAAGACACATATTGGCTGAATGGATACAAAAAAAAGACCCTTATATATGCTGTCTGAAAGAGACCCACTTCAGACCTAGAGACACATACAAACTTAAAGTGAGGGGATGGAAAACGATACTCCATGCAAATGGAAATCAAAAGAATGCTGGAGTAGCAATTCTCATATCAGACAAAATAGGCTTTAAACTAAAGACTATTAGAAGAGACAAAGAAGGACACTACATAATGATCAAGGGATGGATCGAAGAAGAAAATATAACAATTATAAATATTTATGCACCCAACATAGGAGCACCTCAATACATAAGGCAAATACTAACAGCCATACAAGGGGAAATCCACAGTAACACATTCATAGTAGGGGACTTTAACACCCCACTTTCACCAATGGACAGATCATCCAAAATGAAAATAAATAAGGAAACACAAGCTTTAAATGATATATTAAACAAGACGGTCTTCATTTATATTTATAGGACATTCCATTCCCAAAACAACAGAATGCACATTTTTCTCAAGTGCTCATGGAACATTCTCCAGGATAGATCATATCTTGGGTTAAAAATCAAGCCTTGGTAAATTTAAGAAAATTGAAATTATATATCAAGTATCTTTTCCGACCACAAAGCTATGAGACTAGATATCCATTACAAGAAAATATCTGTAAAAAATTCAAACACATGGAGGCTAAACAACACTCTACTTAATAACGAAGTGATCACTGAAAAAATCAAAGAGGAAATAAAAGAATACCTAGAAACACATGACAATGGAGACACGATGACCCAAAACCTGTGGGATGCAGCAAAAGCAGTTCTAAGAGGGAAGTTTATAGCAATATAAACCCACCTTAAGAAACAGGAAACATCTCGAATAAACAACCTAACTTTGCACCTAAAGCAATAAGAGAAAGAAGAACAAAAAAAACCCCAAAGTTAGCAGAAGGAAAGGAATCATAAAAATCAGATCAGAAATAAATGAAAAAGAAATGAAGGAAATGATAGCAAAGATCAATAAAACTAAAAGCTGGTTCTTTGAGAAGATAAACAAAATTGATAAACCATTAGACAGACTCATCAAGAAAACAAGGGATAAAAGAAAAAAGAAAACAAGGGAGAAGACTCAAATCAATAGAATTAGAAATGAAAAAGGAGAAGTAACAAATGACACTGCAGAAATACAAAAGATCATGAGAGATTATTACAAGCAACTCTATGCCAATAAAATGGAAAACCTGGAAGAAATGGACAAATTCTTAGAAATGCAAAACCTGCCAAGACTAAATCAGGAAGAAATAGAAAATATGAGCAGACCAATCACAAACACTGAAATTGAAACTGTGATTAAAAGTCTTCCAACAAACAAAAGCCAAGGACCAGATGGTTTCACATTGGTGAATGGCAATTTCTATCATACATTTAGAGAAGAGCTAACACTATCCTTCTCACACTCTTCCAAAATATAGCAGAGGGAGGAACACTCCCAAATTCATTCTACAAGGCCACCATCACCTTGATACCCACACCAGACAAGGATGCCAAAAAGAAAGAAAACTACAGGCCAATATAACTGATGAATATAGATGCAAAAATCCTCAACAAAACACTAGCAAAGAGAATCCAACAGCACATTAAAAGGATCATACACCATGATCAAGTGGAGTTTATTCCAGGAATGCAAGGATTCTTCAATATACGCAAATAAATCAATGTGATAAACCATATTAACAAATTGAAGGAGAAAAACTATATGATCATCTCAATAGATGCAGAGAAAGCTTTCGACAAATTTCAACACCCACTTCTGATAAAAACCCTGCAGAAAGTAGGCATAGAGGGAACTTTCCTCAACATAATAAAGGCCATATATGACAAACCCTCAGCCAACATCGTCCTCAATGGTGAAAAACTGAAAGCATTTCCACTAAGATCAGGAACAAGGCAAGGCTGCCCACTCTCAGCACTATTATTCAACATAGTTTTGGAAGTTTTAGCCACAGCAATCAGAGAAGAAAAGGAAATAAAAGGAATTCAAATAGGAAAAGAAAAAGTAGAGCTGTCACTGTTTGCAGATGGCATGATAGAGAATCCTAAATATGCTACCAGAAAACTACTAGAGCTAATCAATGAATTTGGTAAAGTAGCAGGATACAAAATTAATGCACAGAAATCTCTGGCATTCCTATACACTAATGATGAAAAATATGAGAGTGAAATCAAGAAAACACTCCCATTTACTACTGCAACAAAAAAAAATAAAATATCTAGGAACAAACCAACCTAAGGAGACAAAAGACCTATATGCAGAAAATTAAAAGACACAGTGAAAGAAATTAAAGATGATACAAATAGATGGAGAGATATATCATGTTCTTGGATTGGAAGAATCAACATTGAGAAAATGACTCTACTGCCCAAAGAAATATACAGATTCAATGTGATCCCTATCAAATTAGCACTGGCATTTTTCACAGAACTAGAACTAAAAATTTCACAATTTGTATGGAAACACAAAAGACCCCAAATAGCCAAAGCCATTTTGAGAACGAAAAACGGAGCTGGAGGAATCAGGCTCCCTGGGTTTAGACTATACTACAAAGCTACAGTAATCAAGACAGTATGGTACTGGCACAAAAACAGAAAGATAGATCAATGGAACAGGATAGAAAGCCCAGAGATAAACCCACGCACATATGGCCACCTTGTCTTTGATAAAGGAGGCAGGAATGTACAGTGGAGAAAGGACAGCCTCTTCGATAAGTGGTGCTGGGGAAACTGGTCAGGTACATGTAAAAATATGAGATTAGATCACTCCCTAACATCATACACAAAAATAAGCTCAAAATGTATTAAAGACCTAAATGTAAGGCCAGAAATTATCAAACTCTTAGAGGAAAACATAGGCAGAACACTCTACGATATAAATCACAGCAAGATCCTTTTTGACTCACCTCCTAGAGAAATGGAAAGAAAAACAAAAATAAACAAATGGGACCTAATGAAACTTCAAAGCTTTTGCACAGCAAAGAAAACCATAAACAAGACCAAAAGACAACCCTCAGAATGGGAGAAAATATTTGCAAATGAAGCAACTGACAAAGGATTAATTTCCAAAATTTGCAAGCAGCTCATGCTGCTCAATAACAAAAAAAATACAACCCAATCCAAAAATGGGCAGAAGACCTAAATAGACATTTCTCCAAAGATGATATACAGACTGCCAACAAACACATGAAAGAATGCTCAACATCATTAATCATTAGAGAAATGCAAATCAAAACTACCATGAGTTATCATCTCACACCAGTCAGAATGGCCATCATCAAAAAATCTAGAAACAATAAATGCTGGAGAGGGTGTGGAGAAAATGGAACACTCTTGCACTGCTTGTGGGAATGTGAACTGGTACAGCCACTATAGAGAACAGTATGGCGGTTCCTTAAAATCCTACAAATAGATCTACCATATGACCCAGCAATCCCACTATTGGGCATATACCCTGAAAAAAACATAATTCACAAAGAGTCATGTACCAAAATATTCATTGCAGCTCTATTTACCATAGCCAGGATATGGAAACAACCTAAGTGTCCATCATCGGATGAATGGATAAAGAAGATGTGGCACATATATACAATGGAATGTTACTCAGCCATAAAGAGAAATGAAATTGAGCTATTTGTAATGAGGTGGATAGACCTAGAGTCTGTCATAGAGAGTGAAGTAAGTCAGAAAGAGAAAGACAAATACCATATGCTAACACATATATATGAAATTTAAGAAAAAAAATGTCATGAAGAACCTAGGGGTAAGAAAGGAATAAAGACAAAGACCTACTAGAAAAAAACAAAAAACAAACAAAAAAAACCCCTAAATATAGAACTACCGTATGACCCAGCAATTCCACACCCGGGCATATACCTAAAAAAAAACCATAATTCGAAAAGAGACATGTACCTCCATGCAGCACTGTTTACAATCGCCAGGACATGGAAGCAACCTAAGTGTCCATCGCTAGATGAATGATAAAGAAGATGTGGCACTATATACAATGGAATATTACTCAGCCATAAAAATAAATGAAATTGAGTTATTTGCAGTGAGATGGATGGACCTAGAGACTGTCATACAGAGTGAAGTAAGTCAGAAAGAGAAAAACAAATACCTTATGCTAACACAGATATATGGAATCTAAAAAGAAAAAAAAATGTTCTGAATAACCTAGGGGCAGAACAGGAATAAAGACGCAGACATAGAGAATGGACTTGAGGACACGGGGAGGGGGAATTGTAAGCTGGGATGAAGTCACAGAGTGGCTTGGACATAGATACACTACCAAATGTAAAATAGATACTAGTGGGAAGCAGCCACATAGCACAGGGAGATCAGCTCGGTGCTTTGTGACCACCTAGAGGGGTGGGGTAGGGATGGTGGGAGGGAGACACAAGAGGGAGGAGAATTGGGGATATATGTATACGTATAGCTGATTCCCTTTTTATAAAGCAGAAACTAACACAACATTGTAAAGCAATTATACTCCAATAAAGATGTTAAAAAAACAAAAATAAATAAAAATAAAAACAGCATCTTCCCCCCCCAAATAAACCCTGTTTTTTAATATTAATTATCTAGTAATTCCTACTTTTGTGCCTTTTCTGGGTAGAAGCCAAAAGGTATGACCTCCATATTTTCCCTTTTATTTTTAATTGTATTTTAATAGGAAGTTCGTTCTCTCAGATTAATAACCATATTATAAGGTACTGATTAAGAAATCTTTGTCTCATTCCTGTTCCTGTCTACTCCCCTCGTATACATGTTTTCTTTATGCAGATGAAAGAACATATAAAAATACATTTTATCACTCCTCTTTTTAAAACAAATGATAGCATACTGTATATACTGTTCTGAACTTCACTGTCTGCACTTGCCAATATATCCTGGCAACATTTCCATATCTGTAAACAGAAGGCTTCTTAGTTCTTTTGTTCAGCTGTGTAGTATATCATTGTGTGGATCATGTATTATTTAACTATATTTTATTGATAGATACTTGGAATGTTTCCCACATGCTAATATTGCAAAGAATGCTAAAATCAATAAATTTATCCATATGTCATTTCAAACATATGCAGGTGTACCTAAAGTGTAAATTCCAGATGTGGGTTTGTCAAGTCAAATGTTAAATGACTGTGTAAATTATTTTGATAAATATTTCATGCTTTTGATAAGGTTGTACATTTTCACACTCACAACAGCAATGTATGAGAAAGTCTGTTTCTCTACAGTCTCACCAACAAAAATATTATCACAATTTTGAGTTTTTGTCAATCTGCTAGAAGAAAAAAAATGTTTCTCAGAGCTATGCAGTTATAGGCAAGTCTATATTGTCTTACAGGGTATTTGATCTGACAGGTAAATTACATCTGAGTTTAGATTATTATTTCTTAATTGTCTTGACTTCCACTTTATTAGTGACAGTAACCCTTGATGAAATAAGACTGGAGAAAAGAGAATGGAGGGAAAAGATCCTGGAAGACAGTGTGAGAGACCCTCAGGGATCCAGGTCTGGAAGTGGTGTACATCACTTTTACCCATGTTTCGGGCTCTGGATCTAGTCAGAGTTCACATGGAAACACAAACAGATCTAGACAGTGTTCTCCCCAGCTGAGCATCCACCTTCCAGAAGCAACCCTATGTTATGGAAGGGAAGAAAGAATCTTTGGAAGACAGTTGGCTGTCTCTGTCACACAGATACATTGCTGTGTTTCTGCTGCTCTATTATTTAACTTCAGTTGCTTCACCCAAACACTGAACTTGATCACATAAAACCACTTTTAAGCTGTAGAATTGTGTTATTAAAAGTATATATATAAGAGAATAGACTTGAGGATACGGGGAGGGGGAAGGGTAAGCTGTTACAAAGTGAGAGAGTGGCATGGACATATATACACTACCAAACATAAAATAGATAGCTAGTGGGAAGCAGCTGCATAGCACAGGGAGATCAGCTCAGTGATTTGTGACCACCTAGAGGGGTGGGATAGGGAGGGAGATGCAAGAGGGAAGAGATATGGGGACATATGTATATGTATAACTGACTCACTTTGTTATAAAGCAGAAAATGGCACACCATTGTAAAGCAATTATACTCTAATAAAATATATATGTATGTATATATATATATATATATATATATATATATATATATATATATATAATTACTTCCTAGGACAATTTCTTCAAAATTAGTCATCTTCTAAGCTCCTTGACCTCAATGTCCTTATCTGTAAAACAAGGAAATTAAACTAGACATTTCTAAAGATCTTCCAAGCATCAACTGCATGAATTTGAGATTGTTATAATTTAACGTGCCTTGTAGTGAATGAATTGTTGGCCACAGCCAATACAACCACCAAGCTAATTTTTCAGTTACTTCCTCTTTCTGTCCTTCCTGGGGTCTCCCAAGGAATGTGAACTTATCTTAATAGGAGGCTAATGTTAGTGAAGTAATTGGTACATCCCCAATCTCTTTTCACTTCTCAGATCAAACAGATTCCCAATTTGCTGCTAACTGAATTATTAGTAACCCATGATCTTACAGATAGAGAGTTTTAGTCAAAGCCAAGAAATATTCATTAGGTTCTATAATAAGAATTCATAAAGTGCCTATTCTGTGTCCAATAATGAATTGTAGTGGAAGTACAAAGAAAAAGACAAAATTTAAACCTAGAAGGAGTTTATGTTCTGATTCAAGAACCCACCATTCAAAAATAAAGAGATATAAAAACAGAGCTCTTGATCCAAACGAGCTTATAATTTCTTTCTGTATATTAGTTACACCCACATGAAAATATAGCAATATGAGATCACAAATGATTTTCTGCCAAGATGAGTAAATGGAGAGAGCAAACAGTGCAAATGAGGGCAGTGATAGGCCTGACCTGAGTGGCTTTTGTAACATCAAGATGACGTCCAAATTCTTTGTAATGTGAAGCATGAAGGAAGCAGATCTCCAGTAAGTAATTCTCAACCATACAAAGCAAACTTGGCCTCTTTGGGGCTCTGCCCTCTAAGTGGGCTGAAGTCAAGGCTCCTTTCGTTCCTGCCTATAATCAGCACCTTGGTTTATGATGGGAAAAATATGCTTGTCAATCACTCTTATCAGGGGAGAGACTAAAACCCATGTAATCCAAGAGAATCTTTTCAGTGATGGACAAAATGAAAAGATCAAAAATCATCCGTGCCTAGAATAGATGGAATTTAGAAAAATGCCATTAACTTCACCTCAATCCTCCTCTTGTTGACACAGTGATATCATAGCACAGAGCATATAACATATGATTTCCCATTGTGTGACTTACATAAAAGAAAGTCAGTTATGTTTATTTGGTGCACTAAGTCCTATTAAACCCAGGTTTAGGAAACTCTGTCCTACATGCTCCCAGCTGTACTCACCTTGCTCAGTGGCCATCAGGTAACATAGGTCCTGATTATGCATGACTTTCAGAACCAGAGCCATTTCTGAAAATAAAAAAGAGTTAGCAACTCTGTAATGTGTAGTTTCCAATATTTTAAAGAAAGCAAGAGAGGAATTACTAACTCTAGTTTATAGACAAAGAAACTGAGATGAAACTTTGTTTTATTAGTAGGCCAAAGTTCAGATGTTCTAAGTGAAGCAGCCAGGACTAGAACCCAAGTCTTCTAGCTCCAACTTTGGTATTTTTTCTACCGGATTTCGCTGTCAGGATGGTCTTTCTTCCACCCTACAGCAGAGAAATTGATGGTCAACAGAACAATATGTAAAGCAGGTCAGTGTTAAAACACACAGGTCCAAAGTCTCCAATGAGGTCCAATACTTGATAAGTACCAGTTAGATCTAAAAGGAACTGAATCTATCTGGTTCAACTCCTCATTTTACAGATAATGTAATGAAGACATGAAGATGCAGAGACATTAGGTAACTAACACAAGATCAGAATTAAAAAGCATTTCCATCTCCTAGTCTAGACTTTGCACTACAGCATGAAGTTGCTGGATATCTTGTCACATATTTTGCTGCCACAAATTCTCCGTATTTTTGCTGATAATTGTTTAAAACAAACAGCATTTCTCTTGTATAGAGATAGTTCATTCTCATTCTCTCTCCTTTTTTCTATTAATCATTTGTCGAACCTTCCTGCTTCCTTACTCTGAGATTGAATGTGATCCTCAGAGCAAAAACAAAGAAGTGTCCTCAGGCTTGTAGGAAATCGGTCCAGGGAGCCCCATGTAGAGAGGCTGGTGCTGATAAATAGTAAATGAAAATAAATGCTTCAAAACTGCTGAATAGAGACCAGAGCATACGATGAACAGGTTGGCTTTACCAGAAGTGGGGTGGCTGCAAAGGAAGGATATTTTAAGGGGTCCTGAAATATGACCTCCACTTGGAAGATACTGTTATTATTCATTGTTATATTCAGTAATATGAGATACGTTTCTTTCATTACATTCCTAACATACCTGAAATGATTGGAGAGATGGGGTTGGGGGCTATAAGTTATTTATACCTTAGTGGATGCGATTTAATTAAATTGCTCTCCTCCGAACACATATTTGATCTCAGCTCCAGAGGAGTGTAACAGCTGCAAGAGAAATGTAAGGAAGTAATTTTAAAAGGTGGACAATTCTAGAAAGGGCAGGACTTCCTTGGGGAAATTCAGTGTGAGGTTTTGGTAATATGAGAACCATTAATCCATTGGGATGTGGGACTCAGAGATTAAACATAAGGAAGGGAGAAGATGTCACAGAAGTGGAAAAGGGGAACTGGAAGGAAGAGGAGGGCAGCCAAAGACATGCCCAGGTAAGGTCCCAGTTTTCCAAGTTTCAAATCTGAGTTTGTGTTGGTTTGGAGGTTTCTGGAACTTGATGAAAATTTAAAGCCTCCTGTTTCTTTATTTTCCTCCTGGATAAGGTCTCTCAGGGACTTTATCTTCCTACAAAATAAAAAGAAAGGTTTATGAAAGGGAGGCAAAGCAATATACTGCCAACGAAGGCAGAGTTGCCGGACACCCACACTCACAAGTCACTCATAGCAGCTGCCCGCTGGGAAGGAACGTTTTTAAATTGTGACTTGGCTTTCCTGGCCTCAGAGATTTTATTAACCCCCAATGAGCAATGGTTTCCATTTGAAGGCCATTCCTTTTTATGGGAAGAAATGTATAGCTGAATCATGGTCACAGTGTCAGGAATCTCAAAACCAACTGAACTCATCTCAGTCACTTTGTTGACTGATTAATACGTGATCATTCTAAAAGGCAAGTTTGGGGCTTCCCTGGTGGCGCAGTGGTTGAGGGTCCGCCTGCCGATGCAGGGGAAACGGGTTCGTGCCCTGGTCCGGGAAGATCCCACATGCCGCAGAGCGGCTGGGCCCGTGAGCCATGGCCGCTGAGCCTACGCGTCCGGAGCCTGTACTCCGCAACGGGAGAGGTCACAACAGTGAGAGGCCCGCGTACAGCAAAAAAAAAAAAAAAAAAAAAAGACAAGTTTGATCATATTTCTTCCCTGCCTAAGCTTTCAATGGCTTCCAGCTGCCTGACAGGGGCCATACTCCTCAGTGTAGCCTCCTAGGGCTCAGGCCTCATGGCTGAGAACCCCTTGTACCTACCAGAGCAAAGATCAGCTCCACCGCACCCCCACAGTGAATTTCCTAAAACTCTCTAAAGGAATTAAGCATCCTACAGTTTCCAAACCTTTGAACACTCCTTTAACTCTGGTTAGAATGAGTTTCTCCCTACATCCTTCAATTTCCAGTTCAAGTGTCATATCCTGGGTACAACGAGATATAGGAGATCTCCATCTATATCCTAAGACCGCCTGAGCTCAAATCCTGGCTCCTGTTCACTGCCTGGGAGTTACTTAGTCTCTCATTGCCTCTATCCCATCATCTGCGAAGTGGGAGGTGATAATCATAGTACTTCCCTAATGGGACTGTTGTGAGGATTAAATAAATTAACCCACATAGGGCATTTAGAAGAGTGCATGGGATTTGATGAGCTCTGAATAAGCATTAGCCATGATTCTGGGACTCCTCTGCTAACCCACTTAGGATGAGCTGATCATCAAGTCTTCTCTGCCACCACATTATCACATCTGTCACATTACATGGAGAATATTTTATCATGATACTCTGTTTCAATCCAAAAAAGACTTGATGCGACGTGATTCAATGATTTGATTTATTAATTTTTTTAAATCATTTTTAAATGAGTTTGTCTTCCCATGGGTTATGAACTCCTGGAGAACTCCTTTATCTTATGTTTTATGTTTCATGTTTTAACCAACACTAGTGCCTGCCTAGACCAGTGTCTAAGGCATATTAGATGCTCAATAAATGTTTAAAGTGGATGTAATTATTCAAGAACATGTGGAGTTAAAAGTTCATTGAATTGATATCGATCTGGGGGTTCCACTCATGACCCTGTCTCTAATTTGTTCTTTGACCTTAAATAATTCACATAGCTTTCCTAGGCCTCATTTTCCTTACCTCTAAATTGGAAAAATTTGGAAGTCAGGATGATAGATCAGAGCCAGTTGGGAAACATCTTAATGTTCAACTTAGGAATTGTATAATTCTTCTATAACAAAAAAATTCAGTGATGAACAAATCTATTGTATTAACATTTAAATATAAGATTTATATTCAAAATTCCTAGCATAGTACTTGGCATATAGCGAATCCTCAATAAAGGGTAGGTTTTTCCTAATTTTCTATGTTTAAAAACACCATAATATTGCAGTGAATTTATTTGAATGTAAATGTGTTTACTTTTATAGAAATTCTTTCTAAAATGTTTACCACCTTGAAGGATATAAACGTTTAAGGCTTTGATACACAATGTCAAATGGTTTCCCAGTAAGTGTAACAAATTTCTTACCAGGTTTGTGTGGGATAATTCATCTTTCTGCATCTTTACCAGCAGTACATTTTATTGAAATTTATATCTTTGCCAAATTGGAGGGTAAAAAGTTTGTGTTATTTACACTCAACTTTATGTTTTGTTTTTTTTTAAATTACAAGTGAACTTAAAATTTCTCATACTGTTAATGATTTAATTCTCCTCTTCTGTAAATTATGATCATTATATTAGAATATTTGGTCATGCCCCCATCCAAATGAGAAAGACAGTCATTCTGAAGAAGTGTGTTGGTTAAGATGAACATAGATTATATGGAAAGTTTTATCCCACATTTTGTTCTTAATCATTGATTATCTCATTGATGTTTTCTCAAAGTTAGTTTTAAGCCTCTATCCCATGTCTCTTTCTTTCTGCCTTTTCCACAATTCTGTTCTAGTGTCACCTCCCAGGCACTATCCTGGCTCTTTTTTAAAACATATTTATCAGAGTATAATTGCTTTACATTGTTCTGTTAATTTCTGATGTATAACAAAATGAATCAGCTTTATGTATACATATATACCCTCTCACTTGCACTCCCACCTTCCCTATCCCACCCCTCTAGGTGGTCACAAAGCACTGAGCTGGTCTCCCTGGGCTATGCGGCTTCTTCCCACTAGCTATCTATTTTACATTTGGTAGTGTATATAAGTCCATACCACTCTCTCACTTCATCCCAGCTTAGCATTCCCCCTCTCTGTGTCCTCAGGTCCATTCTCTGTGTCTGCGTCTTTATTCCTGTACTGTCCCTAGGTTCTTCAGAACAATTTTTTTTTGTTTTAGATTCCATATATATGTGTTAGCACACGGTATTTGTTTTTCTCTTTCTTACTTACTTCACTCTGTATGACAGACTCTAGGTCCATCCACTTCACTACAAATAACTCAATTTTGTTTCTTTTTATGGCGTGTAATATTCCATTGTATATATGTGCCACATCTTCTTTATCTATTCATCTGTCGATAGACACTTAGGTTGCTTACATGTCCTGGCTATTGTAAATAGAGCTGCAATGAATATTGTGGTACATGATTCTTTTTGAATTATGGTTTTCTCAGGGTATATGCCAGGTAGTGGGATTGCTGGGTCATATGGTAGTTCTATATTTAGTTTTTTTTAAGGAACCTCCATACTGTTCTCCATAGTGGCTGTATCAATTTACATTCCCACCAACAGTGCAAGAGGGATCCCTTTTTTCTACACCCTCTCCAGCATTTATTGTCTGTGATTTTTTTGATGCTGGCCATTCTGAATGGTGTGAGGTGCTACCTCATTGTAGTTTTGATTTGCATTTCTCTAATGATTAGTGATGTTGAGCATCCTTTCATGTGTTTGTTGGCAATCTGTGTATCTTCTTTGGAGAAATGTCTACTTAGGTCTTCTGCCCATTTTTGGATTGTTTTTTTGTTTGTTTGTTTTTCTGATATCGAGCTACATGAGCTGTTTGTTTATTTTGGAGATTAATCCTTTGTCAGTTGCTTTGTTTGCAAATATTTTCTCCCAGTCTGGGGGTTGTCTTTTCGTCTTGTTTATGGTTTCCTTTGCTGTGCAAAAGCTTTAAGTTTCATTAGGTCCCATTTGTTTATTTTTGTTTTTCTTTCCATTTCTCTAGGAGGTGGGTCAAAAAGGACCTTGCTGTGATTTATGTTATAGAGTGTTCTGCCTATGTTTTCCTCTAAGAGTTTTATAATGTCTGGCCTTATTTAGGTCTTTAATCCATTTTGAGTTTATTTTTGTGTATGGTGTTAGGGAGTGTTCTAATTTCATTCTTTTACATGTAGCTGTCTGGTTTTCCCAGCACCACTTATTGAAGAGGCCGTCTTTTCTCCATTGTATACCCTTGCCTCCTTTATCAAAGATAAGGTGACCATATGTGTGTGGGTTTATCTCTGGGCTTTCTATCCTGTTCCACTGAACTATAGTTCTGTTTTTGTGCCAGTAGCCTATTGTCTTTCTTACTATAGCTTTGTAGTATAGTCTAAAGTCAGGTAGCCTGATTCCTCCAGGTTTCTTTTTCTTTCTCAAGATTGCTTTGGCTATTTGGGGTCTTTTGTGTTTCCATACAAATTGTGAACTTTTTTGTTCTAGTTCTGTGAAAAATGTCAGTGGTAGTTTGATAGGGATTGCATAGAATCTGGAGATTTCTTTGGGTAGTATAGTCATTTTCACAATGTTGATTCTTCCAATCAAAGAACATGGTATCTCTCTCCATCTGTTTGTATCATCTTGAATTACTTTCATCAGTGTCTTATAGTCTTCTGCATAAAGATCTTTTGTCTCCTTAGGTAGGTTTATTCCTAGGATTTTTTGTTTTGTTTTCTTTTTTGCAGTGGTAAATGGGAGTGTTTCCTTAATTTCTCTTTCAGATTTTTCATCACTAGTGTATAGGAATGCAACAGATTTCTGTGCATTAATTTTGTATCCTGCTACTTTACCAAATTCATTGATTAGCTCTAATAGTTTTTTTGGCAGCATCTTTAGGAATCTCTATGTATATTATCATGTCATCTGCCAGCAGTGACAGCTTTACTTCTTCTTTTCCATTTTGGATTCCTTTTATTTCTTTTCTTCTCTGATTGCTGTGGATAAAACTTCCAAAACTATGTTGAATAATAGTGCTGAGAGTGGGCAGCCTTGCCTTGTTCCTGATCTTAGTGGAAATGGTTTCAGTTTTTCACCACTGAGAATGATGTTGGTTGTGGGTTTGTCATATATGGCCTTTATTATGTTGAGGAAAGTTCCCTCTGTGCCTACTTTCTGGAGATTTTTTATCATAAATCGGTGTTGAATTTTGTTAAATGTTTTTTCTGCATCTATTGAGATGATCATATGGTTTTTATACTTCAATTTGTTAATATGGTTCATCACATTGATTGATTTGTGTATATTAAAGAATCCTTGCAGTCCTAGGATAAACCCCACTTGATCATGGTGTATAATCCCTTTAATGTGCTGTTGGATTCTGTTTGCTAGTATTTTGTTGAGGATTTTTGCATCTATGTTCATCGGTGATATTAGCCTGTAGTTTTCCTTTTTGGTGACATCTTTGTCTGGTTTTGGTATCAGGATGATGGTGGCATCGTAGAATGAGTTTGGAAGTGTTCCTCCCTCTGCTATATTTGGGAAGACTTTTAGAAGGATAGGTGTTATCTCTTATCTAAATGTTTGATAGATTCACCTGTGGAGCTATCTGGTCCTGGGGTTTTGTCTTTTGGAAGATTTTTAATCACAGTTTCAATTGTAGTGCTTGTGAATGGTCTCTTTATATTTTCTATTTCTTCCTGGTTCAATCTTGGAAGGTTATGCTTTTCTTAGAATTTTTCCATTTCTTCCTGATTGTCCATTTTATTGGCATATAGTTGCTTGTAGTAAACTCTCATGGTCCTGTTTATTTCTGCAGTGGCAGTTGTTACTTCTTTTTCATTTCTAATTCTGTTGAATTGAATATTCTCCCTTTTTTTCTTGATGAATCTGGCTAATGGTTTATCAATCTTGTTTATCTTCTCAAAGAAACAGGTTTCAGATTTACTGATCTTTTCTATTGTTTCCTCCATTTCTTTTTCATTTATTTCTGATCTGATCTTTATGATTTCTTTCCTTCTGCTAACTTCAGGGTTCTTTTTTTCAACTTTTTCTAATTGCTTTAGGTGTAAGGTTAGGTTGGTTGTTTGAGATTTTTCTTGTTTCTTGAGGTAGGATTGTATTGCTATAAACTTCCCTCTTAGAAGTGCTTTTGCTGCATCCCATAGGTTTTAGGCTGTTGTGTTTTCATTGTCACTTGTTTCTAGGTATTTTTTGATTTCCACTTTGATTCCTTCAGTGATCTCTTAGTTATTTAGTAGTGTACTGTTTATCCTAC
Source organism: Leucopleurus acutus (assembly GCF_964270905.1). Lineage (NCBI taxonomy): Eukaryota > Metazoa > Chordata > Mammalia > Artiodactyla > Delphinidae > Leucopleurus > Leucopleurus acutus. The sequence continues at coordinate 33,196,730 of NC_139155.1, forward strand.
ATGTGTTTTTTGTTTGTTTGTTTTTACAGTCTTTTTCCTGTAATTGATATCTAGTCTCATAGCATTGTGGTCGGAAAAGATAATTTTTTAATTTAGGCTTGATTTGTGACCCAAGATATGATCTATCCTGGAGAGTGTTCCATGAGCTCTTGAGAACAAGGTGTATTCTGTTGTTTTGGAGTGGAATGTCCTATAAATACCAATTAAGTCCATCTTGTTTATTGTATCATTGAAAGCTTGTACTTCCTTATTTATTTTCATTTTGGATGATCTGTCCATTGGTGAAGGTGGGGTGTTAAATTCCCCTACTATGGTTGTGTTACTGTCAATTTCCCCATTTATGGTTGTTGGCATTTGGCTTATGTATTGAGGTGCTCCTATATTGGGTTCATAAATACTTACAATTGTTATATCTTCTTCTTGGATGGATCACTTGATCATTATATTGTGTCCTTCTTTGTCTCTTGTAATAGTCTTATTTTAAAATCTATTTTGCCTGATATGGGAATTGCTACTCCAGGTTTCTTTTGATTTCCATTTGCATGGAATATCTTTTTCCATCTCTGCACTTTCAGTCTGCATGTGTCCCTAGGTCTGAACTGGGTCTCTTGTAGACAGCATATATACTGGTCTTGTTTTTGTATCCATCCAGCCAGTCTGTGTCTTTTCTTTGGAGCATTTAATCCATTTACATTTAAGGTAATTATCGATATGTATGTTTCTGTTACCATTTTCTTAATTGATTTGGGTTTGTTATGATAGGTCTTTTCCTTCTATTGTGTTTCCTGCCTTGAGAAGTTCCTTTAGCATTTGTTGTAAAGCTGGTTTTGTGGTGCTGAATTCTCTTAGCTTTTGCTTGTCTGTAAGGTTTTTAATTTCTCCAACTAATCTGAATGAGATCCTTGCTGTGTATAGTAAGCTTTGTTGTAGGTTTTTCCCTTTCATCACTTTAAATATGTCCTGCTACTCCCTTCTGGCTTGCAGAGTTTCTGTTGAAAGATAAGCTGTTAACCTTATGGAGATTCCCCTGTATGTTATTTGTTTTTTTCCCTTGTTGCTTTTAATAATTTTTTCTTTGAATTTAGTTTTTGATCGTTTGATTAATATGTTTCTTGGCATGTTTCTCCTTGGATTTAACCTGTATGGGACTCCCTGTGCTTCCTGGACTTGTTTGACTATTTCTTTTTCCATATTAGGGAAGTTTTCAACTCTAGTCTCTTCAAATATTTTCTCAGTCCCTTTCTTTTTCTCTTCTTCTTCTGGGACACCTATAATTCAAACGTTGTTGTGTTTAATGTTGTCCCAGAGGTCTCTGAATCTGTCCTCAATTCTTCTTTGTTTACTGTGCTCTGTGGTAGTTATTTCCACTATTTTGTCTTCCAGGTCACTTATCTGTTCTTTTGCCTCAGTTATTCTGCTATTGATTCCTTCTAGAGAATTTTTAATTTCATTTATTGTGTTGTTCATCCTTGTTTGTTTGCTCTTTAGTTCTTCTAGGTCCTTGTTAAACCTTTCTTGTATTTTCTCCATTTGATTTCCAAGATTTTGGATCATCTTTAGTATCATTACTCTGAATTCTTTTTCAGGTAGACTGCCTATTTCCTCTTCATTTGTTTGGTTTGGTGGGTTTTTACCTTGCTCCTTCATCTGCTGCATATTTCTCTGTCTTCTCATTTTTCCTAACTTACTGTGTTTGTGGTCTCCTTTTCACAGGCTGCAGGTTAATAGTTCCCATTATTTTTTGTGTCTGCCCCCTGTGGCTAAGGTTATTTCAGTGGGTTGTGTAGGTTTCCTCGTGGAGGGGACTAGTGCCTGTGTTCTGGTGGATGAGACTGGATCTTGTCTTTCTGTGGGCAGGACTGTGTCTGGTGGTGTGTTTTGGGGTATCTGTGAGCTCATTATGATTTTAGGCAGCCTATCTGCTAATGGGTGAGGTTGTGTTCCTGTCTTGCTAGTTGTTTGGCACTGGGTGTCCAGCACTGGAGCTTGCTGGTCGTTGAGTGGAGCTGGGTCTTAGCATTGAGGCAGAGATCTCTGGGAGAGCTCTTGCTGCTTGAGATTATGTGGGGCTGGCAGGTCTCTGGTGGTCCAATGTCCTGAACTTGGCTCTCTCATTTCAGAGGCACAGGCCTGACACCCAGCCAGAGCACCAAGACCCTGTCAGTCACATCACTCAGAAGAAAAGGGAGAAAAAAAAGAAAGAAAAAATGAAATAAAGTAAAAAGTTATTAAAATAAAAAATTTTTTTAAAAATTATTAAAATAAAAAAGGATTTTAAAAAAAGGGAAGAGAACAACCAAACCAATAAACAAATCCACCAATGAAAATAAGTGCTAAAAACTAAACTAAGATAAACATAAAAATCAGAAACTAGTCAGTTGCATGCAGCAAACCCCAAGTCTATTGTTGCTCCCAAAGTCCACTGCCTCATTTTGGGATGATTTGTTGTCTATTCAGGTATTCCACAGATCCAAGGTACATCAAGTTGATTGTTGAGATTTAATCCACTGCTCCTGAGGCTACACGGAGAAATTTTTCTTTCTCTTCTCTGTTCCCACTGCTCCTGGGGTTCAGCTTTGGATTTGGCCCCATCTCTTCATGTAGGTCGCCTGAGGACATCTGTTCTTTTCCCAGACAGGAGGCGGTTAAAGGAGCAGCTGGCTCCTTTAGGGAGCTCTGGCTCACTCAGGCTGGGGAGAGGGAGGGGTATGGTAGTTATAATTGGAATGCAGGGTGAGCCATAGGCGGCAGAGGCCGGCATGTTATTGCAACAGCCTGAGGCACACTGTGTGTTCTCCCGGGGAAATTGTCCCTGGATCACAGGACCCTGGCAGTGGCAGGCTGCACAGGCTCCCAGGAGGGGAGGTGTGAATAGTGACCCATACTTGCACACAGGTTTCTTGGTCACTGCAGCAGCATTAGCATTCATGCCCATCTCTGATGTCCATGCTGATAGCCATAGCTTGTGCCCATCTCTGGAGTTTTTTCAGGTGGTGCTCTGCCTTCTGTGGGCAGACAGGGAAAGAATCTCCTCTCCTCGCGCACCCTGAAACAATGGTCTCTTGCCTCTTAGGCAGGTCCAGACATTTTCTGGGACTCCCTCCTGGCTAGCTGTGGTGCACTAGCCCTCTCAGGCTGTCTTCATGCAGTCAACCCCAGTCCTTTCCCTGGAGTCTGATCTCTGAATCCTGAGCCTCAGCTCTCAGCCCCCACCTGCCCCAACAGGTGAGCAGACAAACCTCTCAGGCTGGTGAGTGCTGGTTGGCACCAATCCTCTGTGTAGGAATCACTCTGCTTTGCCCTCAACACCCCTGTTGCTGTGCTCTCTCCTCCATGACTATGAAGCTTCCCCCACAACCACTCCCCATCTCCAACAGTGAAAGGGCTTCTTAGTGTGTGGAAAATTTTCCTCCTTCAGAGCTCCCTCCCAGAGATGCAGGTCTCATCCCTATTCTTTTGTCTCTGATTTTTCTTTTTTCTTTTGCCTACCCAGGTATGTGGGGAGTTTCTTGCCTTTTGGGAAGTCTGAGATCTTCTGCCAACGTTCAGTAGGTGCTCTGTAGGAGTTGTTCTACATGTAGATGTATTTTTGATGTATTTGTGGGAGGAAAGTGATCTCCACATCTTATTCCTCTGCCATCTTGAAGGTCCTCTGGCTCTTTTTTATGTTACTTTTTCTCTCCAACTAGTCCCTAAGCACCTTTGGTGCTGGGATTGGGTTATTCTTTATAATCTTCAACCTGCAATATTTCAGGGCCAGGCTCACAGCCGGTCCTCACCAATTTGAAGATTCCATACTGTCAGTTTCATTGAAAGGGTTCAGATTTGGGAAGGAAGGAGATAAACAGCGATTCTATAGCAAACTCACAGGATGAAGTCCATCCCTCTTACCAGCCATGCCATCTAACAGTCTTCATTCTATTTTTACCAATATTACATCTTTTATCAATATTCAACAAATAACTTTAAGTCTCTGTATTAGTCTCCAGAAAAACAGAACCAGTAGGATATATATATAAAGATATATAGATATAGATATATTTATTATGAGGAACTGGCTCACATGGCTATGGATGTGGAGAAGACCCTCAGTTTGCTGTCTGTAAGCTGGAGACCAAGGAAAGCAGGTGGTATAGTTCCAGTCTATGTCCTAGGCCCTGAGAGCAGTGAGCACCAATGGTGCAAGTCCCATTCTCAGGGCATGGTTTGGATTATGCCCACCTACACTTGGGAGGACTATATGCTTTAATCATTTTACCTTTTCAAAAGCTGACCTCTTCCATAAACATCCTTACAGATGTAAAAATATCAACTTCACTGGGTCACGGCATGCCCAGATATCTGATTAAACATTATTTCTGGGCATCCTGTGACCCAGTGAATTTGACACATAAAATTAACCATCACAGTTCCCTATTACTTGTGACCAGTTGTGATAGAAGCAGGAAAGTAAGGAGGCAATATCTGACACCCCTAGTACCTAAGGCAGCCCAAGTCTTAACTATTTTCCACCTTTGCAAAAGAATGTCATTACACAACCACAGGGCTAAAAGCCATCTTAAGCAACACTTCTATCTTCTTAATTGTCAGCACAGTGATCTGAATGGGAGGAAGTTAATTGGATTTGACTTCACCTGGTGTCTTTACTGATGGTCTAGGGCCTGGGGTCAACTTTCTGAGATTGGTTTAGGGACACAGGCATAGTTAACACTTTGAGCTCTGCAGACATGCTGCCCTCCATGTGTTCTCAGAGCACAAGATGGAGCCAAGGCCTAAGACTGAGGTCCACAGAGACTGGCATGCCGAGAGTGCCTTAAGTATATTCCAGATTAGAATATTCAACTTTATAAAATAAGTAATTTTGTGAAAGGGAGAAAGAGCTATAGATGGTAAAACAATCCATTTCATTCATCTGCAGAATGTAAGACTATTTCATGTAGTAAATTTCCCTGAAAAAAATTAAGTATTTGTTTTAGCTTATCAGTTGATAGAAATGCTTTGAGGTGGGGAGGAAGAGTATACATCATGGAATTTAAAAGTCAATATTAAGGAGCTAAACAACTGAAGACAAATTCAAAATTAAGATGGAGTCCAATATAATTCAGCTGCAAAAGTCAGGAGAGCTATGAGTTTGAGATCCACTTTTGCTTTCTAATTGCAATTGTCCCGTTTATCCATGGTTTCACTTTCAGAGGTTTCACTTACCCACAGTCAACTGCAATCTGAAAATGAAATGTAAAATTCCAGATATAAAAAAATTCATAAAAAAGAGTTTAATTGTGCACTGTTCTGAGCAGAATGATGAAATTCCATGCCATCTCACTATGTCCCTCCCAGCCTTCCCAGTATCCCCAACCATCATCACCTGAAGCAGATGATCCTCCTTCTGAAGAATCATCAAAAGGTCAATAATAGCCTTAGCCTAAGTCTATGTCACAATGCCCATTTTATTTATCTCACTTCATCTCATTATGTAGGTATTTTGTCATCATCACAAGAAGAAGGGTGAGTACATTACAGACATACCTCATTTTATTACACTTTGCTTTATTGTGTTTTGAAGATACTGTGTTTTTTACAAATTGACAGTTTGTGGCACCCCTGCATCAAGCAAGTCTTTGGCCAACATTTCCCAACAGTATTTGCTCACGTGTGTCCCTATGTTGCATTTTGGAAATTCTCATAATATTTCAAACATTTTCATTATTATTATATTTTATAGGGATCTGTGATCAGTGGTCTTTGACGTTGCTACTGTGACTCGCTGAAGACTCAGATGATGGTTAGCAGTTTTATCAATAAAATATTTTAAAATTAAGGTATGTACATTGCTTTTTTAGACAAAAATCTATTGCATATTTAATGGAATATAAAAAGTTAGCGTAAACATAACTTGTATATGCACTGGGAGACCAAAAACATTCATGTGACTCACTTTATTGAGATATTTGCTTTATTGCATTGGTATGGAACTGAACCCTAATATCTTCAAGGTATGCCTGTAAAAATAGATAATTTGAGTGAAAGATCACAATCACATAATTTTTTACAGTATATTGTTATAATTGTTCTATTATTAGTTATTGTTGTTCATCTCTTCCTGTGCCTAATTTATAATTTAAACTTCATCTTAGGTATGTACATATAGAAAAAAAAGTATATATAGGGTTTGGTATTATTCATGGTTTCAATAATCCATTGAGGGTCCTAGAACACATGGATAAGAGAGACTATTGCACAGGCTATTTAATTGCTCCCAGCATCATTTCCCTCATACGTTGTTGCACTCTGTTATTTTTAAGATCTTTCTTTTAGAATTCTGACAGTGTGTCCTGGCCTTAACACAAAGCAATCCTTTTTTTTTTTTTTTTTTTGTGGACTTGTCTATAAAGAAAAAATGGTCAAACTTTTTCATCTAAAAGTCATATGAGATCATGGCTCTGTAAATTCTTGGAAATGCTCTAAGAGTTCCACAAGTGTAAGGTTATACCATCATTGTCATTTTTAAAATGTCTAGCTTTTCAAAGGACTGGAATTTAAGACTCCATATCTCATTTGGTTTTGCCTTTCATGAAAGGGTCCTGGACTTGCTTGGATTCCTCTAGAGCTGTCTCAGAAGAATATCAGTTCAATGGCCAGGATATTTCTATACCAGCAAAACAGTGATAACATTCATAATTACCTAAGACTTGTCAAAGAGGATTCTCAAATATTGTCTTATTCTGTCTTCACGTCACTGAAGATTTTTATCCACTGCTTAGTAATATGAAGGCTGAAGCACTAAGAAGTTAAACTCACTTAGCTCTTTAGAGGACGTGGAATTAAATCTAAAAGTCCCAGGACAAGGTCCACATTGGTCGGGAAATGACAGGGTCCCTGATATCCACTGTTGAGTGCCTTACTTCCCATCACCTATGAAGCTTTTTCCTACTCACTAGATGGCACAATCAATCCCCTTGGGAACTCTTTAATTACTCTTACAAATTTTTAACCGCATTCAGTTATGTATTATCTTCTTCACTGGACTATGAGGTTTTTAAGCCCAGAAACCACAGTTCTAGCCACAGCCCTTGACATAGTGATTAACATAAGCTGGGGCTCAGAAAATGGTCATGGAATAAATGACCAACAAAAGGGCTATCAAAAGTCTAGAAGAGGGAGAACCAAAGAAACGTGGGGTGGGGGTACAAGAAAAGTTGGGGAGAGAAAGAAAGAAGGAGAGAGACAGGCAGGCTGGTGCTGTTTCTGACCATGTTTCAAAGCCAAAGTGTGCACTATAAATATTTAGCCACTGAGTTTACCCACCCACATTCTGTTCACCATCATTAATGAGAACACTTGAGAGTTGGTGTATTTGCAAACATTTCCACCCAAATACAAAAAATACTGGCGAAAATGAAGAAGGTGTTTCAGCATTTCTGTTAGTCATTTATTGTGGCTGTCCAGAGAGCACTATATTTTTCAGAGACAGGACAAACTAAGCACATATACATACATATATATATATATATATATATATATATATATATATATATATATATATGCTTTTGTAAGAGAAAACTGAAATACTCATGCTCACCATGAAAAATTATAAAGACCTCATTCATCCACCCTCTTCCTCTTCGCCTGTGACTCATATATATACAGTGCCTGGCATATAGCAGGCATTTAATAAATATGTGACTGAGTTGAAGAGATGAGAACATTAGCTTATTTGAGCAGATGTTGTCTTGCTCTGGAAAAATACTATTACTCTTTACATACATATACTGAAGTGATGTCTATTTCCCCAACATGATCATCTCTACTAAGGACAGTCAACAGTTCATCTGAAAAAGATGCAGAATAAAGCAAACAAAAATTTAGTCAGTGCACATTCTCACACAACTGTTGAGGAGACTAAATACTTAATTAACCAGATTGCAATTATTTATACTTTAACTGTGTTGTCACTTTGCATTCATTCAACAATTTTTAAAAATTATATATTGAAAATGTACTATGAACCAAAGTCCATGTAGGGTGCTTGGGATACAGTAATAAGACAGATGTGGTCTCTGCTTCTATTTTAGTGGAGAAGATATAAAATAACAATTACTTATAATGTGATTTTTACTCTACAAGGAAAAATTACAACAGCATTTAATTCACCCTACATGACTCTTTGATACTACAAGCATATTATACATTCCTATAATTCTTTGCCCTTATATATAAATTAATCATAAATATATCCTAATAATTATAAATGCATCTTGTTTTCTGAGGAAGCAAGAAATTAGGTTGTTCAGTCCTTCACAATCTGGAAGGTTTTACCTAATTGTCAAATGTTATAAAATTTCCATTATATTCCATTTAATTGCTTTGTAGAGGACCTCTCCCTTTTTGCAAATTGGTGGTAAATTAAACTTTATTGACCTAATCTACTTTAATACCTTAAAAGCACCTATCAATATATACTATTCCAACACACAGAATCATCAAAGAGCATTACTTTTACAGTGATCAGTTATCACATAACATTTATTGTTCAGATCATACACACAGTCCAAGTGATACTTTAACCAGTTAAGATGAAAACTTGCACAGTTTTATATACATATATATATATGCGTATATACAATTTACTCAGAAGTGAGAGTTTCCCAGAATACTAAAAAAGTAATTAACTTGTTTCCCAGATTAGAAATATTAGCTAAGAATAAAGTGCAGGAGGGAGCAGCCAGATGTAGACACAAACAGGAAGTAAGATAATAATAGCCCAAACAATAATCACATTAACAAGCAATGAGTGGTTACTATGTGCCAAGCACCTTACAAAGTCCTTGACTTTTTTCCCCTCAACAAGCCTGTGAGGCAGCTACTATAATAAGGTACCTACTACCCTACTAGTGCCAAGAATTTTACATAATTGTTCTCAAATCCTTACAACAATTTGGCCCAGTTGTGCCCAACTTGCAACTGAGGAAAATGTGGTTCAGAGAAACTGAGTAACTTCTTTTTGTGATAAGTTTCCTTAACTAGCAAGTAACTGGGCCAGAGTTTAGACCTGATCCAAAGTAAAGTGACCATATATCCCAGTTTGAATGGGGCAGTTGCATTTATTCCTGTTGTCTTGCTTAACTATAAATAGTGTCCCATTTCACTCTCAAGAGTGTCCTGGTTTGGATGGAGTTATGTCGTCCTCTATCCAAAGGGCTCAACCTCTCTACTCAGCCATACCTTCTCCACACCACAGTGGTTTTCAGTGCAGATCCTTTACATGGAAGCAAGAGAAGCATACTACAAAAAAGAACTTCAAATGCTCTAAATGCATGGCAATTCTAAATCATTCAGAGAAAGGGAAAAATGGATTATTCAGTTAAATTACTTTCAAGAGCAGGAATCTATTAAAGGAATGAATACTTATAAAATGATGCTGTACCAAGTAAAGGTTAAATTAAAAGTAAACAGAAGAATGGAATGGGTTCTAAAGGACTTTTTATCCCAACTTGTTGAAGTTTTAACTTTAGAACTTAAAGAAGATACATCACAGTTGTCTAGAAAATGTATTGGTTTTGACCCTTTCTTAGCCTTGCTAGAAAGAGGAATTGCGTCATTTTTCCCCCCAGAAAAATGCTCTCCCCTCAGACTGGAAAGAAGAAAAAAGTTTCCAAGGTCAGTCTCGAGTGTGACTATTTCAGTTCAGACACTCACTATACACCGTATGATCTTTGGCAAGTTACTCACCCTCCCTGTCATTTTTCTCGAATGCAAAATTAGAACAATAACAGTATATTGCTCGCTGAAATGCAGGGAGGACAGTATAAAATAATGCAGGTAAACACTCAGAAGGGTGAATAGTGCTTGGACCACAAGAAGTCCTTGTTTACTTCTGATAAATATGACCATTTACGTTAACCCTAGTTCAAATCCTGCCACCCTTTGAAAAGTGAAATCCCAAGTTGAAAAGATCAAAATCTAGCCAAATTGATAACTCTCACTACTATTAATAAAATACACCCCAAAATACACCTAAACTTTAAAGCTAAAGGGGTCCCTAAAATCACTGGTGAAAATCACTGGTGATTTTCATCTTATAGAAAAGGAAAATTGAACCAAAGAGGTGATGCAACTTCCACAAGACATAAAAACAACTAGTGGCAAAACTAGATATGGACTTTTTGCCTAAAAAGTCCTGAGTGTGGGAAGAGCATTGGCCTTTGTGATAGAAAAAAAGATCATTTTCCACAGTGTAGCTGTATAAACTTACGGAAGTTTTTTAATATTTCTAAAGCTCGTTATTCTCAGTTGATGAAAATAAGGATTAAAGTTCTTCCTTGTCAGGGTATTCTGAGGATTAAAATAAGTAACATGCAAGAGCCCCGAGTCATACTTATACTGCCAATAGGGTGGACACATGAAGTGGTAAGCTGCCCAGCTGCCGGAAGGGAATTTGTCAGTGTCTACCAAACTGCACAGATCTTTCAACATAGAAAGTCCACTTCTAGAACTGAGCAAATGTTTTGTATTGTATGAGCAAATGTTTGTTCAAGGATGTTCACTGCGGTTTCAACTGTAATAACAAAAAATCTCCTTCAAGAGAGAAATGCTGCTAAAAAAGAGAGATTTTATACAGTGACAATGATAAACCTTTTGAAACATGTTAAATAAAAAAGAATGCCATTGAACAATATGTGGGAGGAAGTTTTGAACCCATTCATATCAAAACAATATGAAAAATATAAATATGTATATACAAATCCAATTGTTATGAAGTCTCTTTGAGGTCAGTGGTGTTTGGAGGAAGAGGGAAAAACAGATAATTATCCCCTTTTATACTCTATACCCCCCTAAACTTAAAACTTAAACTTAAAACTTTTATCATAAGAATACATTCATATATTATTTTTATAATAGAAAAAACTTAGACTACCTAGCATAGTAGATACTAGTAGACACTAAATGTTTCCTTCTGTCCATACACCTTGATTCTTAGTGTTACAACTTTTATTATTATAACTGCTATTACTAGTCATTATAACTGCAGACACAATTTTAGAAACAAATATTGTTTCAGGGACTACTTTGCCCCATTAGAAAGCTTTTCCACAGAGCTTCAGATATGGCTGTTTGTTTATGACCTGCACTAAAGGTCTATGTCCCACAACCTGAGCTAGGGGATGAATGAAGGTTAATAAAAACACATAAAGGAAAAGCAGGGGCAATCTCCCTCATCTCTGTTTGTGGTGTCTTGTGTCTCCCTGTTAAATTGCAAACAAGACAATAAAATGAAATTGGGTGTGAAAAATGAAAGAGCCCTTTATTCATAAAATCAGTTCAAATGAATAAAAGCCTTTTAATGGAAAAGGGACCACTACCATGCAAACAAGTGAGTGGGAGGGGGACACATAAAACCCTTAAGACAATTCATTAACCACAAAATATTGAAGGCAACTCAAATCTTTTCCCCCAAATCATGTTTATGTTCTAACCATCAGAGTGAGGCATGCCTTCAAGCAAATTCTCAGACTGATGTTTCTGCTGCAAAGACAATAGGCAAAAGCAATATGTTTGACTATAGAATCTGCCCTACTGATATGAGAGCCCTCAGAAGAAAGGTGGTCCTTAATGGGCATGATGAATGGGACAACGTGCTATAGATGGAAGGCCAACAGACTCACAAACAGGAGATCTGATTTCTCCTTCCACTTCAACCAACTCACCTTCCTGAATGAATAAATAGATGATCTTACAAAAGCTAATAACCTCATCTCTGGACTGCCTTACCTAAAATGAGGATAATAATGTATGTGCTACCTATCTCTCATAGCTGTTATGATGCCTACATGATTTTATATATATATATATATATATATATATATATATATATATATATATATATGATAATTACAAATTGTTCCCTTTAAATCATGCCAGCCACCCAGATACCACCCAGTCAGTGCCTCATTAAAAGAACAGTCCTGTTTCCAGCAATAATTGTAGAACCCTCACTTTACTACTGCCTCTATTTTCTCTCTTTCTTTCCATTCCTAAATTTGCATAATTTCAAATCAAATTGTATGTTGAACAGCTCTTCATGTAATGGAAACAAATACAACTTTATATTTTTTATCTCTCTGCCCTAAAATGCTAGCCCCTAGATGAAAATTTTGGCAGCCTCCTTTCTGTTCAAATTGACCCACTGTAAATCTGCTCTTAGCCTCAGTGTGACTCACAATTACAGGGAATATCCTTGAAAGCCCTCCCAGTAGTCTGCTTGGAACTTGAGACATCTCACTTAAAGTACTGATAGAATCAGTCTAATTTCTTCACCCTTCTTTCTTTTCTCTTCAACCACAATCCACTCTTCACAAAGTAAATGAGAATTCACATTCAAAAATTGGACCCTGCAACTTGCAAGGTTTTAATTGGCAAAGAAACCTTCATTCATGCTCAGTAGATTAGACTAATTGAGGCATGAGAGAGGGTTAGTCAGTTGGGAAGGATTTTTATCACAAATCATCAAAGCCAAAATGTACACACAGCAAGGCTCTAAAAGATCTGTTTCAACTCAGCCACCAGCTAGCTTCTAAGAACAAGAGGAAGAGGTCCCCACTCAGGGACATCACTTTCTCTTTACGTACAGGTTTTACTGAAAGAATTGAACCAAAATCTCAGGTTTTCACACTGAGTTTCTTCCTCAGGGGAATGTTAAGGCCTACTGTACCCTGGGGCTTTCATCCAGGAGCCAGGTCAAATTTCAGGAATCTTCCTCATTCAGGATTTCATTCTTCTGCCGGTTTGCTGTTGACCATTATGAATTGACACCAAAAAAAAATCTAAGCTGAAAGGGTTTGTATGATATGCAATGTTAACTCAACCTCCATCTTTTCTAGAATAGCAAAGTAAAGGATATTTTATAAATAGAGTATTTAAATCATCAGTGAGCTGTCAAAGAGACAGTGCTTCTGGAAAATAAAAATAAAATATAATAAGTATTGCTCTTAGACATAATGGCTTTACACATTCAGATAATACCTGGTTGATTATGAGTAAATCCTTGATCTACCATGGGTGTCAATTTCCTATGTGTAAAATAATTAGTTTTTTTATCACTTCTAAGATTACTTCCAGATCTAAAGTTTCATAACTTTGTAAGATGTTGATTTACATTTTAAAATTTATTTTGCAGTATTTTTTTTTTGTAGTTTAGGGGTTTCTTCCTCTGCAGGAAAATGCAGGATTGGTTTCCCCTATTGCAGCCTTGGTTGGCTAACTGTTTATGAGAACTGGGGGTCAGGTGCCATAAATTTGAGATTACATTCAAGAAATCTAAAGTCTAAGGTACATGTAAAAGTATGAGATTAGATCACTCCCTAACATCATACACAAAAATAAGCTCAAAATGGATTAAACACTTAAATGTAAGGTCAGACACTATAAAACTCTTAGAGGAAAACATAGGCAGAACACTCTATGACATAAATCACAGCAAGATCCTTTTTGACCCACCTCCTAGAGAAATGGAAAGAAAAACAAAAATAAACAAATGGGACCTAATGAAACTTCAAAACTTTTGCACAGCAAAGGAAACCATAAACAAGACCAAAAGACAACCCTCAGAATGGGAGAAAATATTTGCAAATGAAGCAACTGACAAAGGATTAATCTCCAAAATTTATAAGCAGCTCATGCAGCTCAATAACAAAAAAAACAAAAAACCCAATCCAAAAATGGGCAGAAGACCTAAATAGACATTTCTACAAAGAAGATATACAGACTGCCAATAAACACATGAAAGAATGCTCCACGTCATTAATCATTAGAGAAATGCAAATCAAAACTACCATGAGATATCATCTCACACCAGTCAGAATGGCCATCATCAAAAAATCTAGAAACAATAAATGCTGGAAAGGGTATGGAGAAAAGGGAACCCTCTTGTGCTGTTGGTGGGAATGTAAATTGATACAGCCACTGTGGAGGACAGTATGGAGGTTCCTTAGAAAACTACAAATAGAACTACCATATGACCCAGCAATCCCACTACTGGGCATATACCCTGAGAAAACCATAATTCAAAAAGAGTCATGTACCAAAATGTTCATTGTAGCTCTATTTACAATAACCAGGAGATGGGAACAACCTAAGTGTCCATCATCGGATGAATGGATAAAGAAGATGTGGCACATATATACAATGGAATATTACTCAGCCATAAAAAGAAATGAAATTGAGCTATTTGTAATGAGGTGGATAGACCTAGAGTCTGTCATACAGAGTGAAGTAAGTCAGAAAGAGAAAGACAAATACCGTATGCTAACACATATATATGGAATTTAAGAAAAAAAAAATGTCATGAAGAACCTAGGGTTAAGACAGGAATAAGACACAGACTTACTAGAGAATGGACTTGAGGATATGGGGAGGGGGAAGGGTAAGCTGTGACAAAGCAAGAGAGAGGCATGGACATATATACACTACCAAACGTAAGGTAGATAGCTAGTGGGAAGTGGCAGCATAGCACAGGGAGATCAGCTCAGTGCTTTGTGACCGCCTGGAGGGGTGGGATAGGGAGGGTGGGAGGGAGGGAGACGCAAGAGGGAAGAGACATGGGAACATATGTATATGTATAACTGATTCACTTTGTTATAAAGCAGAAACTAACACATCATTGTAAAGCAATTATACTCCAATAAAGATGTAAAAATAAATAATAATAAAAAAATGAAAATGAAAAAAAAGAAATCTAAAGTCTATTAAAATAACATATTCATATGCTTTACCTTTTAAGGACAATCTGTCCAATTTTCTTGTTGTTATTGAATGTACTAAAGAATTTTACTGGTAATAATTATTACTAGATTACTACTTCATGAAGTCAAGGATTTTTTAAAATATTTTGTTTCCTATCTCCCATTTTTACAAACAGCTTTATTGAGACATAATTGATATACTCTAAAACTCACCAACTTAAAATGTACAATTCAGTTTTTCTTAGTCTAAGTCATAGAGTTGTAGACCTATCACAAGTTCTTCATTTGGGGTGATTAGAAAGTTATGAATTTAAATAGTGCCAGTGGTTGTACAACATTGTTAATTTACTTACTCTACAGGCATAACTTTTCGGACAGAAAGCAATTATAAACACTTTTTTAAGTATTGTGATTACAATTTTTGTGTAAAGGATCTCAAAAGACTTTGAGTATGAGGAGAATATTAAATATTTGGGGATACTACCTTGGGTGCCTTTTCCTACGGCATTCCGGAGCATGTTTTTATGTTTATGGATCATTTGTGAAATGTAACATTTTACATTTATTGTGCATTTCCTATACAAACTATACTATTTGTTTTCAAAAAATTCTGTTTATGGTAGTATTTCAGAAATACATCCAAACATACATCCATATCTACATTTAATTTTAGTTATATAAACAACAGAGCTACAAAAGCCCCATTTTGCAACTTTTAACGAATTAATAGATGATTGTCCATCAACAGCTGCTAAAAGAGAAACAACCAGATAGTAAATGCCTAATAATGGAAAAACACACTAACATTTATCAAATAGCATTTCCCAAAAAAACACTACCTGGATCTGATTAAACCACAAAACCTAAGCCTAGTTTATAGGAAATACAGAGACCAGAGGAAAAATGTTAAATAACACTGAGGGAGGTACAATCATGAAAATCCAGACTGTGGAAAACTCTGCAGGACAAATGACCTGCTTCCTTCAACAAAGCAAACTGTTTTTTAGACCCATCCAAGACATACAAGTTGCTTAAAAGTGACATTTATGAGAAAATTTGAACAATGACTAGGTATTTGATGATAGTAAGAAATTAATTTTACTTGTGACAATGAAATTTGGTTATTTTAAAATTATTATCTTTTGGAAATACACACTGAAAATGTTTATGGATGAAATAATTTGATTTCTGGGGTTTGCTTCAAACACTCAATGAGGTTAAGTGGATGGAGATATTAATGAAACAATACTGTCATGAGTTTATAATTTCTGAAGCCAAATGGTGAGTGCATGGTGGCTTATTTTACTCTTATTTCTACTTTTACATGACTGAACTTTCTATAATATAAAAAAATAATTTTAAACAACTTTAGTGGTGAAGAGGGCACACTTGGAGGATTTTTATTTGTTTTTATTCTTTTGAGTTTGCAGAACATATACAGTATAATTCATTCTTGTATTCTCTGTTGAGTTTCCTCCATTGACCATTGTCATGTATATAAACTGAAGGAGTAATTTTTCTATGACCTGCCTTTCTAGAATTACAGAATGTCCAGAATATTCTTCATCTTCTATATCCTGAAGCCATGTGGCTCACTCATAAATGGGAAGAAGCTATGAAATGGCAGAAAATACTCAATGTTACAACTACTTTTAAAAATCTTTAATGTTTAATATTTTAAAAGTACTTTAGTACATCTGACAAAGTTGGAAATGTAAACTGCATCAGGTTTTGAGCAGAATGATGGTGTAATACAAATGTGCAGCAAAACTGGACAGTGGAATAGCTCCCTGAATCTCATCAAAATATGTTGTATTATCAATCATAGATATAAAACACAACATGTTTAAGGATTTGGCAAGGTAGAATACACAGATTTTTTTTCCAAGACAAGCAGATATTTCCTGACTCATGTAACAAATACAAATATACAAATATATAGTAGCAAAAAATCAGCATCCACATTATATTATAAAACATACAGTACAGTGCAAAAAACCTCACTTAACCTGTTGTAAGTAACCATATATGTGATCATGTTGGCATTATTAATCTGAGACAGGTGCATGTACATTATGAGATAAAATGGATGATTATGTTGGTATAATTAAGACCTGGAACTTTTGGCATGGAAGAAAAAACATACAGATGTAAGATCAAAAAGATTACATTTTTTAAAACCCCATAATCCTAAATTTGAATTGGAAGTACCAGTGTGAACTTGTAATATATTTTACCATATGCATGTAAAAAATAACAACTAAACTAATAGCAATGAGTTCTCCCAGTGACAATATCATCGTCTATAAGTATAGTTTCCTACTAAAAAGAACCAGGGAAAAGGGCTTACAGCTGTGGAGGAGTAAGTGAAAAGGTCCACAAATCCTCTCCTTACCTCCACAAAAAAAGGATAAAATGACACAATTGTCAAAAACAATTTGGGGCTTTGAAAAAATCGACCAAATGCAAATTGACCAAATGCAAAATTGACCAAAACAAATTGATAAGCATTTATTTATGAAAAACTGCTAGTCCTTCAGTTAAAAACAACAGTGTGTATAGTGTTGCCTGGAACTAAAACACACCCCCCTCCCCAACTCCACCTTTGTCAGTGATAATGACAGTGTTGCCAGTGGGGGGCTGGCCAGCATACCAACAGCTTTGCTGCCAGAGGAAGTGGACCCAGTTTCAGGCATAGGAGAAAAATCTGCAGCAGGCAGCACTGTCAGTAGGAAATAAATGGGAAATAAATGAGAAACTGACAGCTCTACCAGCCTAAGTTTGGGTACTAGTTGTAGCAAGAGGTGAATCAGCCACAAACTTAGTGGAAAGATTTTTAAAGTAAGAGAGCCATAGAAGAGATGAGATAAAATTTTCATGTACCCCTGGATGACTGGCAACCTATACGCATATGTGGAACATAGCCAAAAAAATTGGGTTGAAAGTAAAAGCCAAAGAAGGTGTGAGACCTGGCTGAACATCAAATGTGCTCCCCAACCCACACAAAGATCAGTTAGAGAAAAAAAAAAAAAGATCAGTTAGCAGAAGGACGATTAATGGGCTTAAGGTGTTTGAGCACAACCTATTCCCAAATTATTTGCTGACCTTTAAGCTATGCAGATGCTGGGGTGACTCCTAGGAAGCCAGGCTAAACAATAAAAGTTAAAATAAAAAATCTGAGTAGAGACACAAGCAAGTACACACTGCAGAGGAGATAAAATCCATAGTTTAAGTCCAAGTAAATAACAGAACACAAAACAAAAAACACAGAAAAAGTAAAATTTGAATGTAAAATTACTATATTACCTAAATGTCTAGTTTACAACAAAATATTACAGGATATGCAGAAAAATGAAACCAGGAAAATATGACCCATACTTGAGCAAAAGGGCACTAAGTGAAACTGACTCAGAGTAGTTCTAAGTATAGGATTTAGCAGCCAAAAACTTTCATGCATCTGTTACAAATATGTCCAAAGAATTAGAGGAAATTATGAATCATGATGAAATAGAAAATCTGAGCAGACCAATTACTAGTAAGGAGATTCAATCAGTAACAAAAAACCTCCCACAAAACAAAAGTCAAGGACCAGAGAGCTTCACTGGTGAATTTTACAAAACATTTAAAGAGGAGTTAATAGCTATCTTTCTCAAGTGATTCCAAAAAATTGAAAAGGAAAGAATACTTCCAAGCTCATTCAATGAGGCCAGCATTACCCTGATACGAAAACCAGATAAAGACACTATAAAAAAAGAAAATGTCCTACATAGGTGAATAGATAATAAAACTGTGGTGCATCCATACAACAGAATATTATTCTGTGATAAAAAGAAATGAACTATCAAACCATGAAAAGGTATGGTTGAATTGTAGATGCATATTGCTAAGTGAAAGGGTTTGAAAAGAATCTGAAGACTACATACTTCATTTTCCAACTATTTGACATTCTAGAAGAGATAAAACTATGGAAACAGTGAAAAGATCAGTGGCTGCAGGGTTCAGGAAGCTGAGTGGGAGGGATGAGTAGGTGAAGCACAGGGAATTGTTAGGATGGTAAAATTATTCTCTATGATACTAAAATTGTGGATACATGACACTATGCTTTTACCAAAATCTATTGAACTTTACAGCACAAAGAGTATACCTTAATGTATGTAAATTTTAGAAAATCATTTAGGATGTTAGGGGAATCCCAGTATGGAATACAGAATGTGATGAAACAGTCTAACTGTTTTACAAATGTGCAATACAACCTCACTGAATGGGGTCTGGGAAAAGCATGCAGACCTAGGCAATTTTAGGAATGAGTGGAGTCTGTAAAACTAAAGGCAAAAGAGAGTGTACATAAGCACTATACTCCAGTTGATAAAGGTGAATTCCATAGGGGTAGACATTAACTCTGATATTGGTATAAATATGTACTGGATTTGAACAATTAAGCAAATGAAAGGTAGATGGTATGAGCCAGGTTTCTCACTATTGTAGTCACCGTTTACAAATAAGCATATAGAAGAGGCTTGAATGATCCATAATGGATTGAAGTTGGAGACATCAGCATGAACTCAGCATGAGTTCATCAGCATGAACTCATGTTTAGCCTAACATATAGATACAGATGGTTACACATGAAAATATTTCTAGATAGGTACATATACATGGGTTAGAATACACACACATGTATTTCCTTGCTCTGTTAGCTGAGAGGGCCTAGAAGCAATGACACTCAAGTAACAAAGAGTATATCTAGCACTCAGATCTTGGTTTCTAATACCATTTTCCAGGAAAGGAATCAGGCCTCCTTGAAGAAATGGCAGATTCTAGCATGAAATAGGAAGGCAGGAAATATACAAATGAGCCTTGAGCATATTGCAGTGCCATAAAGTATGAAAATAGTTGTTAAAAAAAAAACCTTTAGTGATGGGTTATGTCAAAGGGGACATAGAAACCAACTGAAAGAGTTACCGAAGGCCAAAACTGTAACAATATGGTATAGAAAATAAGCAAAGTAGTATCAGATTATAATTCAAAGTATAAAATAAATATCCATGAGGCTATTCAGATATAAATGACAGAATATCTAAATGCTTGGGAGATAATAGAGAAATCTTCCATGCAGGAGAATTCCAAATAATTTATATAGATATTCCTTCTTCAAAGATGTAGACAATAACTCTTTACTCCTTAAATATGTGCTGTACATAATGACTTCCTTCCAAACAATACAGTATGGAAAGAGAAAAATGTAACTACAGTGGAGAAGCCTGACAAACACTACTTTACCCAGGTGATCAAGGTCAACACCAACAGTGATAAGTTACATTGATAGTACATACCATTGATATGTGATGAACATGGCACTTTACTTTTGTAGTCTTCCTCCCTCAAAAATATAACTAAGGTCTCATCATGAGAAAAACATCAGAAAAATCCTAATAGAGGGACACTGTCAAAAAAAAATTCCTGATAAGCAGTCCTCAAAACTTTCAACGTCATCCAAAGTAAAGAAACTCTGAGAAACCATCACAGCTTTGAGGAACCTAAGGAGAAATGATAACTAAATGTAACGTGATATCCTGGATGGAATCATGGAACAGAAAGGGAATATTAGGTAGAAAGTAAGGAAGTCTGAAAATCATATGAACTTTAATCAATAATGATGTCTCATTCTAGGTTTATTAATTGTAACAATTGTACCTTAATAATGTAATATGTTAATAGGGGAAATAGGGTATTAAAATACAGGAATTCTCTGTACTAATAGTTCTCTGTAAATTTAAAACTGTTCTGAAAAGTAAAGTTTATTTAAATGACAATAAATAATGGTTGAAACTCCCTAAATTGATGAAAAACAATAATCTACAGATGCAAGAAGTTCAATGAAATCCAGATATGATAAACACAAAGATCAATACTTAGACACATCACAGTCAAAGTGCAGGAAGACAAAGACAAAGAGAAAATCTTGAAAGCTGCATAAGAAAAAAAAAGACTCATCACACACAGGGAACTGATGGTACTATTTAAAGTTGATTTCTGAATCAGGAAAAATAGAGACCAGAAGGCAGTGGAAGGACATATTCAAAGTGCTGTGAAATAAGAATTCTATATTTAGCCAATCTGTTCTTTAAAAAAGTGCAAAGATAAAATATCCCCAGACAAACAAAGATTAAGAGAAGTTGTGGCTAGCAGAACTGCCTTATAAGAAATACTAGAGGAAAAACAAAAAGAGGAATCAAAAAAGGAAACAGCAACACTTGTGGGAAGCTAAAGGTGAGGGGAGGTCTCCAAACTCAGAAACACTCCCTCACCGTGGGGAAATCAGCTGGGATAGAAAGGGACCTTCAGGGGATCAAAGGAGAATGCAGCAGACAGCCTGTGGAAGGCAGGACAAAGTAAAAACTGCACACACGTATGCACTGCAACTCTACACATCCCAAACTGAGTCATGAGTCTCCTGTTGTAGAGGGGGACCAGGTGCTGGAAAATGGGGTTTGGATTGCAGACCCAGGGAAGGGACAGCTGTTGGCTGTGAAACGACAGCCTGAAGGGACAGGCATAAGGAGCTCCACAACCAAGAACATTTGTGGAAAAATCCCGGGACATCATAGAAGCAAGGCATCATTGTTGAGTGGTGCACAAGGGGAGGGGCCACCAAAACAACTCCTTTCCCTACCTGCCAGCTTCTTCAGCTTCTGTGGGCACTGGGATGGATTCCCAGCACAGCAAACATGCCCCAGACTGTTTCAACTGCCTGCCAGTCCCCGCCACCACAGGCAATTTGTGCAACCCCAATTGTGGCTGCCATACACCTCCCCAGCCTGAGGGAGTAAGTGTGCCCCAATCACTGCTGCTTTTGCTCCGTCTCACCTAGGTGGGGAACAGATGACTGAGGCACACAAGCAGAGGTGGGACCAAAACCAAAGCTGAGTGCCAGGGCGGGCAGTGTGACTAAGGAAGAGGAACAGAAATCTTTCTGTGGATTAAATCACTGTGATCGGCTTGGTAAATCCTGCATCTGTAGAATACCTGAATAGATAATGTGTGTCCACACAACTGTTACAGGGCTAGCCTTAGCAGCAGTGGACACTGGGGACAAGTACAAATGGGAGCTGGGCCAGGTCAGAGTCTGAACTGACCCAACAGTACCCACAACAGGTCCAGAGACCTACCTAGAGGTATTGGAGGGCCCCCTGGGGAAGTGGGGGTTGGCTCAGGCTCATGGTGGGAACAAGGACACTGACAGAGGAGGCCACAGGAAAATATTTGTATTACTATTATTCTTTTTTTTTGTTTCCTTTTGTTCATTTCATGGTTTTGTTGTTTTATTATTTTCTCTTTTTCTTTTTATTTATTTATTTTTTTTGCGGTACGCGGGCCTCTCCCTGCTGCGGCCTCTCCTGTTGTGGAGCACAGGCTCCGGACACGCAGGCTCAGTAGCCATGGCTCATGGGCCTAGCTGCTCCGTGGCATATGGGATCTTCCCAAGCCGGGGCATGAACCCACGTCCCCTTCATCAGCAGGCAGACTGTCAACCACTGTGACACCAGGAAAACCCTATTTTTTTTATATATATGTTTTTCTATTTTCACTTTACTTTTTGTTGTTTTGTGGATTTTTCTTCTTTTTGTTCTTTGTTTTTTATTTTAATTTATTTTTCTTTGATTGTTTCTATGTGTTTATTTTATGTTTTCTTTGTTTTTTTGTTTGTTTGCTTTCTGTTTTAGTTTCCTGTTTTTAATTTGTTTAGTCCTTATTGATTGTTCTCATTTTTAATTCTTTTCTTTGTTCTCGGTTTTTCTTCTGCTTTACTGTCTGCTTCTTTGTTTTTGTTAGTTTGGTTTTGTTGTTATCATTTGTCTTGGATTTGGTGTGTCAGTTTGTTCTCTTTCTTTGTGTGTGTGTGTGTGTGTGTTTTGTTGTTGTTTGTTTTTCTTTATGCTATTTGTATTGGGTTTTGTTCATCTGTTTGTTTTCTTTTCTTTTCTTTTTTCTTTCTCTTTTCTTTTTCTCTGGCCCTCCAATGACACTTGCGGGCTCCTGGTTCCCTGACAAGGGGTTGAGCCTGGACACCAGGGTGGGAGTGTTGAGTCCAGGACTGCACTGCCAGAGAATTCCCAAGTCCAGGGAAAAGTAATTGGAGTGTGCTCTCCCAGTGGTATCCATCTCCACACCAAGACGTGGCTCCACCCAACTGCCCATGGACTCCAGTGCTGGACACCTCATTCCAAACAACCAGCAAGAAAGGAATACAGCCCCACCCATCACCAGACAGGCTGACTAAGTTGTGTTAAGCTCACAGATACCCCAAAACACATCACCTGACATGGTCCTGTCCATCAGAAGGAAAAGGTCCAGTTCCACCCACCAGAGCACAGGCATCAATCCATCCCACCAAGAAGCTTACACAAGCCCCTGGACCAAACTCACCCACCAGAAAGCAAACAACAGAAGGAAGAGGAGTTATGATCTTGAAGCCTGTGGAAAGGAGACCACACACTCTAAGTTAGACAAAATGAGAAGACAAAGAAATATGTTGCAGATGGAGAAGCAATGTAAAAACCCACGAGAACAAATAAATGAAAAGGAAATAAGCAATCTACATGAAAAAGTGTTCAAAGTAATGATAGTAAAGATGATTCAGGATCTCAGAAATAGAATGGAGGCACAGATTGATAAAATACATGTAATGTTGAACAAGGACCTAGAAGAACTAAAGAACAAACAGTGATGAACAACACAATAACTGAAATTTAAAATACACTACAAGGAATCAATAGCAGAATAACTGAGGCAGAAGAATGGATAAGTGAGCTGGAAGACAGATGGTGGAATTCAATGACATGGAGCAGAAATAAAAAAAAGAAAAAAGGAATAAAAAGAAATGAGGATAGTCTCAGTGACATCTGGAGAAACAATTAAATGCACCAACATTCAAATTTCAGGGGTCCCAGAAGAAGAAGAGAAAGGGAAAAGAGCTGAGAAAATACTTCAAGATATTATAGTTGAATACATCCTTAACATAGGAAAGGAAATGGTCAAACGAGTCCAGGAAGCACAGAGAATCCAAAACAGAATAAATCCAAGGAGAAACAAACCGAGACACATATTAATCAAAGTAAGAAAAATTAAATACAAAGAAAAAATATAAAAAGCAGAAAGGGAAAAAGCAACAAATAACAAGCAAGGAAATTCCCCATAAAATTAAGAGCTGGTCTTTCAGCAGAAAGTCTACAGGCCAGAGGGAGTGGCAGGACATATTTAAAATGATGAAAGGGAAAAACCTACAACCAAGATTACTCTACATAGCAAGGATCTCATTCAGATTTGACAGAGAAATCGAAAGCTTTACAGACAAGCAAAACCTAAGAGAATCAACATCACCAAACCAGCTTTACAACAAATGCTAAAGGAACTTCTCTAGGCAGAAAACACAACAGAAGAAAAAACCTTACAAAAACAAACCCAAGGGGCTTCCCTGGTGGCGCAGTGGTTGAGAGTCTGCCTGCCGATGCAGGGGACACGGGTTCGTGCCCTGGTCCAGGAAGATCCCACGTGCACAGAGCGGCTGGGCCCGTGAGCCATGGCCACTGAGCCTGCGCGTCCAGAGCCTGTGCTCCGCAACGGGGAGAGGCCACAACAGTGAGAGGCCCGTGTACGGCAAAAAATAAATAAATAAATAAAAATTAAAAAAAAATAAAAACAAACCCAATACAATTAAGAAAATGGTAATAGGAATATACATATTGATGATTACCTTAAATGGAAATGGATTAAATGCTCCAACCAAAAGACAAAGACTGGCTGAACAGATACAAAAACAATAAGCTGTCTACAAGAGAACCAGTTCAGACCTAAGAGCACATCCAGCTGAAAGTGAGGGGATGGAAAAAGATATTCCATGCAAAGGGAAATCAAAAGAAAGCTGGAGTAGCAATACTCATATCACACAAAATAGACTTTAAAATAAAGACTGTAACAAGAGACAAGGAAGGACACTACAAAATGATCAATGCATTAATCCAAGAAGAAGATATAACAATTGTAAATACTTATACACCTAACACAGGAACACCTCAATACATAAGGCAAATGTTAGCCATCAAAGGGGAAATTGACAGTAATACAATAATAGTGGGGGGACTTTAACACTCCATTTTCACCAATGGATAGATCATCCAGAAATAAAATTAATAAGGAAACACAAGCCCTAAATGACACATTAGACCAGATAGACTTAACTGATAGACTTAATTGATATTTATAGGACATTCCATATAAAAGCAGCAGAATGCACTTTCTTCTCAAGCGCACACAGGAAAATCAATTACAGAAAAAAAAACTGTTACAAAAACAAACACGTGGAGGATAAACAATATATTACTAAATAACCAAGAGATCACTGAAGAAATCAAAGAGGAAATCAAAAAATACCCAGAAAGAAATGACAATGAAAACACAACAACCCAAAACTTATAGGATGCAGCAAAAGCAGTTCTAAGAGGGAAGATTATAGCAGTACAATCTTACCTCAAGAAATAAGAAAAATCTCAAATAAACAAACTAATCTTACACCTAAAGCAACTAGAGAAAGAAGAACAACAAAAAAACACCCAAAGTTACTAGAAGGAAAGAATTCATAGAGATTGGTTCAAGATGGAGGAGTAGAAGGACATGCTCTCATTCCCTCTTTCAAGAACACCAGAATCACAACTAACTGCTGAACAATCATCGACAAGAGGACACTGAAATTCACCAAAAAACATACCCCACATTCAAAGACAAAGGAGAAGCCACAATGAGATGGTAGGAGGGGCACTATCACAATAAAATCAAATCCCATAACTGTTGGGTGGGTGACTCACAAACTGGAGAACACTTATACCACAGAAGTCCACCCAATGGGGTGAAGGTTCTGAGCCACATGTCAAGCATCCCAACCTGGGGATCTGGCAATGGAAGGAGGAATTCCTAGAGAATCAGACTTTGAAGGCAAGAGGGATTTGATGGCAGGACGTCAGAATGACTGGGGGAAACAGAGACTCCACTCTTGGAGGGCACGCACAAAGTAGTCTGCGCATTGGGACCCGGGGGAAGGAACAGTGACCCCATAGGAGACTGAACCAGTCCTGCCTCCTAGTGTTGGAGGGTTCCCTGCAGAGGCAGGGGGAAGCTGTGGCTCACCAAGGGAAAAGGACACTGGCAGCAGAAGTTCTTGGAAGTACTCCTTGAAATGAGCCCTCCCAGAGTCCACCATTAGCACCACCAAAGAGCCTGGTTAAGCTTCAGTGTTGGGTCACCTCAGGCCAAACAACCAACAGGGAAGGAACTCAGCCTCACCAGTCAGCAGACAAGCGAATTAAAGTTTTACTGAGACTTTGGCGGCTGTGTTTCAGGTCTACCCCACGGCGACCTAAGCTATGGGCCAGGGCACCTGCAGCAGCATGGCAAAGGTGGGCATGCTCATCACCCCATTCATTGCTCAGGATTTTCCCAAAGATCTTAGCCACCTCCAGGGAACAGCCCCAGTGGATGGTGAGCCCATAGCCTCCATGGCCATAGTTATGGATGACCTGGGAGAAGCAAGAGACAAGGTCCCTAGAAGATTCAGGAGCTTCCTGAAGTATCCTAGGTGATAGAGAGTTAACTGTCGGAACTTCATTACCATCACCACCACCACCACTATCATAGTCACATTTGTTAATTACCATTAAGATCATCACCATCTTTAATGGCCACCAACATCATTACTATACTACTACCATCTTGCCAACAGTTCTATCAACTATCCCATCTTTATCAGTCACCGTCCCCACCAGCCACCACCATAATATTGCCTCATCACCATCATTATCACCACTCTCAGTGTTTTCATCACCATCAACACCAACGACTACTTTCATCCTTGTCTTCATGACCATCACTATTGCTATCACCACTAGCAGGCAATTGTGAAGACTGAGATTTCTGCAACAAATACATCTGCTCCTTGTGAAGACAGACTAAGGTGTTTAAGGGATGTCACCTCAAGAGAGAGCAACTCTTAGCCATGACCAGATAGGTTTCATCAACCCACAGCAGGACTTCCCTGTACATTGTCCAATTCTGGTATAATCCAGAGTCCTGTGTTGGAATTATTTTGCCCAGTTATCTCAGTCATGATATCTTCCCATCTTCAAGTGTCCTTTTGATCATCAAGCTGCTAGGATCCTGGTCTAGGACACTGATATCTCTCCCCACCTTACCTTCAGTGTGGGCTACAGTCTGCAGCAGCCTTCCCAAATGATGTTGTGGTCCTGGATATTGTTTGTCTCACTCTAGTTCCCCAGCTAGAAGATGCCTCCAAGAGTCATTACCTGGATCCTTGATAAAAAAGTGTGCAGTGTCAAGGATGAAGGAAAACAAAGCCTTTGATATAATGGGGGGAGGGTCATTGCCATGCTCACCCTTGCCACCATGTTTGCCTAAATCAACGTCAACATCATCATCCCACAGGTATCAAAAACAAACTTATTGTTACCAAAGGGGAAACATAGCGGGGAGTGATAAATCAGGAGCTTGGGATGAACACACACACACTACTATATATAAGATAGATAACTAACAAGGGCCTACTGTGTAGCAAAGGGATGTGTAACCTCTTGTGTAGCAATAGGTTATTGAAGACTACTAAATAGTCTGCAATAAGAAAAGAATCTAAAAAAGAATGAACATGTATATGCATAAATGAATCACTTTGCTGTATACCTGAAACTAACACAATATTGTAAATAAACTATACTCAAAAAAATTAAAATATTAAATAAACTGAAAAAAACACATTATAATCTCTGCTAATAATACCATCAAAAAGAATAAAATACCTAGGAATAAACCTACGTAAGGAGGTAAAAGACCTGTATTCAGAAAACTATAAGACACTGATGAAAGAAATCAAAGATAACACAAACAGATGGAGAGATATACCACATTCTTGGATTGCAAGAATCAATATTGTGAAAATGACTATACTACCCAAAGCAATCTACAAATTCAATGCAATCCTTATCAAATTACCAATGGCATTTTTTTACAGAACTAGAACAAAAAAATCTTAAAATTTGTATGGATACACAAAAGACCCCAAATTGCCAAATCAATCTTGAGGGAAAATAATGGAGCTGGAGGAATCAGACTCCCAGGCTTCAGACTATACTACAAAGCTACAGTCATCAAGACAATATGGTACTGGCACAAAAACAGAAATATAGATCAATGGAGCAGGATAGAAAGCCCAGAGATAAAGCCATGCACCTATGGTCAACTAATCTCTGACAAAGGAGGCAAGGATATACAATGGAGAAAAGACAGTCTCTTCAGTAAGTGGTGCTGGGAAAATTGGACAACTACATGTAAAAGAATGAAATTAGAACACTCCCTAACATCATACATAAAAATAAACTCAAAATGGATTAAACACCTAAATGTAAGACTGGACACTATAAAACTCTTAGTGGAAAACATAGGGAGAACACTCTTTGACACAAATCACAGCAAGATCTTTTTTAACCCACTTCCTACAAGAATGGAAATAAAAATAAAAATAAACAAATGGGACCTCATGAAACTTAAAAGCTTTTGCTTTTAAGCAAAAGCAAACTATAAACCACAAAGGAAACTATAAACAAGAAGAAAAGACAACCCTCAGAATGGGAGAAAATATATGCAAACAAATCAACGGATGAAGGATTAATCTCCAAAATATATAAACAGCTCATGCAGCTCAATATTAAAAAAACAAACAACCCAATCAGAAAATGGGCAGAAGACCTAAATAGACATTTCTCCAAAGACATACAGATGGCCAAGAGGCACATGAAAAGCTGCTCAACATCACTAATTATTAGAGAAATGCACTATGGAGAACAGTATGGAGGTTCCTTAAAAAACTAAACATAGAATTACCATATGACCCAGCAATCCCACAACTGGGCATATACCCAGAGAAAACCATAATTCAAAAAGACACATGCACCCCAATTTTCATTGCAGCACTATTTACAATAGCCAGGTCATGAAAGCAACCTAAATGCCCAACAACAGATGAATGGATAAAGAAGATGTATCACATATATACAATGGAATATTACTCAGCCATAAAAGGGAATAAATAAAATTGGGTCATTTGTAGAGACGTGGATGGACCTAGAGACTATCATACAGAGCAAAGTAAGTCAGAAAGAGAAAAACAAATATCATATATTAACGCATACATGTGAAATCTAGAAAAATGCTACAGATGAACCAGTTTGCAAGGCAGAAATAGAGACACAGATATAGAGAACAAATGTACGGACACCAAGGGGGGAAAGTGGGGGTGGTGGTGGGGGATGAACTGGGAGATTGGGACTGACATATATACACTAATATGTATAAAATAGATAACTAAGAAGAACCTGCTGTATAAAAAAAAATAAAATTCAAAGAAAAATAAAAAAAAAAAAGTTTCCTGAGCTCTGCCCACCAGAGCAACAGCCAGCTCTACCCACCAGCAGTCCCTCCCATAAGGAAACTTGCATAAGCCTCTTAGATAGCCTCATCCACCAGAGTTCAGACAGCAGAAGCAAGAAGAACAACAATCCTGCAGCCTGTGGAACAAAAAACACATTCACAGAAAGATAGACAAGTTGAAAAGGCAGAGGGCTATGTACCAGATGAAGGAACAAGATAAAACCACAGAAAACCAAATAAATGAAATGGAGATAAGCAAACTACCAGAAAAAGAATTCAGAATAATGATAGTGAAGATGATCCAGGACCTCTGAAAAAGAATGGAGGCAAAGATAGAGAAAATGCAAGAAATGTTTAACAAAGACATAGAAGAATTAAAGAACAAATAAATAAATAAACAGAGATGAACAATACAATAACTGAAATGAAAAATATACTAGAAGGAGTCAATAGCAGAATAACTGAGGCAGGAGAACGGATAAGTGACCTGGAAGACAGAATGGTAGAATTCACTGCTGCAGAACAGAATAAAGAAAAAAGAACAAAAAGAAATGAAGACAGCCTAAGAGACCACTGGAACAACATTAAATGCAACAACATTCGCATTATAGGGATCCCAGAAGGAGGAGAGAGAGAAAGGACCAGAGAAAATATTTTAAAAGATTTTAGTGGAAAACTTCCCTAACATTAGAAAGGAAATAGCCACCCAAGTCCAGGAAGCACAGAGAGCCCCATACAGGATAAACCCAAGGAGAAACATTCCGAGACACATAGTAATCAAATTGGCAAAAATTAAAGACAAAGAAAAATTATTGAAAGAAGCAAGGGAAAAATGAAAAAATGACAAATAACATACAAGGGAACTCCAATAAGGTTAACAGCTGATTTCTCAGCAGAAACTCTACAAGCCAGAAGGGAGTGGCATGATACACTTAAAGTGAGGAAAGGGAAGAAACTACAAGATTACTCTACCTGGCAAGGATCTCATTCAGATTTGATGGAATAATCAAAATCTTTACAGGCAAGCAAAAGCTAAGAGAATTCAACACCACCAAACCAGCTCTACAACAAATGTTAAAGGAAATTCTCTAAGTGGGAAACATAAAAGAAGCAAAGGACCTATGAAAACAAAGACAAAACTATTAAGAAAATTGTAATAGGAACATACATATCAATAATTACCTTAAATAAGAATGGAATAAATTCTCCAACCAAAAGACACAGGCTGGCTGAATGGATACAAAAACAAGACCCATATATATGCTGTCTACAAGAGACCCACTTCAGACCTAGAGACACATACAGACTGAAAGTAAGGGGATGGAGAAAGATATTCCATGCAAATGGAAACCAGAAGAAAGCTGGAGTAGCAATTCTCATATCAGACAAAATAGACTTTAAAATAAAGACTATTAGAAAAGACAAAGAAGGACACTACATAATGATCAAGGGATCGATCCAAGAAAAAAGAGATAACAATTGTAAATATTTATGCACCCAACATAGGAGCACCTCAATATGTAAGGCAAATACTAACAGCCATAAAAGGGGAAATCGACAGTAACACATTCATAGCAGGGGACTTTAACACCCCACTTTCACCAATGGACAAGATCATCCAAAATGAAAATAAATACAGAAACACAAGCTTTAAATGATACATTAAAGAAGATGGACTTAATTGATATTTATAGGACATTGGATCCAGAAACAACAGAATACACATTTTTCTCAAGTGCTCATGGAACATTCTCCAGGATAGATCATATCTTGGGTCACAAATCAAGCCTTGGTAAATGTAAGAAAATTGAAATTGTATCAAGTATCTTTTCTGACCACAATGCTATGAGACTAGATATCAATTACAGGAAAAGATCTGTAAAAAATACAAACACATGGAGGCTAAACAATACCCTACTTAATAACGAAGTGATCACTGAAGAAATCAAAGAGGAAATTAAAAAATACCTAGAAACAAATGACAATGGAGACACATCGACCCAAAACCGATGGGATGCAGCAAAAGCAGTTCTAAGAAGGAAATTTATAGCAATACAATCCTACCTTAAGAAACAGGAAACATCTCAAATAAACAACCTAAGCTTGCACCTAAAGCAATAAGAGAAAGAACAAAAAAAAAAAAAAACCCCAAAGTTAAAAGACATAAATGATATGAGAAAACCATAATTCAAAAAGACACATGCACCTCAATATTCATTGCCGCACTATTTACAATAGCCAGGACATAGAAACAATGTAAATGTCCATCAACAGGAATGGATAAAGAAGATGTGGTACATTTATACAATGAAATTTTACTCAGTCATAAAAAGGAATGAAATTGGATCATTTGTAGAGACGTGGATGGACCTAGAAACTGTCATATAGAGTGAAGTAAGTCAGAAAGAGAAAAACAAATATCATATATTAACACATATATGTGGAATCTAGAAAAATTGTATAGATGATCTTATTTGCAAAGCAGAAATAGAGATGGAGATGTGGAGAGCAAACATATGGATATCAAGGGGGAAGGGAGGGTGGGATGAATTGGGAGATAGGGATTGAGATATATACACTATTGATATTATGTATAAAATAGATAACTAACGAGAACCTACTGTATAGGACAGGGAACTCCACTCAGTGCTCTGTGGTGACCTAAATGGGAAGGAAATCCAAAAAAGAGGGGATATATGTATACGTACAGCTGATTCACTTTGTTTTACAGTAGAAGCTAACAGAACATTGTAAAGCAACTATACTCCAATAAAAATTAATTTAAAAATAAAAAATAAATTAAAACAGCAGAATGAACACAATGATAAGTTGAAGTGGCCTTTTGACTTTGGTTAGTGATGGAGAGATATTAAGGAGTGCTGCAGACTGGGGCAAACTTGGCTTTCATGCCATCTAAGTGGGAGAAGGTGCTGCTGTGTAGGAAGGTGAGATTTCTGTTAGAGCTTCTGATTATTTTTTGAGAAATATTAAAAATATTGTTTTATTTTTCTATGAAAAAAAATCCACAGAAAGAAATAAAGAGACCCCCAAATGGTAAATGCATAGGTAAATTAAAGACTGTGTAAATATATTTTCTAATTCTCATAATTTAAAGAAAACATAAGATTGTAAAAAGAAATAATGATAACACTATTTGGGGGGTTATAACATATAAAGATATGATATATGTGATCATAACAGTACAAATAGGGAGAGTGGAAAAATTGAGCTATTTTAAAGCAAAGCTGCCATATTTTGAATTAATAAATACTGAATTAGGTCAGTATTTACCTAAAGTAGATTTTGATAAATTAAGATATATATTTTAATTCCAAGCAACTACTAACAAAATAACACCAAAAACCTATTTTTTAAAAAATCAACAGATAATAGAAGATATAGTTACAGAATTGTGCTACCATGATCAAAGAAGAAATCACAACAAATCAAAAATATCTGAACAATTGTTAATGGAGATTATAGGAGCCTGAAATAGTAGAGGCGTTGTAACAATTAACCATAGTAGCAAGGTAGTCAAAATTACCATAATAGGCAGCAAATTTGGACGGCAACCAGGGTAGGGTTGACTTAGTAACAGGATGGACAGTCATCAAGACTATTGCTTGACAACTCATAATGAAAATATATCAAAAATGGATAAGCAGAATGCAGAGATCACTTACCTAATGGAAAGTCATGTTCCTTGGCCAGTTTCCAAACATGAGTCAATTCTCAGACTCAGAACACATCAGCTGAGGGAGAGGTCAGGTCCTGATGAATAAGGATCCAGTAATCCCACAGAAAGTGTGCACACTAGTGCTCTCCACAGTCCTTCTGAAACGTGACTATGGTTCTGTATTCAGATAACCATACATTAGAGAAAAAATAACCAGATATATAGTGGGTGTGACTTGATCCTGAGAACCAGGGATCCAGAGTCCTCATGGTCTCCTGTTAGAGTAACAGTATGAGGCTCAGGGAATAAATGGAGTTGTGACCCATGTCCACCTCACAGTGTGTCCAATAGGTCTTGGGCTCACCTGGTAACTATTTCTCAGTTCCAAAATGTCTAATTAGAAGAGACGTGAATAACAATTTAGAAATTTCATATTAGCTCCTGGATCTGTTAAGTAAGAGCTGGTGTAGTAGGAAAGGGCAAATGGAAATACCTGAATTTTTTCCCTTCTGTCAAGATAGTAAATTAAAAACCAGTATTATCTTCTGGGGAGAGGTATGAACAGTGTCACTTTCAAAAATTGAAATCAGTTATGGCAGTGCCATTATGCCCTATTTAATTCAGCAGTATAGCTCTTGCAAAAAACCCAATGAATCTTAGCAACTGATAGTAGACCACTGAAAACCTAAGTAAATAGTAGGCCCATGTACAGCTGCTATATCAAATATGGTATTAGTAGAGCAGATTAACACATTCCTGGTAATATGATAGTTATATATCTGGAAAATGCAGCTTTTTCAATATCTGTAAGGAAGGATGATTAGAAGCAGTTTGTTTTCACTTAGGACAGACAACAATATACATTCATGGTTCTTCCTGAGAGTACTGGAGGAGATCATTGAGAGGACATGATTGCTGGTTGACTGGTGACCTGGACCCAGGCAGCTGGAGGCTCCTTATCCTTTCCCCTGCCTATTATTCCCATACTACCAGACATTTCAGGGACATAGGCTTAAAAGAGTAAGGTGTTATTGAGCTCATCTGGACAGTATATGTGACTGAACCCAGTTAAGGCCTCTATATAAACTTTTAAGATTCTGGCTGCCAGCCAAGACAAGCCTCATATAGAAGTTCTCTTTCTTATTAAATCTGCCATCTACCAATCTTGAATGGTCTGCCTCTTTCCTGCATTCACCATGTGTGGGGGCCAGTTTTTTATTATACCCAGAGAACTCCCAAGGTTGCAAACCAACAGAGAGCCACCTTAATTCTCTTGCTTTCTGTCAAAATATAGCTCAAAAGAACTTGAACCATCTGGACCTTCTGTAGAATCTCACACTGCCCACTATATAGATGGAATCATGCTTATCAAACCTGATTATCAATAATTGGCAATTACTCTGAATGCCTTGAAAATATGCGTGCATTCTAGAGAGTGAAAGAAACCTCACAAAAATTCAGGGACTTGCCACATTGGTGAAGTTTTTAGGGGTCCAGCGATCCAGAGAATCTTGGAACATCCCCTACAAAGTAAAGGCCAAGTTATTGCACCTTGCAACTCCTACCATTAAGAAAGATATACAGTGCTTGGTCCGTCTCTTTGAGTTTTAGAGACTGCATATCCTACAGTTGGGAATAATTTTTAATCCCATTCATCAGGTGGCGTAGAAGACTGCAGAATTTTATGGAGGCCCAAATTAAGAGACGAGGTATCTGGATTAGAGGAAAAAAGACATGTGAAACTCTAGCTTTAGTCCTAATAGGAAATTCAAAGCAAAAACCTCATGATATCTGGAGCAATACCATACTAAACTTAGCAGAGAACTAGACACCATTTAAAAAGTAGGTCTGGCATGCTACTTGGCACTGGTAGGAAATGAATATCTAACTATGGAGTATCAAGTGACCCTGAGACCAGAACTCCCTACAATACACTCCATACTATTGGATGATTTTCATAATTTCACATAGGCCCAGCAACAACTCATCATAAAGTAGAAATGGTATATCAGAAATTAGGCTTGGGCAAGTCCAGAGGGCTCATACTCACAGTTGCATGAGACATTCCCTATGAATAGCTGATGGAGAAGGAAGAAATATAATCTTGGTTCATGGATGAATCAGCTTGGTATGTGGTTACAAGCCAAAAACAGACTGATGTCTCACTACAGCCGCACTCAGGCATGTCTTTGAAAGAGAATGTCAAAGGGCAATCCTCTCAATGGCAGAGATTCAGGTGGAGCAGCTCGCCATTCAATTTCTGTAGAAACTGAAGTGGCCCAAATTAGGATATGCATGTGCTTATGTGAAGTGGTAAATGATTTGCCTATCTAGTTGGAGGCCTTGAAGTTGCAATATTAGAAAACTGAGTGCAAGAAGGTATGAGAAAGAGGCAAATGTTGGATTTTGGAGAGTAGGCACAAAATGTGAGAATTTTTGTATTGCACATTAATGCCCAAGAGAAATTATCAACTGCAGAACAGGTCCAAACAACCAAGCAGAGAGATATGTTCACCAGCAGGTGTCAGTCAGCTTCTCCCTTCAGACAAAGTGCTTGTGCAATGGGATCAAGACTGGATTAGCCAAACTGACAGACACAGTGTGTAGGCATGGCCAACAGCATGATCTCACTAAAACTGATAGTCACCGCTAAATGTCCAACCTCTCAATAGAAGTCAATGCTGAGCCCTCAGTATGATACCAACTCTCAAGTAGACCAACCGGTATCTCGGTGGCAAGTTGATTATATTAATTACCTTCTACCTTGAAAGGGTAATGTTTTGTCTTGACTGGCATTGCTCATATTGTAGATATGGGTTTACCTTTTCTACCCACAATACCTTAGTCAGCATCACGATCAATACTTATTTCCTAGGGCTGCTATAACAAATTGGCACAAACTGAGTGACTTAAAATAATAAAAATAAAAATCTATTCTTTCACAATTCTGGAGAACAGAAGTATGAAATCAAGGCATTGGCAAGGTTGGTTCTTTCTGAAGGCTCTGAGGGAGAATCTGTTCCATGCTTATCTCCTAGATTTAGGTGGTTGCTGGCAGTCCTTTTCATACCTTGATTTGTAGACACATCACTTCAATCTCTGCCTGTATCTTCACATTGCCTTCTACTCTCTGTAGTCTTCTCTTCTCTTAAAAAGGGACTTGTCATTGGATTTAGGGTCTATCCTAATCCTGGATGAAGGTTTCTGCCTGGTCATTTTGGGTTCCTTATGCCAAATGGCCAGTGGGCACAAAAAGTAGCTACCTTGCTGACAGAGGTAATCAACCTTGATCATTATGAAAAGGTACAACTGATGCTACATTAAGAGGCAAGAAGGAATATGTTTGACACTCAGATGATCCATTGAACATCTTGGTTTCATGCCCTATTGTAACTATAAGTAAGCAAATATAGAAATAATAGTTTAGTAAGAACATGATAACCAACGACTAAGGTGCCTCAGTATCAAGGGCCTGGGTAACTCTACTAAGCAAGCCATGAAGACCAGAAGAAGGGGTAGCCAAAAGGGAGGTGGGATCATGAATGGGTGATGAAGAAGAGAGATAAGTTACAACTTAGCATTAATCTTAATGCTTAATCCCAACTTAATCTCACTAAACCCCTCTCCCTCCTTTTTAAAAACAAGTTTTCCCATAAACTGTGACAAACCACAATGCTGGTGAAGCTGTGTTTGAATAAAGTGATCTTAATGTGACAAGCAAGGAAATCTAAATAGTGCAAGGAGTGGACTTTAGTGGAAGCTGTTGGTGCCTCCAGCCAGATCACTTTCACTGAGCTGGTGCACAAAGCCCACCTATTGTTAGTGTCTGCTGATAACAGCTCATAGCTGCTCCTTTCTCCAAAGAATTTTCCTTGGCTAAATGGAAACAGGAGCTGTCTCATTCAAGAGGTTAAGACTTGCCACCTGAGACAGTCAGAAACAAATAATTAACTGACATGGTAGGTACAGAAACTTGTCTCCCCCCGCCCCCCGCCTTAAGAGGAGACCATCTCCATGGTATGATTTGTGCTACAGAGCTTCCCTTGGGACCAAGATGAAGCTAATCTTTAGCCAAGACCATTTTTCTTGCTTAGCTTTCTTCTGTTGCCCTACTTGTCTTCCTTAATAGTCTGCTGAGAACACTCACTCAATAAATTATTGCCTAGGAATCACTGACTCTGACTCTGCTTCTAGAGAACAAATCTAAAACATAAGCCAAGCATAATGTGGTTTCCAAAACACTGAGAAAAGAAGAAGGAATTTTAACAGTTCCACAGTGTTGGGGAGGAAAAGAAATGGTATTCAATGCCCACCAAGTAGGAAAAGGACCCTGATAAAGATTTCAGGTTCTCACTTAGGATACCTGAAGAGCTATATACTCAACTTGTAATTAGCTCAATCCCTCACTGAAACAGTGATCTGCCACTATCTTCTCTGTAGGGAGACCAGAATCTCTTCAATTTTTCATAAATAATGTCGAGTATTCAATTGAAAATGACCAGGCATAAAAAGAAATAAGACCAAGAGATGAAACAGAAAATAGAAGAGACCTGAAAGTGATCCAGATATTCAAGTTAACAGACATAGTTAAGATAACTGTAATTATTATGTTCAAGGAAATAAATAACAAGATATAGAATTTCAGCAAATAACTAATTTTTTAAAAAAATAAAATGAAAATTCTAAAACTGAAAAACAACTGAAATTAAGAGGTGAGTTTAATAAAGTGGATAAAGTAACAAAATTGATGAAAGAGATAAATAATGGGAACGTAGGTCAGACACAAGCATACATATTGAAACAAGGAGAGGAGAAAGGATAAGCACAAGAGACATCTGGAGTACAACTTTTTATAGGATTAACATACATATAATTCAAAGTTATTAACTAGAGACTGATTTGTCCTCCTCTCTCAGAGGACATTTGGCACTATCTAGAGACTTTTTTTTTTTTTTTTAGTATCACAATTTCTAGAGGTTGCTACTGGTATCTAGTGGATAGAGGCCAGAGATACTATTAAACATCTTCAATGAACATGACAGACTTCCACAAATAAGAATTATCTGGTATAAAAATGTCAATAGAGCTGCTGCTGAGAAACTATGGTATAGAGCACCCAAGAAAGAGAGGAAATAGAATCTGGCAGAGGCCATATTTAAAGAGAT
Source organism: Leucopleurus acutus (assembly GCF_964270905.1). Lineage (NCBI taxonomy): Eukaryota > Metazoa > Chordata > Mammalia > Artiodactyla > Delphinidae > Leucopleurus > Leucopleurus acutus. The sequence continues at coordinate 33,234,796 of NC_139155.1, forward strand.
AATGGCTGAGACTTTTCCAAAACTAACAAAACACATCAAGTCAGGTATTTAAAAGAAGCCTTGCCACATAGTTTGTGAGATCTTAGTTCCCTAACCAGGGATTGAAACTGGGCCCTCAGCCATGAAAGCGCAGAGTCCTAACCACCACTGGACCACCAAGGAACTCCCAAAGAAGCCTGATTCTCATGTCAGCTAATTGTAATACATGGACTTACGTGACCCTGCCATAGAAACAAATAATAAAAAGAAATACTATAAGAAAATCAGGGAAGTTTGAACATTGACTAAACCTTAAATAGTATAAGAAATCATCCTTAATTTTTTTAAGGTGATTGATATAATAGTATTATGGCTATGCTTAATAAAAGAATCATTCCTTATCTTTTAGAGATGCATACAGATATATTTATGGATGAAATTATTTCAACTCTGGGATTTACTTCAATATAATCAGAGCAAGGAGAGATGAGATTAGGGGTGTAAATGAAAAAGAATGGCTCATGATTTAATAATTGCTGATGCTAAGTGACAGGCACTTGGGCATTCATTATACCATTCTCTCCATTGGTTACATGTTTTATATTTTTCCACAGTAAAAAGTAAATAAACAAACTGATAGTGCATAGAGGCAAGAAATTTAATTGATATTAGACTTTTACAATTGCTTTAAACCATGTCAATTTTCTAGCCCCAAAACATTACTTATCTTTTTTTTTAAACATCTTTATTGGCATATAATTGCTTTACAATGTTATGTTAGTTTCTGCTGTATAAGAAAGTGAATCAGCTATATGTATACATGTATCACCATATCCCCACCCTCTTGCGTCTCCCTCCCACCCTCCCTATCCCACCCCTCTACATGGTCACAAAGCACCAAGCTGATCTCCCTGTTCTATGCAGCTGCTTCTCACTAGCTATCTATTTTACATTTGGTAGTGTATATATGTCCATGCCACTCTCTCACTTCATCCCAGCTTACCCTTTCCCTTCCCCATGTCCTCAAGCTATTCTCTACATCTGTGTCTTTATTCCTGTCCTGCCTCTAGGTTCATCAGAACCATTTTTTTCTTTTTTAGATTCCAAATATATGTGTTAGCATATGGTATTTGTTTTTCTCTTTCTGACTTACTTCACTCTGTATGACAGACTCTAGGTCCATCCACCTCACTACAAATAATTCAATTTCTTGTCTTTTTATGGCAGAGTAATATTCCATTGTATATATGTGCCACATCTTCTTTATCCATTCATCTGTTGATTGACACTTGGGTTGCTTCTATGTCCTGGCTATTGTAAATATTGCTGCAATGAACATTGTGATACATGACTATTTTTGAATTATGGTTTTCTCAGGGTATATGCCCAGTAGTGGTATTGCTGGGTCATATGATAGTTCTATTTATAGTTTATTAGTGAACCTCCATACTGTTCTCCATAGTGGCTGTATCAATTTATATTCCCACCAACAGTGCAAGAGGGTTCTCTCTTCTGCACAACCTCTCCAATATTTAGTATTTGTAACACCACTTATCTTTGACCGTACAACCTGTAAGTATCAGCTTTGTCAGGGACCTCTTAAAGACTTCCCTTCCAGAAATTTTGGTGATAGAATTGTTTCCTTTAAGTGCTAATATTCTGTATAAAGTGAATGCAAATGTCACAATCACTTATTTGTCTGACCTGCTGTCATAAAATGCCATGTTTTACAATCTACCTCAAAAGCAAGATTTTTAATCACTTTGTCTCACTCTTGTAGAGTTTTCAGATTTCCTTGTCTTAACTGCTGCTTCCATTTGATGCTTGCCTTATTAGTGTTCTTATTTTCCTTTTTGATCCTCATTTCCTGTTTCCTGACCTCTAACACATTGTCATATGGCCAATCTGTTCCAAACCCCAGTTTTAGCTCCTGACTCTAAGGCCTCTACTCAGTACTCATATATGACCTTGCTTTAAAGTTCAGCAATTGGATATACTCCTTGTCCAGATTGGCCACCTGTTCTCAGGTTCCCACTAGCAAACTATTCTGACTGCAAATTTCAGTCACATAGACTAGACACATGGTTGTGTAATCATCAAAGACGTGAAAATATTGGTACGTTTGAATGGTACAGTGTCAAACAACCATAGTTCAGTGGCTTCTACTCCCTAAATGTTCTAGGATGAGTCCTTCCCAAAGTAGGTGCTAAGCACATTTGTTGGTGCTAAGTCTGTGCTACTTCTGGCTAAGATTTTGTTGGCAACAATCATAAAAACTTATAATGATAGGTCTACTAGTTTACAAAATTGTTTAAAATACAAATGTTTCTTCATTTCTCCTCATATCCTTTAAATTCCTTTCTCATGCAGATTGGCCATTCTCACACTTCCAGGGACCAAATACCCCACTTATTGGCACAAAACTGTCCAAGCTCCTCATGAATAGAATGATTCCCCTCATATTCTCCAGAAAATTATAGTCATAGTTTTTCATTCTGAGGGAATCTATCCTCAGTCATTTGTACTTTTAGTGTCCGTCCATCCGTATCCAATTCTTTTATTGCAAGCCCCTTATATTAGCTAGCACAATGTTATGCACACACCAGTAATTTAATAAATACTTATCAGATAGTCAAATAGATAAATGAAATAGATTAATGAATACACTAATAGATGAAAATATTTATGTCCCTTCAAAATCCAAAATAATCACTTTCAATATAAATCAACAATGATGTCAAATTATTGCCCCACACAGAGTAAAGAACATGAATTCATTAAATTGATGTTCTACTTGGATGGAGGCCACTTTCAAATGAATGTGTCCAAACTCCCATTATGAGTGCTTGGATATGGTGCCATGCTGTGTTTTCTGTAGAAAGCAATTGTTACGAGTGCAAAAAAAGAGCTGCTGTGAAACCTGATGGGACTTTAGCTTTATCCAGTATCTGGACTGTAAAGTGATTACTTTGGGTTTCTGCTATTTCCCATTCTCATTGCATTGTTTGTCACCAGAATGGATTTATGTGGTGCCATATTCTGCACATATTACAATTTTTGTCAAGATAATGAATAGTCTAAATTTTGAATTTCCAATAATCAGTAAATTATGAAAATTTGTCTTAAAATGCTTCCTCATTCCATTCACTTACCCAACAGGCTCAGCTCTCCCTCCTCTCAAAAGCCTAACTGTTGCCAGAAAGAGTTCTGAGAGGTCAGGAAAGAAAAGATTAGAATATTGAAAAGGTCAGGGGGGCATGGCTACTTCTTTAATTCACACCACATATTAAACATTAAAATTCGAGGTTCTCTTATGACAAATGAGAATAGAATAATAGCATAAAATTAATCAGCAACTCTTTTAAAGTGACAAAAGGTTATTAATTTCTTTGGTATTCATTACAATAACATTAATCATGAAAAATTCATTGAATGTGAAAGTAGCTGTTATGTGCAGTTTCGTAGGAATGTGGTGGTAATTTAGCATTCATTAATGTCCATTTACAATGAAATGTTACTCTATTAATCCACTTTTCTGTGACAAAACCTATAATAGGCAAAAGACATAAAGTCTGTTCCCTCTGTAGACTTCCCATTTCAATTGTGAAGCCACATATGTCTTTAGTTAAGACTAAAATTGTAAGTGGTCTCCTGGTTATTATGTCTAGCCCCTTGAGTTCAAGCTTCAAAGAATGTGAAAATTTAGTATGACTCTGGATACCAAGGATAGTAACACATTTTTTAAAAATGGATGTCACTGAGCAGTGAATAAACAATTTATGACATAAAGTCACATAAACAATTTAAATAAAGTGAATTTTTGCATTAGACACATATTACTCCAGCAAACTCAATGACACTAAATATAGGATTCAGTCTTAGCAGTATAAAGCTATTCCATGCCTCAATTCCTAACCTGAAACCAGGTTTGTTATCTTGTTGCAAATAGCTAAAGGAGAAGGATAATATCCATTCTTGTTACAAAGAGTAAATGGAAAATATTAAAACTCCAAGGTACAGATTCAATGTAATCTCTATCAAAATTCCAATGGTGTTTTTCACTACACTACTTAATACCCAAGAGATCAATGAAGAAATCAAAGAGGAAATCAAAAAATACCTAGAAACAAATGACAATGAAAACATGATGACCCAAAACCTATGGCATGCAGCAAAAGAAGTTCTAAGAGGGAAGTTTATATCAACACAATTCTACCTTAAGAAACAAGAAACATCTCAAATAAACAACCTAACTTTACACATAAAGCAATTAGAGAAAGAAAAACAAAATAAAACCAAAGTTAGCATAAGGAAAGAAATCATAAAGATCAGATCAGAAATAAATGAAAAAGAAATGAAGGAAACAATAGCAAAGATCAATAAAACTAAAACTGGTTCTTTGAGAAGATAAACAAAATTGATAAACCATTAAGCAGACTCATCAAGAAAAAAAAGAAAAAAACTCAAATCAATAGAATTAGAAATGAAAAAGGAGAAGTAACAACTGACACTGCAGAAATACAAAGGATCATGAGAGATTACTAAAACCAACTATATGCCAATAAAATGGACGACCTGAAAGAAATAGAAAAATTCTCAGAAAAGCACAACCTTCTGAGACTGAACCAGGAAGAAATAGAAAATATAAACACCAATCACAAGCACTGCAACTGAAACTGTGATTAAAAACCTTCCAACAAACAAAAGCCCAGGACCAGATGGCTTTACAGGTGAATTCTATCAAACATTTACAGAAGAGCTAACACCTATCCTTCTCAAACTCTTCCAAAATATAGCAGAAGGAGGAACACTCCCAAACTCATTCTATGAGGCCACCATCACCCTGATACCAAAACCAGACAAAGATGTCACCAAAAAAGAAAACTACAGGCCAATATCACTGATGAACATAGATGCAAAAATCCTCAACAAAATACTAGCAAACAGAATCCAACAGCACAGTAAAAGGATCATGCATCATGATCAAGTACGGTTTTTCCCAGGAATGCAAGGATCCTTCAATATACGCAAATCAATCAATGTGATACATCATATTAACAAATTGAAGAATAAAATCCATATTATCATCTCAATAGGTGCAGAAAAAGCTTTTGACAAAATTCAACACCTATTTATGATAAAAACCCTCCAGAAAGTAGGTATAGATGGAACTTACCTCAACATAATAAAGGCCATATATGACAAACCCACAGACAACATTGTTCTCAATGGTGAAAAATTGAAACCATTTCCACTAAGATCAGGAAAAAGAAAAGATGACCCACTCTCACCACTATTACTCAACATTGTTTTGGAAGTTTTAGCCCAAACAGCAATCAGAGATGAAAAAGAAATAAAAGGAATCCAAATCAGAAAAGAAGAAGTAAAGCTGTCACTATTTGCAGATGACATGATACTATACATAGAGAATCCTAAAGATGCCACCAGAAAACTACTAGAGCTATTCAATGAATTTTGTAAACTAGCAGGATACAAAATTAATGCACAGAATTAGAAATGAAAATGGAGAAGTAACAACTGGCACTGCAGAAATACAAAGGATCAGGATAGATTACTACAACCAACAATATGCCAATAAAATAGATAACCTGAAAGAAATGGAAAAATTTATACCTTTATACCCCTTGCATACCTATACACTAATGATGAAAAATCTGAAAGTGAAATTAAGGAAGCACTCCCATTTACCATTGAAAAAAAAGAATAAAATACCTAAGAATAAGCCTACCTAAGGAGACAAAAGACCTGTATGCAGAAAACTATAAGACACTGATGAAAGAAATTAAAGATGATACAAACAGATGGAGAGATATACCATGTTCTTGGATTGGAAGAATCAACATTGTGAAAATGACCATACAACCCAAAGCAATCTACAGATTCAATGCAATCCCTAACAAACTACCAATGACATTTTTCACAGAACTAGAACAAAAAATTTCACAATTTGTATGGAAATACAAAAGACCCTAATAGCCAAAGCAATCATGAGAAAGGAAATAACGCTGGAGGAATCAGGCTCCCTGACTTCAGACTATACTACAAAGCTACAGTAATCAAGACAGTATGGTGCTGGCACAAAAACAGAAATATAGATCAATGGAACAGGATAGAAAGCCCAGAGATAAACCCATGCTAATATGGTCACCTTATTTTTGATTAAGGAGGCAACAATATACAATGGAGAAAAGACAGCCTCTTCAATAAGTGGTTCTGGGAAAACTGGACAGTTACATGTAAAAGAATGAAATGACACCACTCCCTAACACCATACACAAAAATAAACTCAAAATGGATTAAAGACCTAAATGTAAGGCCAGACACTATAAAACTCTTAGAGGAAAACATAGGCAGAACACTCTATGACATAAATCACAGCAAGATCCTTTTTGACCCACCTCCTAGAGAAATGGAAATAAAAACAAAAATAAACAAATGGGATCTAATGAAACTTAAAAGCTTTTGCACAGCAAAGGAAACCATAAACAAGATGAAAAGAGAACCCTCAGAATGGGAGAAAATATTTGCAAATGAAGCAACTGACAAAGGATTAACCTCCAAAATTTATAAGCAGCTCATGCAGCTCAATATCAAAAAAAAAAAAAAAAAACCCAATCCAAAAATGAGCAGAAGACCTAAATAAACATTTCTCCAAAGAAGATATACGGATTGCCAATAAACACATGAAAGAATGCTCAACATTATTAATCATTAGAGAAATGCAAATCAACACTGCAGTGAGATATCACCTCACACCAGTTAGAATGACCAGCATCAAAAAATCTACAAACATTAAAGGCTGGAGAGGCTGTGAGAAAAGCGAACCCTCTTGCACTGTTGGTGGGAATGTAAATTGATACAGCCACTATGGAGAATAGTATGGAGGTTCCTTAAAAAACTAAAAATATAATTACCATATGACCCAGCAATCCCACTACAGGGCATATACCCTGAGAAAACCATAATTCAAAAAGGGTCATGTACCACAATGTTCATTGCGGCTCTAATTACAATAACCAAGACATGGAAGCAACCTAAGTGTCAATCAACAGATGAATGGATATAGAAGATGTGGCACATATATACAATGGAATGTTACTCAGCCATAAAAAGAAATGACATTGAGTTATTTGTAGCGAGGTGGATAGACCTAGAGTCTGTCATACAGAGTGAAGTAATTCATAAAGAGAAAAACAATTACCATATGCTAACACATATATATGGAATCTAAAAAGAAAAAAAAAAAAGGTCATGAAGAACCTAGGGGCCGGATGGGAGTAAAGACGCAGACCTACTAGAGAATGGACTTGAGGACGGGGAGAGGGGGAAGGGTAAGCTGTGACAAAGTGGCATGTACATATATACACTATCAAATGCAAAACCGATAGCTAGTGGGAAGCAGCTGCATAGCACACGGAGATCAGCTCGGTGCTTTTTGACTGCCTAGAGAGGTGAGATAGGGATAGTGGGAGGGAGGGAGATGCAAGAAGGAAGAGATATGGGGATATATATATATGTATAGCTGATTCACTTTGTTATAAAGCAGAAAATAACACACCATTGTAAAGCAATTATGCTCCAGTAAAGATGTTGAAAAAAAATAGTCATTGCACATTGTCTAAACTATATATTTTTTAAATAATTGAATAAAATATTAAACGCAATAAAATTATAATTTAAAATATAATGGCAATGGGGGCTTCCCTGGTGGTGCAGTGGTTGAGTGTCTGCCTGCTGATGCAGGGGACAGGGGTTCGTGCCCTGGTCCGGGTGAATCCCACATGCTGCGGAGCGGGTGGGCCCGTGGGCCATGGCTGCTGAGCCTGCGCGTTCAGAGCCTGTGCTCTGCAACGGGAGAGGCCGCAACGATGAGAGGCCCGTGTATTGCAAAAAAAAAAAAAAAAAAAAAGGCAATGCACTGTATTAAACTACAAAGAAAAGTATTTACAACATATTGCTAACTAAAAAATTCAGATTCAGTAATGTATAATTCCTACTATTATAGTTACATGCCAACGAAAACTGAAAGAAAATAATATGAAATGTAATCAGCTATTCTGTTAGAATTATCATTTATTCTTTTAAAAATCCATTGAATGCCATTTATGCTTGTGCAATCAAAATAGATTTGGCTACACAATTATCTTGGGCATTATTACAAACACTGTAAACAATAAAATACATCTTATTTCACCACACTGAAACGATAATGAAATCAAAAGGTATTTTGTTTAAATACTCGGAAGTTATAGAATGATGCTTAAGTCACTTAAAGGCCCAGAAAGTTTATTTCCTCATTTTCAAAACGGTTATGAAAGCTCTTGCCACTCCTATCTCACAGATTTTACACTGCTCAAATAAGGTGATACACATAAAAGTGCTTATTAATCATATTTTCTTAGTCCATTAGGCTGCTATAACAAAATACCATAAACTGGTTCACTTATAAACAAAAAAAAAACATATATATATATATATATTTCTCATGGTTTTGAAGGTTGAGAAGTCCAAGGTAGGTAGCAAGAGTGCAAGGTAGGTAGCAAGAGTGCAAGCAGATTCATTGTCTGTGAGGCCTCACTTCCTAGGTGGCCATCTTTCCCTGTAACCTCACAAGGTAGAAGGGAAGAAAGAGAGTGTTCTCATAAACTGAAGATTGAAACAAACAAATGATGAATGATTCAAACAAGGGTTTATTCAGCACGTGTTACACATGCAAACTGTGCTTCGCTTGGTGGAGAAGAGAGAAGAAGGGAACGAGAAGAGAAATGATCCTTACATGGAAATCACTGTGTTGGGTTCTTTGCCCACATTGTATAATCTCCCCATCAATTCTCAATTTTATTATTATACCTAATTTCCAAAAGAGAAAACTAAGGTTCTTAAACTCAGATGAACTGATACAAGTTTACTCATCTGGGAAGTGGCAGAGCAATAGCACAAATTCATATCTACATAACTCAGCAGCCCATGTTCTTTATATTACATCTGCCTTCCAAAGAGAAACTAGATTACTTTTAAGCTACAATACAGCAAAACTATCAGTTTGGGAACAATTTTTTAAAACAGTTTTATTGAGATAACATTGACATACAATAAAGTACATATTTAAAGAGTAGAATTTGACCCATTTTAACATGTCTATGCCTGTGAAACCATCATCATAATCAATAAATGAACACCCCAAAGTCATCTTCCCCAAATTTTCTCAGTATTATTTGAAATTCTTTTCTCCTGTCCCTCTCTTCACCCCCAAGTAATCACTGATCTATTTTTCCTCATTAGAGATTAATTTACATTTTCTAGAACTGCATATAAATAGAATCACACAGTATGTAGCTTTGTTTTTCTGGCTTCTTTCATACAGCATAATTATTTTGAGATTTATCCATGTTATTACCTGTATCAATAGTTTACTCCATTTTATTACTAAGTAATAATTCATAGTATGGATATACTATAAATTGTTTGTTCATTCATCTGTTGTTTCTAGTTTTTTGGTTACTACAAATAAAGGTGCTATGAAAATTTGTGTAAATCTTAAATGAATGTATACTTTATTTTTTTCCTGGTGTAAAGACCTAAGAGTGGAATATTTGGATCATATGGGAGGTACATTTTTAACTTTTTAAAACACTGTTAAACTGTTTTACAATGTAATTATACCATGTCACATTCCCAGCAGCAGTATGTGAGAGTTCGAGTTGTTCCACATCCTTGCTAACACTTGATATTGTCAGTTTTTTCATTTTAGCCATTTATGGGAGTATAGTAGTATCTTACTAAGGTCTTCATTTGAATTTCCCTGATGACTAATGATGTTGAACATCTTTTAATGTGTTTATTTGACATTTGTACATTTCCATGGTAAAGTATCTTTAGAATCTCTTGCTCTGGGGCTTCCTTGGTGGCACAGTGGTTAAACATCTGCTTGCCAATGCAGGGGACATGGATTCAAGTCCTGGTCTGGGAAGATCTCACATGCCACGGAGCAACTAAGTCTGTGCACCACAACTATTGAGCCTGAGCTCTAGAGCCTGCAAGCCACAACTACTGAGGCCACATGCCACAACTGCTGAAGCCCGCATGCATAGATCCCATGCTCTTCAACAAGAGAAGCCACCACAATGAGAAGCCCATGCACCACAACAGAGTAATCCCCACTCACTGCAACTAGAGAAAACCTGTGTGCAGCAACAAAGACCCAACACAGCAAAAAATAAATAAATTTTAAAAGAAAAAAAATCTCTTGCTCTTTTTAAAAAAAATTAGGTGTTTTCTTCTTATTGAGTTGTAAAAGTATATAGTCTAGATACAAAATCCTTTATTAAATACATGGTTTTTGCTATGTTTTTAACCAGAATGTGTCTTTGCCTTTTTATTTTCATAAGTGTCTTCTGAAGAGCAAAAGTTTTTAATTTTGATGAAGTCAATTTTTTTTTACTTTAGTGCTCTTTATTTTATGCCTTGTGTGTGGTATTTAAGAATTCTTTGCCAAACTGAATGTCACTAAGATTTTTTCCTGTTTTAATTTTGATGTTTCATAGTTTTAGCTATTACATTTAGGAACAAAATCCATTTCAAGTTAATTTTTCTATATGGTATTAGGTAAAAATTGAGGGTATTTTTTGTTTTGTTTTTTGCTTGTTTGTTTGTGTACATATAGCTGTAAAATTATTCCAGCACTATTTGTTGAAAAGATTATCCTTTACTCACTGAATTTCTTTGGCACATCTGTCAAAAATAAATTAAGCATATATGTGTGCATCTGCCTTCAAAGAGAAACACTAAGTTTCCTCTTTTTTTAACCCATCAACACACGGCTTTATTTTAAAAATTACTCAAGGTGATTCAACAGAAAATAAAAACAAGTCCAAGTAAATATAAAGACATGAAATAAAGTATACAGTGGCAGTAAAGAAAGAGCTAGAAAGAAATTCAGAGAAGCTGCTTGGAATTCGATTCTCTCTCATATGACAAAGACTTAATAAAGTCTTTCCTACTTTTTGATTGATAAAATTTCTCACAGTACAATTCTAAAAAAATGCATACCTAGAGGAAATATTTTTGTCTGGAAATATTTTTGTTTTGGTATCCATCCAGCAGAGTCTGGATATTGTTAGAATTAAAGTTATTTCTTGTATCCTAATCTGTGTGTGGTTTGTTTTGAACCAGAATGCTATCATCCTTATCAGGTTTATGTATAATTCAATCAATACCATGGGTCACAGTATTTGATGATTACAATTAAAAAAAGAGATCTATTTTGCTGTTCTTTGTGAAGATACTTTCATCATCACATCAGTCAGTTACAAGAGTCTATGGAACCATTTACACCCAATGGATGCTTTAAACATATGATTTTATGACAACTAAACACCAAGATAAATGAAAAAATTTTAGAAAGATATTAGTGTCCTTTCCTTGGTATTTGATTGATATGAATTGGGGCCATAAAAAGGGTTTTCCTTTGTACAGTCCTGCCTGTTACAAGGTACTGGAGAAATGGAGCTGAGATGGAGCGTTCCAAATAGCTAATGGCTTAGCTTGCTCACTCAGTAACAGCAAGGTCCACAAAGCTAAAAATAAAAAATGAAAACCAAGCAAATGATTTTTAAAATAATGTTCAAATACTTCAGGTCAATTAGACAAATATTTATTGGACACTCTCCATAAGACTAGGAACATACCTGGTCAATGGGTAACCCTCTTCTCTCAAATAGTAATCCTATGTCCTATAGTTCCCCAACAGTATCATTCTTTTGAGTCATGGGATGATTTTGGCTTACAGTCATTTAAAATGCAAGCCAGTACAGCAGAAGAAATTTGAATATGACTTTCATATTAGATAGTACTATTATATCAATGTTAAATTTCTTGATTTTGAGAACTGAACTATGGTTATGTCAAAAAATTCCACATTCTTAGGAAATATGTGCTGAAGGAATGATGCATCATGACCTCTGCAAATTACTTTCAAATGGTTCAGCAAGATGGTAATAATTATAAGAATAATGCTCTATATGTTTTATATGATAGAAAGAGCAAATGTGGCAAAATGTTAACATTGGGTTGAATTTAGGTGAAGGATATATGGGAATAAAATATAGGGTTCTTAAAACTTTTCTGTAGATATGAACGTATTTTTAATAAAAATTTAATTGAGCGGGATTAAGTGTCTGATCAAAGAAGAACCCATAGAAAATGGTACCCAGGTGGTACCTAAAGGAGTAACTGGTCTCTCAATGCTCCTTAGCAATTGCTTTCTTTATACCTCGTTATTGCTGTATTGCATTTCCTCCAGTGGTTGTAAATTTCTAGCACACTCTTCAGAATCCCTAATTCTATCTATCCTAGTCACTCTGAACACATGATTCAGTGACATTTCTTCACCTCTAGGTTAACCTGTCAGCATTATCTATTCTAACTACTGTCCCAGAAGAAATGTCTCCACTCTCCACCCCCTCCAAATGCAACCACATATTTTCCCTCCTGCAAGATCATCAGCGATGCGCTCCCTTCCTGCCCCTCAGCCTCTTGCTGGTTACCCTCTCTTCATGACCCTTGCCTGCTTCCCAGCATATATGTGTATATATGACCTCCTTTCACAATTTTTAAAGTATAAAGGTGACAATGAGCTGCTCCCCACCAAGAACTTGGAGGGAAAAAAAAAAAAGAAATGAGCTAAACTATGATCGTTTATGGATCACATGTTAACAGATTGAAGTGGAAATCTACAAAATTACCTTAAATTGACAGAATGGCTCTAAAGCCATCCATAAAGATGTGGCTAAAATGAGATTAGTAATATACACAAATATATTGAAACAATATGGTAATTACTTGAAAGATTAGTTTAGAAATATAACAGAGGAAAAACAAAAACAAAACTATAGTGATAGAAAGCAGATCAGTGGTTGCCATGGGCTGGGAGTGGAGTGGGTGAAGGGAATTGACTGCAAAGGGCACAGAGAACATTTAGGGTGATGGAAAAGTTCTAGATCTTGATCATTTTGGTGGTACATGACTACACACATTTGTCAAAACTCATTAAATTGTACTTTTAAAATTGGTTAATTTTACTGTAGACAAAATATAACTCAACAAAGATAATTTTAAAATTGAAGTTATCACAATAACAGTGTTTACTAGTGTTTATTAGTAGCAACAAGATTGGGAGGACATATATCACAATTGATTACTACACACCTGTGGGCACGACACCCTGTCTGTTATGCCGAATAACAAGAATATGTGCTCCCTCCTGCTACAACTCTCAGGGTCAACATGCCCTTCCCAGTCTGTGCTAGTTGCTTTGAAACTGCTTTCCTCTGGGAGCTTCTAGCTCTACACAGAAGCCTTGCTGCATGGTATCATAATAAAATTATCCTTTACTTTATTTGAATATATTGAGAATGCCCCTCTTATTCAGAGTGTACTCATGGCATTATAGCTTTTTCAAAGAGATAAAAGGACACATACAAACCTTTTATTTGTTATCAGATATTAACTCACCCACACTGGGCTTAAAATTACCAGTAACAGCGGGAAAAGTCTGTCCTTCACTTTTCTTCTTCTATTTCTCATGTGGGAGAGGTGGAGAAGACAAAGAAAAAATGATCTAATTGCATCCAGAATGGATTGTTCTCTTTTGTTAGGCTCAAGTAACACACCCAGGAAATTCTAAATCCTAGAAGCTCGCTGTCAGCATCTGGTTCCCCAGAGACCAAGAGAATGCTTTCATTTAGCTGAAGGTTGCTATAGGCAGCCATACACCCTCCTGGGAAAATACATAATTTTTTGAAAAAGTGTGAAAATGACTGCTAAAGGGAGACAAAGCCCTAGTTACATGCCTCATTTCAGAGCCTTCAGCCCCAGCTGCAGCAACCAAATAAGACAGTGATGACCCTGTGGATTCAGGAATTCAGTTTCTGTCTGACATCCTCACAACCTCTGGGCCAAATTGAGGAAGAACTGCTACTGTCACCAGCTCAGAAAAGTCATCAATGGCAGAGACCCAACCTTGGGTCCAAAAGAGGCTTTGCCAGCCCATCACTCAGTTTCCACAGGCTGGACACTTCAGAGAACTGTGAGTGAATGCTGTCATAAAAGATGGTTCTAGACAAACATCTGCAGAAAAAGCAAGCCTCTTCTTCTTGCCTCAGCATCCAGCTAAACTGCCCAGCCCTGCCTGTCTGTGCTTCAGCTTAGTTCAATTCCTGACCCTGCATCCCTGACCCCCATTTGCCCCTTACCGTTTCTGCCAACTCTCTCCCCTCCTCACCCCACATCCTGGCAATACCAAGACTGAACAGGTGCAGGCCCAACATGATTTAATCCCAATTTGTTATTCATAAATATGTTCATAGACCCTTACTCTTGCCTAAGTTTGCAAATAGTACTTTATTATATCACTTCTGCCATAAACACAGTAAATTCTAAAGGGAGAAATTTCAGTGTCCCCTTCAGACCTTCCACAAGAATACTGGGTACAGGATAATGAGAGAAAGGAAACACTCAACCATTCTGAGATGCAAATGCTGGGTGGGCAGCAGATCTACACACAAGCTAAACCACATCACAAGGTCTTTTGCACCTGCTTCTCAGCACATACAATTCAACTTTGTGCCTTAAGCCAGGTGCAAGTGGTCAAGGAGCTCCGGAATCCTTCACAAACACAGAAGGCTGTAACTATTACATCCCAGAGCCCTGAGGCTCCTACACCACTATCACCTGTTCTAGGCAGGCCCATCCCAGCTCTACTGCATCAAGGGTGCATCAAGATCCCCCAGTGATGGCTGCTTCCTGAGCCCACCTGAACATGGGGAGACACAGAAGACCCCTTCATGTTAAAGGGGGCCCAGACCTCACATACGTACCGAGCAATTTGGCTGAAATGGAAACATTCCAGTGAAGAAGCCCAATAGAAGCCCGAGGTACAATTTTTTTCCTCTGCTGCAGGCTGGAAGTTTTTCAGTTGTTTAAAATCCTCTTTGCATTGTGATGGAGTACTCTTTGAGTTTTTTTTCTTTTTTGGGTGGTGGGGGGGAGTACTCTTGGTTTTCATTGACATTTTTCACTGCAAAATTGTGTCTTCCCTTTAGCACTTCATTGTAAACCAATCCCATCAAGTTATGTGTGGGGGTTACCATGGATTTTCTTCCCAGTCTCAACCCTAATAGCCAGATACATACTAAAATATCACTTTTATCTTTCTTTCATATTATTATGGAGAAACATCTGTGGATTCCTTTGATCTAAAATATCACCTCCAAATGTATTGGCCAATATTTCTCTGACCACCAACATCCTTCTCCACCATTTCTTAGCACTTGCCTTCAGCTCCAGCTGGACAAACTAACTCTCCTTTTCACTTTTTAAATTAAAGTGTAGTTGACTTACAATATTATATTCATTTGAGGTGTACAATATAGTGAATCAATATTTTTATAGGTTACATACCATACAAAGTTATTGCAATATTATTGACTATATTCCCTGTGCTGTACATTATATCCCTGTGACTTATTTATTTTATAAATGGTAGTCTGAACCTCTTAATTCCCTTCACCCATCCCTCTGCCCCACTCCCCTCTGGCAACCATTAATTTGTTCTCTGTATCTGTGAGTGTCATTTCATTTTGTTATATTTGCTTGCTTTCTTTTTTAGATTCCACATATAAGTGAGATCATGTGAGATTTGTCTTTGTCTAATTTATTTCACTTAGCATAATACCCTCTAGGTTTATCCATATTGTTGCAAATGGCAAGATTTTGTTCTTTTTTATGGCTTAGTAATATTCCATTATATAAATATATATGTATATAAACATCTTCTTCATCCATTCATCCAACAATGGACAGTTAGGTTGCTTCCATAGGTTTGCTATTGTAAATAATGCTGCATGAATATTGGAACATTGGGGTGTATATATCTTTTTTAATTAGTGTTTTCCTTTTCTTAGGATAAATACCCAGGAGTGAGTTGCTGGATCATATGCTAGGTCTATTTTTAATTTTTTGAGGAGCCTCCATACTGTTTTCCATATGGGCTGCACCAATTTTATATTACCACCAACTGTGCACAAGCGTTCCCTTTTCTCCACATCTTTGCCAACACTTATCATTTGTTCTCTTTTTGATGATAGCCTCTCTGACAGATGTGAGGTAGTATCTTACTGTGGTTTTGATTTGTATTTCCCTGATGACTGTTGATGTTGAGCATCTTTTCATGTGTCTGATGGCCATCTGTATGACTTCTTTGGAAAACTGCCTATTCAGATTTTCTGTCCATTTTTAACTGGGTTGTTTCTTTTTTTGATATTGAGTAGTATGAGTTATTTGTATAATTTTGATATTAACCCCTTATTTGATATATCATTTACAAGTATATTCTCCCATTCTCCCTTTTCATTTTGTTGATGGTCTCCTTCATTGTGCAAAACCATTTTAGTTTGATGATGTAACATTTGTTTATTTTTGCTTTTGTTGCCCTTGCCTGAGGAGACATACCCAAAAAAATATTGTGAAGACTTATGTCAAAAAGCATACAACCCATATTTTCTTCTAGGAGTTTTACAGTTTTAGGTCTTACATTTATGTCCTTATTCCATTTTGAGTTTACTTTTGTATATGGTGCAAGAAAATGGTCTAGTTTCATTCTTCTACATATCCAATTTTCCAAAATCACTTATTGAAGAGACTATCTTTTCTCCATTGTATATTATTGCCTTCTTTGTCATAGACTAATTGACCATATGTGTTTGCGTTTATTTATGGACACTCTATTCTGTTCCCCTGATCTGTGTCTCTTTTAGTGCCAGTACCATATGGTTTTTGGCTGGGGGGGGGTGGTTAAATATCTTTGTTGGAGTATAATTGTTTTACAATGGTGTGTTAGTTTCTGCTTTATAACAAAGTGAATCAGCTATACATATACATATATCCCATATCTCCTCCCTCTTGTGTCTCTCTCTCACCCTCCCTATCCCACCCCTCTAGGTGTTCACAAAGTACTGAGCTGATCTCCCTGTGCTATGCAGTTGCTTCTCACCAGCTATACATTTTACATTTGGTAGTATATATAAGTCCATGCCACTCCCTTACTTCATCCCAGCTTAACTTTCCCACTCCCTGTGTCCTCAAGTCCATTCTCTACATCTGCATCTTTATTCCTGTCCTGTCCCTAGGTTCTTCAGACTTTTTTTTTTGTTTTTTTGATTCCATATATATGTGTTAGGTATTTGTTTTTCTCTTTCTGACTTACTTCACTCTGTATGACAGACTCTAGGTCCATCCACCTCACTACAAATAACTCAATTTTGTTTCCTTTTATGGCTAATATTCCATTGTATATATGTGCCACATCTTCTTTATCCATTAATCTGTCAGTTGACACTTAGGTTGCTTCTATGTCCTGGCTATCGTAAATAGAACTGTAATGAACATTGTGGTACATGACTATTTTTGAATTATGGTTTTCTCAGGGTATATGCCCAGTAGTGGGATTGCTGGGTCGTATGATAGTTCTATTTTTAGTTTTTTACGGAACCTCCATACTGTTCTCCATAGTGGCTGTATCAATTTACATTCCCACCAACAGTGCAAGAGGGTTCTCTTTTCTCCAAACCCTCTCCAGCATTTATTATTTGTAGATTTTTTTTGATGCTGGCCATTCTGACTGGTGTGAGGTGATACCTCATTATAGTTTTGATTTACATTTCTCTAATGATTAGTGATGTTGAGTATCTTTTCATGTGTTTGTTGGTAATCTGTATATCTTTGGAAAAATGTTGATTTAGGTCTTCTGCCAAGTTTTGGATTGGGTTGATTGTTTTTTGATATCAAGCTGCATGAGCTGCTTGTATATTTTGCAGATTAATCCTTTGTCCGTTTCTTTGTTTGCAAATATTTTATCCCATTCTGAGGGTTCTCTTTTTGTCTTGTTTATGGTTTCCTTTGCTGTGCAAAAGCTTTGAAGTTTCATTAGGTCCCATTTGTTTATTTTTGTTTTTATTTCCATTTCTCTAGGAGGTGGATCAAAAAGGATCTTGCTGTGATTTATGTCATAGAGTGTTCTGCCTATGTTTTCCTCTAAAAGTTTTATAGTGTCTGACCTTACATATAGGTCTTTAATCCAATTTGAGTTTATTTTTGTGTATTTTGTTAGGGAATGTTCTAAGACACTGATGAAAGAAATTAAAGATGATACAAACAGATGGAAATATATACCATGTTCTTGGATTGGAAGAATCAACATTGTGAAAATGACTATACTACCCAAAGCAATCTACAGATTCAATGCAATCCCTATCAAACTACCAATGGCATTTTTCACAGAACTAGAACAAAAAATTTCACAATTTGTGTGGAAACACAAACAACCCCTAATAGCTAAAGCAACCTTGAGAAAGAAAAACAGAGCTGGAGAAATCAGGCTCCATGACTTCCGACTATATTACAAAGCTACAGTAATCAAGACAGTATGGTACTGGCACAAAAACATAAATATAGATCAATGGAACAGGATAGAAAGCCCAGAGATAAACCCATGCAAATATGGTCACCTAATTTTTGATAAAGGAGGCAAGAATATACAATGGAGAAAAGACAGCCTCTTCAATAATTGGTGCTGGTAAAACTGGACAGCTACATATAAAAGAATGAATTCGAACCATACTGTTTTGATTACTATAAGTGTGTAGCACATTTTGAAGTCATGGAGTATGATACCTCCAGCTTTGTTCTTCTTTCTCAAGATTACTTTGGCTATTTGAAGTCTTATGTGGTTTCATACAAATTTTAGGAGTATTTCTCCTAATTTGGTGAAAACTGCCATAGGTGTTTTAATAAAGATTGCACTGAATCTGTGCAATCTTTATTAAAGAATTAGTTCCTTTGGATAGTATGGACATTTAAGCAGTATTAATTTTTCCCATCCATAAGCATGGTATATCTTTCCATTTATTTGTTTCATCTTCAATATCATTCATCAGTGTCTTTTAGCTTTCAGAGTACTGGTCTTTCACCTCCTTGGTTAAATTTATTCCTAAGTAGACTGACCCTTGAATAATGCTTTGGCGAAGGGCACCAACCTTCCAACTCAATCAAAAATCTGTGTATAACTTTACAGGTGGCCCTCTGTATCTGTGGTTTTGCATTCACAGAGTCAACCAACCATGGATTGTGTAGTACTGTAGTATGTATGTATTGAAAAATATCGTGTATAAGTGGACCCATACAGTTCAAACCTGTGTTGTTCAAGGGTCAAGTGTATTTTATTCTTTGTGATGTGATTGTAAAAGCGATTGTTTTATTGATTTCTCTTTCTGATACTTCACTATTATTGTATAAAAATGCAGCTTTAATATTTTTGTACATTAGTTAGAATAATCTATGTGAATTATTAGGCTATCTGATACTAGAGATCTAATTTTTGTGCCTTCTAATACCTTTCTTATTACCCTGACTTTTACATTAAATCAGACAATTACATTGAATAAAAATGCAACAGATTTTTGTATATTAATCTTATATCCTGCAACTTTACTGAATTCATTTATTAGTTCTAATAGTTTTTGGGTGGTGTCTTTAGAGTTTTCTACATATATTATCATGTCATCTGAAAATAGTGGCAGTTTTACTTCTTCCCTTCTAATTTGTATGCCTTTATTTGTTTTTCTTGTCTGATTGCTGTGGCTAGGACTTCCAATACTATGTTGAATAAGAGTAATGAGAGTGGACATCCTTGTCTTGCTCCTGACCTTAGAAGAAAAGCTTTCAACTTTTCTCTGTTGAGTATGATATTACTGGTGTGTTTCTCATAAATTGTCTCTATTGTGTGGAGGTATGTTTCCTGTGTACCCACTTTGTTGAGAGTTTTTATAATGAGTGGATGTTGAATTTTCTTAAATATTTTTCTACATCTGCTGAGATGATCATGTGGTTTTAATTTTTTGTTTTTTAAATGTGCTATATCACATTGATTGATTTGAAGATATCAAATCATATTTGCATCCCTGGAATAAATCTCACTTGATCATCATGTATGATCTTTTTAATGTATTGTTGAATTTGGTTTGTTAATATTTTACTGAGGATTATTGCATCTATATTCATCAGAGATATTGGCTTTTTTTTTTTTTTTGCAGTGTCTTTCTCATTTTGGTATCAGGGTAATTCTAGACTCATAGAATAAGTTTGTAAGTGTTTCCTCCCCTTCAATTTTTTGAAATAGTTTGGGAAGCTACCTGATCTTGGACTTTTGTTTGTTAAATGTTTTTGTTTGTTTGTTTGTTTGTTTTCTTACTGATTACTGTAATCAGTCTGTTCAGATTTTCTACTTTTTCCTGATTCAATCTTAGAACATTATATGTTTCTAAAAACTTATCCATTTCTTCTAGGTTGCCCAATTTGTTGGCATGTAATTGTTCTTAGTATTCTCTTATGATTGTATTTCTGTGATTTTGATTGTAAGTTCTTTTTCATTTCTAATTTTATTTATTTGGGCCTTCTCTCTTTTTTCTTGTTGAATCTGGCTAAAGTTTTATCAATTTTGTTTATCCTTTCAAATAGTAGCTCTTAGTTTCATTATTGTCTCTTTCTCTCTCTTTTATTCTTTTTTTAGTCTCTGTCGCATTTATTTCCACTCTGATCTTTATTATTTTCTTCCTTCTACTAACTTTGAACTTTGATTGTTCTGTCTTTTTCTAATTCCTTTAAGTGTAAAGTTAGGTTGTTTATTTGAGATTTTTCTTGTCTTTTGAGGCAGGCCTGTATCATTACAAACTTCCTTCTTAGAACTTCTTTTGCTGTATCCATACATTTTAGAAAAATATGTTTCTATTTTCATTCATCTCAAGGTATTGTTTTATTTCCTCTGATTTCTTCACTGATCCATTTGTTTTTTTACTAGTATGTTATTTAGTCTCCAGGTGTTTTTTTCCAGTTTTCTTTCTGTAATTGATTTCTAGTTTCACACAATCGTAAAAGATGCTTGGTATAATTTCAGTCTTTTAAAATATACTGAGACTTGTTTTGTGGCCTCTTGGAGAATATCCCATGTGCACTTGAAAATGATGTGTATTCTGCTGTTTGAGGATGGAATGTTCTGTAGATATCTATTAAATCCATCTGTTTATTGTGTCATTTAAGACCAATGTTTCCTTATTGATTTTCTATCTGGATGATCTATCCATTGATGTAAGTGGGGTTTTAAAGTCCCCTACTATTATTGTAGTATTATCAATTTATCACTTTATGTCTGTTAATATTTGCTTTATATATTAGGTACTTCTATTTTTGATTGGCCTTTTTATCATCATGTAATGTCATAATTTGTCTTTTTTTATAGTCTTTATTTCAAAGTCTGTTTTGTCTGATGTGAGTATTGCCACCTAGCTTTATTTACATTTCCATTTGCATAGAATATCTTTCTACTATCCTTTACTTTCCTTTTTTTTATGGTTTACTTATTTATTATATTGTATTTATTTATTTATTTTAATTCCTTTATTTTTTTTTCAGCTATACATATACATGTATCTATCATTTTTCTAATTTTTTCCCCAGGGAACTCTGCTCAATATAATCCTTTACTTTCAGTCTGTGTGTGTCTTTAACTCTGAAGTGAGTCTCTTGCAGGCAGCATGTAGATGGGTCTTGCTTTCTAATCCACTCAGTCACCCAGTGTCTTTTGACTGGGGCATTAGTTTACCTAAATTTAAAGTGATTATTGATAGGTATCTACTTATTGCCATTTTGTTATTTGTTTTCAGTTGTTTTTGTAGTTCTATATTATTTTCTTCTTCTTTTAGGCTCTTCCCTTATGGTATGAAATTTTTCTTTAGTGTTATGTTAGAGTTCTTTTTTCTTTGTTTTTTTGTTTATTAATTGTATATTTTTTCATTTGTAGTTACCATAATGTTCATATATATCAATATCTATATATATTATATACACACATATTTGATTTAAACTGATAATTATGTAAGTTCAAACACATTTTAAGATCTTATATTTTTACTTCCCTCCCAATGTTTTGTTTTTGACATCATATTTTACATTTTTTTGTGTATTTATTGTAGTTACAGTTGATTGTATGACTTTTGTTTTTTAACTTTCACACTAAGTTTTTAAGTAGTTGATCTACTGCCTTAATATATATATTGCCTTTACCATTGAGTTTTTTTTCCTTCATATATTTTTTTATTTCTTGTTAGAGCTTTTTATTTTTCACTTAAAGAATACCCTTTAACATTTCTTATAAGGCAGTTTAGTGATGATGAACTCTTTCAGTTTTTGCTTATCTGGGAAAATTTATCTCTCCAATTCTGAATGAAAAACTTGCTGGGTAGATTATCCTTGGTTGTAGTGTTTTTCTTTTGGCACTTTAAATATATTATGTTACTCCCTTCTGACATGCAAAGTTACTGCTAAAAAATCAGCTTATAGTATTATGGGGGTTCCCTTGTATGTGACTCTTTGTTTTTCTTTTGTTGCCTTTAAAATTCTCTTTACCTTTAAATTTCACCATTTTAGTTATAATATGTCTTGGTGTACATTTCTTTCAGTTTATCTTTTTGAGGGCTCTCCATGCTTCCTGGATTTAGACATCTGTTTCCTTCCATAGGTTAGGAAAGTTTTCAGCCTTTATTTCATCAAATTTGTTTTCTTCCCCTTTATATCTCTCTTCATCTTCTGGGACTCCTATAATGTGAATGTTATTATGCTTGATGCTGTCCCAGAGGTCCCTTAAGCTATCTTCATATTTTAAAATTCATTTTCCTTTTTGCTGTTCTGACTGGGTTATTTCCACTATTCTATCTTCCAGGTCATTTATGCATTATTCTGTATCACTTAATCTGCTATTGATTTCCTCTAGTATGTTTTTCATTTCAGTTATTATATGCTTCAGCTCTGATATTTTTTAAATGTTTTCTAATTCTTTCTTGAAGTCCTCACTGTTCCTCTCTTCCTCTCCTGAGTTCAGTGACCATGTCTATGACTGTTACTTTGAACTCTTTATCAGGTAAATTACTTATTTCTGTCTCATTACAGTTTTTTTCTGGGGTTGTATCTTGTTCTTTCATTTGGAAAATATTCTTGTCTTCTCATTTTGTTTGACTTTCTGTGTTTGTCTCTATGAATTAGGTGAAACAGTTGTGTCTCCCATTCCTTTGTGTAGGAGCATCCCTATGCAGACTGCATATGCCCAGTATTTTTGACAGGAGGGCTGGAGCTAAAGCAAGGGGGGGCTGGGGCTTTTTCTGGGGTACATGGCTCCCACCTTGGCCAGGTGGGCTGGAGATGGATCCCGATGTGGGCCAGGGCGTCTCCCAGGGCACATATAAAACCACTGCCTTGGTGGGGAGAGGGTTTGAAGTGGGGCCTGGCTCAGACCAGGGCTTCTCCCAATGTATGCTGAAGACCACCACCCTGGCCAGATGGGACTGGAGCTGGAGTCTGTTGTGGGCCAGGGTTTCTCCAGAAGTGCGCTAGAGCCAGAGCCAGATGCAGACTGTGGGTCATGTTGGGGTGGCCTTGGCAGGCCAGCTAGAGTGTCAGGCGCTTTTCAACCTGCTGTCCCTGTGCTGGGACTCAGAGCGAGTGAGTTTGTGAGTCTCAGTTTCCTACAGCCTCTCCCAGTCATAATCCCCACTGGTTTTCAAAACCCATTAAGGGGGCTCATTTTTCCAGAGCCAGTCCCCAGGGCTGGGAATCCCAATGTGGGGCTCAACATCCCTGCTCCTAAGGAAGGGCCTCTGAGTTTGTGATATCCCCTTTCTCTTTGAGATCACCCATTGAGGGTGTGTGTTCTGACTGGATTATTTCTCTCCCGTTCATACCTGTCTAAATATGGTTTTTCTTTAGATCCTTAATTGTAGAAAAGCTGTGCTGATAGTCTTCAGGTTGTTCTCAGAGAGAGTTGTTCTATATGTAATTGTAGTTTTGGTGTGTCCATGGGAGGAGAGTCTTCTTACTTGATCCCATTTCCAGACCTACTCACTTTCACCAACCACTTTCATCATTACTTGTATCTTTCCTCCCACTCCAGTTTCCACTCTTTCTACCTCTGGTTAAAACAAAACAAAACAAAACAAACAAACAAACAAAACCAACTACATGCCCATTTTTTATTACCCAGTACAAGACTTACCTTGTCTGTGAAGCTTCCATGAAATTTCTTCAGCTGGTGCTCTCTTTCCCTCCTTTTCTAGTGTCCTGATACAGCTGTGATCCACATCACATAGGTTAGCACTTCATTGTTTGAAAATTATTTCATGTGTGTGTGAACTTTGAAACGTATCCTGCATGACTCTAGTACCTTGCAGACTGCTAGACATGTACAAGAGGCTTCTCTACTTATTTCTAGGCTGAAATAATTTTCTAGGCTGAAAATTGTTTCCAGCTACTTCCTTATACCTGTGTGTGTGGGGAGGAAACAAAACCAAAAAAACCTACACCTAATACACTCAGAGTGATGCTCAAAATTCAATAATCACCTTGTGAAATATTTCCATTCCTCATGCAATTTGACACTTTTCTCAAGAGAGTATCTCTCATCTTCCATGTTGCTAACTCTACTGCTTTGACAAATAGAGTTCACCCAGAACTCCCTTCAAATCGTATTTAAACCTTCACACTTTCAGCAAAAACTCTGGGCTGTATCTCATTGAGCCAGTCAGCTTCACTAATTTGTAACCAATTTTTGATTTACTAAATGATGGTGTTAAGCTAGAGGAGAGATGGAAGAGCCCTAGGTGACTGCTGACCTTCTGATTAGAGGAATAAGATAACCATACCCAATTTCATATTCATATATCTATAGAGATTGGGTATGAAAAATTTTCCCCAGGGTTAGAAAGAAGAAGGAAAGCACATGGACCAAAAATGGCATGTGGTTAAAGGACTTATGAATTAATAGGAGAGACTTATTATAACCTTCAAAATGGATAAGAAATATGTTGGTGCTGGACTTTTCTGAAAACTTGAATACCATCCTGAACAGGCTAGTTCTATCAGGGGACTTTTGTTTTCTAAAAAGTGGAATATACTATAAACAATAAGGGATTTTGCTCCCAATGAGAGGTACAGGTGACTACTATTCCTAAAGTGTTGTGGAGAACAGGGGCAGCTCGTGGCACAGTTGTGCAATATAAGGTGTTTGGTTTGGTTATTCTCTGTTCTCCTCCATGTGTGCAGACCTGTCCCAAATCCTCTCCCTAGTCTTCTCATGGACATCTCCCATATTAACCACCTCAACCCTTGTAACTTTTTCCTCCCTTTTATGCTGCCCATCACAAACTCATTCCAGCCCTGTGTGAGATTCACACTATTATCAATGGAGAGATGATTTGCTGTGTGTTCTTCCCAGAGCATATGCATTTGAACAGGGGGAAGACTGACATACCCAAGGGAGTGAGTTTCTAAAATGCATTTTGGCCTTGAGGGTTCTCTAAACACAAATTACATTGTAGACCACCTGGCTGTTAAGACAGCCCTTGGAAACTGATTAGAGTGGGGTCGCCGTGCACAAGCCAGGTTCTTTGAAATGACTCTGAGGAGAAGCATCAGAAACAAGCAGAAGAGCTGAGTCTAGGACGAGTTAGGGCAGGTGGCCAGTCACAGGGACTGGCTGGACTGGGGGAAAGTAAGCAAGGGGAATTCTGGTGAAGAACCATTTGGTAACGAGTCATGTAGATGCCATGTCTGACTCATAGCTTGCGGGGAGGGAGGATTTCTGTCTGTTCCAGAGGGGCCCCTGGGAAAATCACAATAATAAGCAGCCTCAGTGGAGAATCAAGACTTTCTGTACAGTTAGGATAGCCAGAATAATGACAGAAAGATCCCAGAACTTTCCCCTTCTTTAAGTAAAAAAATGAGTACTTTCTATTTATATATGTCCCAAGGAAATACATAATTTCATTTTCAATCATATTCAGTCTTTCCTTTTGCTATTAATCTATTTTTATATTCACTGTGGACTAGTAATATTTCTACTTCAGAGGTTCTCTAAAAAGATTGCACTGTCATTAGAGGTTGCATGTATGGGGGAATAATGTGGAAGGAATACAGATATGGTACAATTCCAGGGGTATTTGTGGACTGGAAAATAAAACAGCCAGCGGGGACTGCATGAGATGTGTTAGAAAGAGTCAAGGGATGACACTGGAAGGCCATGTATGAGTACACATGCCAAGAGGACTCACTGTTGGATAAGGAGATTGTTGCAAAGCCAGCTATGCACCTTGCCCTGTGAACCTCATTCAACCCACAAAGCAACCCCATGAGGCTGGTGTTTCACTACTCCTCACTTACAGATGTGAAAACTGAGGCTCAGAGATACTAAGTACTTTGCTCAAAATGAAGAGAGCAAGCCAGTGACAGAGCCAGGATTTGAACACACTCCTCCTCCATACCTCACTCTGTCCAGCAGGTTTTTGAACACTGGAGACATTGAAAGAAGGATTTCGAAACATACACAGGGATGTTAGTTGAATTATGGGAGACCATAAGCCTTAGGTGGCATGTGAAGACTCATCTACTTATCCACTGCTTTAGGGAAAGTTTTAATTTGACATTACCAATAAAAAAAGTATTAAATCCTAAAAGACTCTGAGAGAAGTGATTTCATACTCTTGAAAGGTAATGCTTTCTTATTTTCTGTTGTTCTTATTGTTAGAGTTATCTGATCATTAGTCTTACCTAAGTCCCTCTAGGAAGGAAAGAATTCCTCCTGTTTAACTGAATGATAAAACAAATGCCTCCACTGCTATTTTTATTTATGGTGTAATCAGCTCAGCTCCCCAGAACATGCTATAGACTCACTGCCTTTTCAAAATATGGACCATCTAAACTTGTATACGCTCGATAACACTCTAAATGTGTTTATTCAATCACTCTTCTCCTAATTATCATTTTTGGGTGTATTTCAAGGGACATTTAATCCATCTCTGAGTCATTTACTTGAGCTCATTCAAATCATTCAGAAATAGACTGCAAGAAATATTTGCTTTTTAGGTAGTATCAGAATCACCACATACCTTAAAATTTGGTGCATTAGCCAAGATAAAATGTAATTGCAGTTTTTAAACGAATTTTTGAACTATGAGGTTGAAATAACAGATTGTTAGCAGACAACAACTACTTCTTAACTTTATTTTATATGCTAAAATTTGCAGTCACTCCACAACATTTAGGAGCATACAAGAGACCAAGGAATGAGTTAATTTTGCTGGCTGCTGAAGTACTCATGGCACCAACTCTTCTGCCCTGTATTTGTGTCCCTGGGTCAGTATTCATGTTTTTGCCCTGAGGGCAAACTGCTCTTTTTTCCATGAAGCACATTTCCACATGAACCTCTTAGGGAAAGTCAGTATTTGATAAAGAAAATCCAAGTCAGAAATAAATCATAATATTAACTTACAGAGGGGGAACATTGAATACTGAACAACTGGTATACCAGGATAACACAATTTAGGGCAGCTGTAAGTAAAATCCAGGTCAGCATCAAGAAGCCATGTAGAGTGTTCCTTGCTGAAAAGAGAGTTACTATGTAAATCAGAAATCAAATGAAGAGTACATGCAAGATATTTATCCCACCCGAAGATCAGTTAGTCTTCTTAGAGTCAAACAAATTATATTTTTCTCTGTGGTGTTGGCAATGATAAATAAAAATTGTGATCTCTCAACAGGGATGTGTTCTCCAAGCCTGTTATTGAAATTGTTGAAAAAAATATAAAAAGCCCTCAGTAGAATAATGCAACAGCCAGGGTAGATCTCAGGATATTTTAGATATGGGGCATATTGTAAACTGAATATCTGGGTTTTTTCTTTGGATTTATGGACAGCCACAAACGTTCTAAGGGGCAAGGGTGATCTTTTCATCCCAGGTTAAATTTTTCTGCTGGCCATACAGCAAATTATCCAATCTCCCCAGTTTGATGTATCAAGTCCTGAATGGCCTGGCCCATCTTTAGTTCTCAAACTCTCTTCCAGCCAGTCACTTACAAGCAGACTAAATTTTCCAGAGTAGACAATGATCTTTTGGATTCTGTGGCATATCCAACTGGGAAATCTTTTTTGTCTCCTCCCTGCCCCATAGCATTTTACTAATCTAATCAGACTGGATGACTAGAGGCCACAGTTTAGTTATCTTTATACTTCTAAGTTCAAGCAAAGGGCCCAGAACCCACTAGAAACTGCTAGATAAATATTTTTAGTATGATGAATAAAAAGCTTCATGACATGACCTAGTAATCAAAACTTTCCACAACATTTTCAGCCAAGAGGGATCGAATACAATTTTCAAGGTTTTGAAAAAGAACCTACCTCACCACTCATTTTATTAATACTCCTTTTAATTGGTTAGGGGTGAGGCCAAAACTTTGCACATATTCTAAGAAATATCATTGCAAGTCTGGAAATGGAAAAAAATTAACACAAGCCCACAGCTGGAAGCTGGATGATGACTTCTCAGCTGATGCCTGCATTTGATGTGAAGGGGGAGCTTGCAGAAACTCCAGTGCTCAGATTCCACAGTTATATAGTCACACTTATTTAAGAAATATGTTAAAGATCAAGCTGAAATTATTTGTTGTAAATGGGTGCTGTATTGAAATGACTCCTGGGGAATTTTAGCTTTTTATCTTGGCAACTATCCACAAGTCGGCAAATATTCACTGATACTTACTATGTGTCTCTGTATGGGGCCAAACACCAACTGTTTTCCTACACTGGTAGTCCCCAAAATTCCAGAACTACAATTTTTTCAGTAGAAATAAGGAACAACTCTTTTTCAGAAAGCACAAATTAAATACCAAGTTAGAAGCCTTTACATTTTGAGGATATTATGGAGACTATCCTGTGCAATTTTGAAGTAATTTGAAGTAATTTGAAAATATTGTGCTATAAGACAGACCAATGTCTCCATCATTGTCCTCTATTGAAAGAGTAAAAATCAATTCTTCTTCCCAGCATCTTGCCTTCCTACATCCTGCTAAACATATGCGGTAGCAATCTTCTTTGGAGAGATTTTATGGTGGTGGGAAGGGGGCATTGTCAATACAGTGGCATAACTATTAAAGAAATATAAGCTGAGAGCTCAGAGGGAAATCTATTCTGACAAGAATCTCCCGGGAGGAATTATTGTTTGCTTAAAGAGTTAAAACCTTCCCTCACCACTGCATCCCCTATTTGTTGCCTGGTCATGAGGAAACCTTCATGAAGAAGGCCAGATGAAGTGATTAAGCCTTTCTCCAAATTAATTGTGGATTCATTAGGCTTTGCCTTTCTGATAAGCAAGGGTAGTTGCAACCCAGTTCTATCTTGCAACAGGAAATAAAATTGCCTTTCTCAGAAGTGTGCAACCCCAGGGCCTTTGTGATGAATCAGCTTTCATAGATTCCTTCTTTGACCTTATTAAGGGCAGACACAGCAGATAATTTTAATAATGTAGCCTTCAATAGATCCAGGGTACTGCTTCCAAAGGCTGCATTGCTGAAAACACTAATTAACGTTGTTTCTTTGGGGAAGGGAGCTGGGGAAGTAGTCAGAAGGTAGAACAGTTTTACCAGAGCTTGGACGATAAAATGCTAGCCTTAATTTTCCTTTTTCTTATGTGTCTCCTCACACTATGAATCAAATGCAGCACATCTAGCATGGCCTGTGGAACCATTACTAGCCAACAATCAATGGATTCCTAATGAGAACTGCCAGCCAAGCAGCCACAATAATCACCTTTTGGGCAATCAATATAGAAGAAAATGTGAAAAGAGTTTGATATCAGGTATTTCTCTAATCCTCACTAACCACCCCTAATTAGAGGGGTATGGTATGTATCCCAGAGATCTTTGATAAGTAGACATTACTGGAATCTTTTCAAATAATTACAGGATTAAGATGCATGAACCACATGGCCTGGGATATAT
Organism: Leucopleurus acutus; assembly: GCF_964270905.1. NCBI lineage: Eukaryota > Metazoa > Chordata > Mammalia > Artiodactyla > Delphinidae > Leucopleurus > Leucopleurus acutus. The sequence continues at coordinate 33,264,723 of NC_139155.1, forward strand.
GAAATAGCAGGGGCCGAGAACCATATGTAGATTTGAAGGGAGGAGCCTCTATCTTTCCTTGGTGCTAGATATGACAAATCAAGTGCCCAGTTTAATTAACCTTACCAGAAACAAAGATTTGAAAGAAAAAAAAAGTGTATTTTTTCAAAATATCAACCCATAACTACAACTAAAGCAACAACCAAAAACTTATACTACCTCCTTCCCAACAGCCAGAGAAAGAGCCAGTGATTGACTGAGGTCAGTTTCAGCCAGACACTCAAATTTCACATGCCGGCTGCAAATCGCTCTCAGAGCCTGCTGTGCTGTTCCTGGATTATTCTGCTGCAGCACACTCCTTTTGAAGCAAGAACTCTGACTTCCGCTCAGCACTGAGTGCAACAGAAATCAGAGTGTGGAAAGTGCTTTTTCTGAACTCTACATATGCAGCAGAATGAAATAGAGGTTCTGCCACCAGCTGCGTGACATTTGCCAAGTCATCTAACCTCTCTGAGCCTCAGTTTCCTCATCACCAAAATGAGGGTGTGATAAGCACACAAGCTCCTCTTAGATCTAAATTCAGAGTTTACAGGGATCTGAGCAGCCTGCTTATAGTTTCATTTTTACTTGGAAGTTAATTCTCTTCACTCTGAGCTTCAGCTGAACACTTGGCAGATCTGACTCTGCTGTCCCTCCAAAGGAAGAATGAAGCCAAGTGAGAACTAGCTAGTGCTGGTGGAAAAAAAAAAAAAATCAGATAAACAGTAGAAAATCAGAATATTTTGGCTATTTCCAAATTCCACATCTATATGATGGATGTCACATAAACAATACAGTCAGATAATTCACTGAAGGGTTTCTTTTTTGTCCTAATGTTTTGGTATTGTACAAACCAAATCAACCCAAATTACACTGCTAGCTCCCATTTCGCTCCCTATTGCTGCTATCAAGGAGTGAAAATAAACACTCTGGTTGCTGCAAAAAGTCACAAACTAGTGAGAAACAAGACATTAACTAAGGCACTTGGAACATATCACTTCTTCCAGGTGTTTCATTTCTGTTTGGCATCCAAGAAACTGGAGCCAGATCCTGTACCTTGGAAGAATAAAAAAATGGTTAAATTATGTAAGTATTTTGATTCAAAGGTCTTTTTAGATCACTGCACATGGGGCCAGTTCAAGGAGGTACAAGTTGAAGGGTAGCAGAATATGCCAACCCAAAATATGTCATTTTGGAATATTGATTATTTTGACCTATAAGCACTTGAAAAACAACTGCAGGGCGATGGTTTCTCTGAACTCCCCTTATCTGCCTAAAGACAGATCTTCCAAAAGGAACTCAATTGTCATAAATCCCCTTCCCAGGAGTTTCATCCACCAGAGAAGATTGACTTTTATCATGGGAGAGGAGACTAGAAGTCGACACCACACCCAGACACACTTTGTCACAAAATGTCATACCCCTCAATATATTCTAAAAGCCCATTCATCTTTCCAAAATCATTTACTCTCCCCTAAGAGGCCTACACCTCCTCCCTCCTTTCTCTCTAAGATGGTATTTAATCCTGAATTCTAAAGCTACTTCTTCGGGCTATTCATTTTTTCTTGGGTACTTCCCATGATTCACATACTAATAAACTTCTATTTGGTTTTCTCTTGTTAATCTATATTTTAGTACAGGAGTCTCAGTCAAGAACTCAGAAGGGTGGGGGGAAATTATTTTTCCTCCCCTACAAAGCTTTGTGGGATGCAGCCTAGGTTCATATTTTATGAAGTCAGAAAAATACTGGGTCAGCTAAGAGTGGCCAGTGGGTAGCTAAATTCTAAAAGATCCCATTTTTTACATCCTCTTGCCTAGTGTTACCATATAATTTGTCTGCTAGTCAGGACACTTTTGAGACTGAAAATGGACTTGATTAATAATTATACCAGGTCAACAGGAGCAAATGAGGACTGAGTCAGGCAAACAGAGCTATGGTCACCCTACTCATGTCCCATAATCTGAAGGTTCTGAGTAACTAAAAATCACCAACCTCTCCAAAACATTTGAAGATTCCCCAACCAAGAATTCAAGGACTACAGCTGTGCTGTATTTTTTGTATTCGATCCTTCCCTCCTTCTTTCTTCCCCCATCTTTTCCTCCCTCCCTTCCTTCCTTCCCTCATTCCTTCCTTCCTTCCTTCCACCAGTATGTATTTAGCACTACTAGATACTAGTTCCTGTGCAGAAACTGACTATAAATCAGAAATGGTCTCTGCATTCATGGGGCAGATGGTCTGAGGGAATACTAACATTAATAAAATAATTACACAGAAAAACAACTGAATTATGAAAAGACTACAAACAAGGTTCTGGTTCACAGTGTTTAAGATATGTATATACATCACACAGTACTCAATTAAGAGCCAATAAGTACATTTTATAATGTTCATATTAGAATAGCAAAGTATGTTGTGTTATGAATAAGTAAGGATAATTGGAATGCATGTCAAAAAGTGTTTAGTGCTGGGATGTGAGATTTAAAAAGCTGGCAGCCATTGCTCTATACTAGCAGATCCTTAAAACTGGATTATGTCTTACTTTGCCCAACTAAATTGTTAGAAAACAGCAGACTGTCCATTGAAATGATAGGGAAGGGAAAAGAAGGATGAAGGGAAGGGCTCTTGGCTAGTATCTCCATATTGAGAAGACAGGTTTAGATTATAACCATAGGTCTACATGTGCATTTTTGTAAAGTGTCTGTGTTTATTATGAACAAAGTTCATTCTTTATTTTGCAACATCTAAGCTTTTTAAACATCCTGAGGTGACAATGTATGATAAAAAGTAGAGTTAGTGAATTAACCAATTTATAAATATCTTTTAAAAATAATTGATAGAAAAGCAGCATCTAGGACATGGAATTGTTAAACCATCTCTGAGTCAGGACTTGTTCATTATGTTAGCAGCAGAGGGGCAGAAGGAAGTATAAAGGGAGGGATGTATGTGGCTGTGTTCACATTTACATTTTGATGATAACCATTGATGTGTGTGCATCTATTTTGGCTATACTATAGGAGTAAATTGTTGAGTAATTCAGTGGTAACATACTTCCTTGCTAATATTTTAATACTACAGATGGGATAATGAATTCTCTTAGAAACACTAAAAAAAAAGGAAAAGAAAATAGTAGACAGTTAATAAATGTATGTTGAATAAAATAATGAATGAAGTAATAAGTATGACCTTTGTGTTCCCATACTCTGTATCAGCCCATTTTTATCGATTAAACATAAAATCTGATCATAAGTAATAACTTCAGTGAGGTCAGTTTTCAGGCTCCTTCCATACAGGAGACATAGCCTGACATCACCACCCTCTCATCTGTCACCAGATCCCTTTGGAGGAGGCCCTGATACCTGCGAAAGAATGTTGGCTCTTCTCATTTTCAGGCTCACTACAGCACAAACAGCCTGGAACCTTATTGTACTGGGAAAGGAGGAATCAGCTGGAGAAAGTTTTAGCCTCTGAGAAGGAAAGCAGTTGTCTGGTGGAGACTGAGAAAACTTTATCCAGTCCAAAGCACACTTCTCTTCTCCCCTGGCATAACACTGTCCTTTCCCACTCTGCCTCATTCTGGCTTTGTTGTGATGCCCACAAGCAATGGGGCATGGCTTTTGCTTTCTGAACTCCCCTCTGCTTTTATTCTCCCTTCCCCACCTGTGAGAAACCCTCAAGAAGGAATGCTCTGCAGAGGAATAAAAGAATGAGGACGATATTCATGAACCAACCGATATGGAAAGGTTGCCAATAAATACTGCATAATAACAAAAAGCAAGACACAGAATGTTGTATATGGACTAGGGAAAATATATATAAAAAAGAAACACTGAAATGATAAACCAGAAGCTTTTAAATGATTACATGAAATTGGTGAGGGAGAAATGAAAGCAAGACTTTCTGTATATACACTATATATTGTTTTGACTTTTTAATTATATAGACATATTAACTTTTAAAGAAAACTAAATTAGAAAAACACCTCAAATTGAAACAAATGAAGCTATCTATATATCAAATTGGTAACAGTGAAAAGATTTCATTCAAAGGACTTGAAAACACAGTATTTTTTTTTTTTTTTTTTGCCATGCAGTTTGCAGGATCTTAGTTCCCCAACCAGGGATTGAACCCAGGCCATGGCAGTAAAAGTACCAGGTTTTAACCACTGGACCACCAGGGAATTCCTGAAAACACAGTATTTTGACTGTGAATACTTATGATATTATAATATTATAATACAGTATGAGATATACTTAGGAAAAAAGAACCATACCAAAAAAAAAAAAAAAACATTTTGTTGGTTTTTAAAACTGGCATCGATATTTTCAAACTTTTAAAAATATATTGCATATCAAAATAAGTTATTATGTTAATTATGTTTTATTAATCAAAACTTTCAGTGTAAAACAAAGAATACAAATATAAAATAAGAAAAAGTGAAAACACTCTGATGTAAACATTTTAATTTAAATGATAAATGTGAGCTCATGACTTTTTAAATATATATTTAAACACTTTGGAAACTTCTAGAAGTGATGTAATCTCAACAGCAATTAACAGCCCTTGTGCCCAGGCTGTGGCTTCTATTACCATTCTCCATGGAAAGAAACCAAGGCTCCTTGGAGAAATGGTTGATTCCAGTCTAAGAGGGAAAGGGAACAGGTAAATCTGGGACCTCTTTTGCCAGAAAGCAAATGTGCTTGCAAAGATTCATGGGGTTATGTCAAACATCTGGGAGCCAATATGGAGAAGGTACCACTGGTCAAAGTTGAAACAATTTAGACCTCAAAAGAGAATAATGAGTTTAGTGGATTGAAACAGATTGAATCAATGAAAAATCAATGAGTGCATAATGATACTATAAAAAAGAAAGTCATAGAAAACTCATTAGTCACTATCTGAGGTAGGTATTAACACAACTCCTCTCTGAAGCTTGGGAAATAAAGGAAAAGAATTGATCATTTATCTTGCCTTTCTGGCAGGAATTGGGTTTCAGGGTAATAAAATAGCCCACTTGGTGAGCAAAAGCTCTTCTTTACATAGGAATGCCAGCTAACAAATGAAGGAGTGGTGGAATTGTAAAAACATTTTAGAAACTCTAATTAAATTAACTGCTTCAGGCAATGTTTATCAATTGGTGTCAAAACCAGTAGGTGAATGTTTTGTACAATAATACATTCATATAGTGCAAAGTAATACTACACAGATTACTTTCTAGTCCCAAGAGAAAAACATAATTCTACAATGGAGGGACTGAATTGCCCTCATTAAATTTAATCTAGAGGCCAATATTAGTATCATTAATGATAGGTCAACCAAATATTATGTGTCTTTTGGAAAACTACAATATTATATACCTAAAATCAACTGAAAGCCATAAACGTTTAACTTGAACCCATTAAGCCTTTTGACATAACCTCCAGTATAACGGAAATATGTGGGCTATATTACATCACAGCCAGACAAAGGCAGAAAGTAGTACATTCTATAGGGCAACTGACCTGTTCTTTTAACAAGTCAGTGTCATACAAAAAAAGTGACGGGGGTGTTATGCTGGATTAAAAGATACCAGAGGAAAAAGTGTGCTGGTAAATGTTTCACACCCAGTCCAGAGTGATAGGGATTTGCAGTGTTTGCTGATTTCCATGTTGTAAACAGTCCCACCAAGGTAATTTTAAGGTACTTGTGTGACATCAAACAGCTCCCAAAATCTTTAGCACACAGTCAGAGCCAGCTATGGCATGCCATTGCTTAGAGGACATTGCCTGTTTCCATGTGGTCCTAGATTAATCCTGGAGAAACCAACTGTAAAAGTTACTTGAACGTCATTTGGGAGAATGTTTAATGAGTTCACCATCTAATAAAATAAAAAGGTGGACATCACTACTGAAAAAAGAAGCAGGTTGCAGAACAACATATGCAGTATGATCTCAGTTTGGTGTGAAACGTCGTAGATAGGCATAGATGGATATGCAACAAGGTATGAACAACGGTCACTGCTGAGTGATGAAAATGTGCTGGTTTGGGGGTTTTTTTCTCTAAAATTTAGCAATACAACTCTACTTGTGCTCTAACATTTGGCTGTAATGTCATAGAAATATTTTAAAAACAGAGATGATAAATGAGGCAAAAAGAACAGCTTGGAGCAGGGAAGTATCATGATGGATGGTGTTGGAGGGACTGATGTGTCTGTTCTCATCCTTCAAGGAGCCCGTTTTGGGCATGGGTCCCGATTGAGGTCTCTGAAGTGGAAACCGGCTGCATATGTAGATGTTCACAAATAAAATAAGAATTCCCAGCTCGTAAATTTGCCCTTCTTTCTAGTTCTCTGACACCACTGCAGCCCAGTCCATTGTGAGTTTTCCCTTAGCTCCAGTCTGACAGAGCACTTTGTAATTTGTTTGTTCACTTGGTCACTCACTTCACTCTGCCACTCTTCTTGATCCCCAGCTCCTTGGCAGGCTTGACACAGACACTGGGCTTGGAAAGATGGAGGCGTGTGCCCTGCCCTCAGCAACTCACTTGGGATCCAGCTTATTCCTCTTACTCTGCTCTATTATGGGACTAGGCATTCATAAAATAATTATTGACTACAAGATGAACTGACTGTGTAATTATAACTTCCTAAGGTTTATTACATACCGACCAGTGTAGGACATTGGTTTTTTGACCCCCTCAGTACAAAAAAAAGGAGATATATATATATATATATATATATATATGTATATATATATATATATGTAGATATATATCTATATAGATATATATATGTAGATAGGTATATAGATATTTGAGCATCATCTCTCAACACACACATATTTCTTTATCTATGAATTGTATATATGTTACATACCACCATGCAATATAATACATCTGCATTTTTCTTATTTTTACTTGATAAATTATTTTACTTCCATGCCTCTGGAAAACACTAGTCAACTACCATTCTTTTTGCCCCTTTTCTCCCTTCTGTTCTCCTTCCTAAATCCACATAGACAAGTATAAAATTCTCATAAAAATGAAGAAGATATGAGAATCATCGCCACCCTGAGTTAAAGGCAATTTTCCCAGCCTCCTCCCCCTCTGCCCCTACATGTGGAGGAAATGGCATCTGATGGGCCTGCTCACACACACTCACACACACACTCACACACACACACACTCACACACACTCATACCTCTTCGATCTGGAATGTGAGCCAAGTAAATATAGCTTTGTTATCCACTGCATAAATAATACCAGCCACAACGCAGCTTCTAAATGGCTCCAGATGGGCACCCTTCATGCTGCCAGAGAGGAAATAACTTTGAGCTACTGTCATTTCAGCAGAGAGCTTACTCCGTGGTTTCATCTGGATGAAATAAGGAAGAGCTATCAGGACTTGTCTATTACCCATGCAGGTAAGATAGGAATAGAAACATCCTCTCTGTCAAGTTGAATGGCCTCATGCTTTAGCACTCTTAGACTCTGGTTTAGCATCAAGATGTCTCAGGTTTTAAATGAAATGTCAAATATAATTTGCCTCTGGATTCTCAAGATATATGATTGCCCTTGGAGGAAACTTGATAACTCAGCATTCTTGTGTCAAATGTGTATCTACCTGAAAGGGCACTCTATAAAGCTGGTGCCCCACTCTTCCTCTACCGCATAAAATCCCTCAGCCAGCCTGATGAGCCAGTCTCCATTCCTTGTTTTAATGTGCAAGAGACTCCACAAAGGAAATTTTTTATGCCCATGAAGCAAAGGCCACTGTTCAGAGTTTTCTTTGAGAATCTAATCTGCACAGAATATGAAAGCCCAGTATTAAAATGCAGAGACTTTCAAAATCTTGGACACAGGTGGCCACAGAAATGACAACAAACCACACATATTCCCTTCCTTTCAAAGTCTTCTGAGTCCCTCATTTCACTGCCTCTAACTTGGCATTACTTTTCTTCATTTATAGGAGAATCAGATTCAGTCCCAAAATCCAACTAAAAAAAAAAGTAAAGAAAATAAATATATAGCAGCCTTCTTCTTTGAAGCAAAAGAAACTCACAGCTTAAACTTGGAAGTGCAGAGGGGCTGTTATTCTCTAAGCAGCTGTTGAACTGTGGAGATAGGGTAGTGAATGCAATCAAAAGACTCACAGTCTGGTCCAAAGTGATTTTTGAAAACTAACACAGTAGATAACCAAATCTGTCAGCCTGAGTCTTGAGTAGACATAAACATTTTGGTGGAATTTGATCTGTTGCCAAGGGCCTTTCTCTCACTGACACACTGCAGTGTCAGAAATTCCAAACTACAGCCAGTGTGCTGAATGTAAATATGCCGTGAAGCGTGTCTGTGGGAGGAGCAGTGAACCATCCTGTTAGGAACATACCAACTGCTCCTTATTGAGCACCTATGACCCTGACACTTCCGATCCATTACTTCGAATCCCCAGACCAGCAAAGGAAGGTGCTATGCTTTGAATTTTGTCCCCCAAAACATGTGTTGAAGTCCTATCCCCAGTACCTCAGAATGTGACCTTATTCGGAAATGGTGTCTTTACAGAGTAATCAAGTTAACTTGAGGTCTTTAGGGGCAAGCCCTAATCCAACATGACTGGTGTCCTTATAAAAAGGGGAAATTTGGACACAGAGACAGACACACACAGTGGGAAAATGATGTGAAGATGCAGGGAAAATACCATGTGAAGATGGAGGATTGCAGTGATGCACCTTCAAGCCAAGGAATGCCGGAGGACACTGCAAGCTCAGAGAGACTCAGGGAGCAGAGCCTTGTCTAGTGTCTTTAGAGGCAGCACCGGCTACAAACATGTGGATTTCAAACTTCCAGGCTCCAGAACTGTGAGATAATACCTTTCTATTGTTCTAAGCTGCCCAGTTTTTCGTATTTTGTTATGAAGCACTAACAAATACAGAGACAGATATCACCATTCATATGTTGCAGATGAAGAAACTGAAGCAGAATTCAAATTCAGCTCTGACTTCAGAGCTCATACTCATGCCACTATAGCAGTATTTTCAAACTGACTTCCACGGGACTGGGATTCACAGACAGATGCCCAGAATTCAAAGCATTCAATCCAAAAAATTCTTAATTGTCTATTTACATTTCAGTTGTTTTTAAAATGATGAATATACATAGGCTTATCTTAATGACCATCTAATAACCAAACATTACCCCACGATTTCTGTGTTCAAGTTTGTGTTGTGTTGGTGATGGAGCTGGTACCAATTGGTACTTCTTTTATTTTTAATTGTCCCAGAATAATGGAAAAAGAGTACAGCATATTTATTATGTAAATAATAATTTTGGCACTATGTGAATTCCAAATAGCATCACACCTGTTTGTATGAAAAAAGGTCACAATAGCGGAAACAGAAGAACTGTGGGCAAATTGAGTCATCATCACACAACACATAATAGTGCACTCATGCTGACTTCAAAAGGGGTGTGCCATAGCAGTCAGAGCCATAGTGATGCCCAGAAAAACCTTTATTCAAATATCATCACATATGAGTAATATTGTTAATGTAAGTTTTATTAGGGAGTGTATTTGTTTCTATTTAAATAATAACATTATTATGTTTATTATTTTGCTAAAAACTAGAGACATTAAAAAACATCTACTTTTATCTACAAGAAGTAGGAGAATTTATCAAGATGTTAAGTTGTTTGCAGTCTACGTTGCCCACCACTTTTGTTCCAGAGGTTACTAATGTGCGTTGTGTTCTCTCACAACAGGGACATTTGTGGGGCCATAAGTGGAGCTACTAGAAGACCACATCATACAGGGATTTTTGTAAAGACCTCACTTATTTAGGAGATATGCTGAGTATACCAGCAGGGTAAGGAAGGAGGCAAAGTTTCTCACCAGGGATAGAGGAAGATGTAGAGAAAATGATGGCAGATTTACCCAAGTTTGGGAGGAGATAAGTCCCTGAGGGTCCCTCAAGTAGTGGGATACATGTCCTATTCCTTCTCAGGACAAGGCTTGGTGTACCTTGGAGAATTGGATACTAGGAATCTGGGGTCCAATTCCTGGGCCCCAAATATGGTCTAGAGGGAGCAAGCAGTAGACTTTAAGTTGCCTTGAGAACTTGGATGAGGCCATCTCATTGATTTCTAACAAGGCCAATGGCTTACATGCTTTGTCACTGCCTAAGACGCTCCCAAGACCTTTTCACAGCCTTTATTAGATGTGTCAGCTGAGCCACAAGGAGCCCTAATAAGACTAAGTTTCAATTTCCTGCTGGCCTGGCAGGATGAGGGTCTTATTCAATCTGAACTAAAGTACATAAAGTAAAGGAACATATCTGTCACACTCAAATAGTCTACATACTTATTTAATTAATGTTATAATTTAAAATTATCTAGGTCAATACTTTGGGTCTGAATTTTTTTCTCCTTCTAAAAGAAACCTGAATATTACTAGGTTTCAGAATGCATGGCATTACTCAGAGTTGTCTGCTATGGTAGTAACTAATGGTTTAGCATGAGTTAATCTACCTGCTAGCTAGCTAGCTGTCACCTTGGAAACCGAAAAGCAGAGCCCCAAGGGATGGGGCAAGTGGATTCATAGTCTTAAATAACAATTTAAGATAACAAGAGAAGAAATGTCACAGATAGTTCATGATTATTGCCAAATGAGTTACAAACAATATCTGTCTAAAAATAAGAGCTCCCTGCATTTCCTCAGGTTAGAGCTTTATAGAGCATTTTCAGATACCTGCTTCACTCTTACTATAGGATGTGAACCTGCTCCACCACCACCACCAAATAAATAGTTTGCCAACTATTTACCACTGTCTGTTATCCCTCTAGTGGGGAACATAGAAGGTGAAGAGATTCAAGAACACAAGACAACAGGATAACTAAGGAAGATGTAAGAGAGTAAAATTTTGAAGGTAAATAAGATCACCTGAGGGACCTGGACAAGGTTTTACCTCCACTCACAGCCCTGAGTTCCACACAGCCAATTTCCAGACGCTAATTGAAGCTCTTTCTCCAACCAGCCCTCCTCTCCAAGTCTATCCTGACTAAAGCAGACCTTTGTTATTGCTCATCTGGCCTGGCACAAGTCTCTTAACTGTTCTTCCTGCTCTCCATCCTAGACACCTTCTGACTAGCAAGGATATCACATCACCCCCCTTCGTATGTATCTTCAGTGGCCCTATTTCCCTACACTCTGGCTCCAGGTAGCTTTGCAGCCCTGACGCCCCTTCCCTCCCCCACAGACCTGACTTGCCAACTTGCTGTGCTTTGAGTTCACCAAATGCTCTGTCATCAGACTTTTTCTCACCCCCCTGCCTAGAGTTTCCTCCTCACTGTCCTTCCAGAGCTCACTCCTCCTGGATGCCTGGCCACCTGAGACTCTCCTGCCATTCCTCCCATTGAACTGGTTTATTGTCTGGCTCCATTAACAGCTACCAATGTGGTTCAGAATACTTTGTATTTAATGGGGTGTGTCCTGTTGTCCCAGAATCTAGGCTAAAACTGAGGACAACAGAGAAGTACTCACACATTCTAAAGAGAAGCTGAAGACCACTAAGCCATCCAGGCTGTAAAAGAACTCTAGAAATATGAAAGAGTTTCAGTAAACGAATAGAAAGTTGTTGGCTTTTCTCAACCAAGGGGCTGAAGGAAGGGCTTGAAGAGCATTATTTATAGATCTTGGGTGTAGTTGCAAGAAGGGGAGGTTGGAACCCTATTTTCCAGGAGGATGCTTACCTTGCCACAGAATCACAGGCATCACAGCAGCCAAGGATCCAAGTGAAACACAGAGTAAGCTTTCTTGGGAGAGATTGAGTTGGGGACATCTGTGGACACAGAGACTGAAACCTCCTTCTCACCCTGGAGGACTCTGGCATCGGGATACCCAGAGCAGCCCAGGATGACAGTGAGAGGGCAGCAGGCACATCAGAAAATTGTTGGGCATGACAAGTGTATGAGAGTTTCCTGAGAACCAAGCGCAAGGCTGAGAGGATGGCCAAGTGGGAGGCAACTGGATGATATCCTGCCCAAGAGGGCTGCATGCCTATAGATTCACCTCAGAGGGATTGGTGTTAGAAAGGAGTTGCCAACGGTCATCCAGAGAGTGTGGCCCCTGTATTAGGAAACCACACTGCAGAAATCCCCATGTTGGAGGTGGGGTGGTGGCACTGGGCAGCAGGTCCTGTGAACAACCTACACCGTGCCTCCCACAGCATCAGGACATCTGCTACAGCATAGGGCATGGATGCCAGCCTTACAAGCCATCAGCCATGTGGTTGCTGCCTCCCTTATCCTTGCAATGTCTAAACCTGATCTTACCTCTCCTGGCCTCCACCCCCAACCCGGGAGGAAGATGAAGCAGAACAGGGAAAGGTGATGGAGAAAGAATAGATCAGACTGCCGCCCCCCACACCCACCCCTGGTCACCAATACACAAGTTAACATGCTCTGAGTGAATACAAAAAGCTTTAAATTAAAAGAGACCTTGGAGTTTTAAAAGGGACAGAATTAGGCTTTTGAATGTTTTAAAGGGAACTTACACTGTCAAAAAGAAGTAAAAGGAATTGGACAGCTATGGAATCTGCCCAAGATGTCATCAAGAGGCAAAGAAGGGAAATGAGACAAAGCATGCTGAAGGAAATGGTAAGATAATAACGAAGCCGTTTCCTGTTTATACGCTACAAAATTCAGCCCAAGTAATAAATGTATACTATTTTTTATGTATATATGTAAAAAAGGTGTGTATGTGTGTATATGTATGTGTGTGTAGGTATAAAGGAGATGTATGTATGTATGTATACATACATACCTTTTTAGTCTGTAGCTTTTTGAGGCAAGAGGCTTATTTGTTTATTCTTATACTTTCAGCCACTGGCACACTGTTTATGGTGAGATGAAATGAAGGGCCACCTGGGTAGATACAAACATATTCTGCCTGGCACATCCACAAGTGTCAGACTGTCAGACACAGCAACCCTGGGACCACAGTTTGTTCTCTCTTCCCACAACAGTCGCTTCTAATCAACACTGTGAATCCAGGTGGGATCCTAAGAGGGCCTGGAGTCATTTCATCCTCCCAACTCTACTCGTCTTCCAAAGACCCACAAGAGATGGTATGATAAATCCTATGGCCAGGAACACACACTAATATGTCATTCACCCCCTTTATCTGAGGGTTTCCACCTGTTATCTGTGTCCAAGTGACAAATGCTTTCAATAAGAAAATGGAAACTCCCAAGTCATCTTTTACAAAAATGACTTCTCTGCACAACCAGGCTTGTGTGACGTCCCAGCAGTAAATGCAATTTCTACAGTAGAACTTGAAGGTAAAGTGGGCAGAGAGAAGGAGGCAGCTTTGGAGTATTTTTCTGAGTAGACTAATTAAAGGTATTGTTCAGGTTATCCATTGCTGTGCAGCACACTACCCCAAAATGTAGTAGTTTGAAATGACTATTTTATTTGGCTCATGCATTGTGGATCAAGAATTTAGGAGAGACTGGACTGGGGAGTTGAGCTCTGAACGATGTAACATCAAATGGGGCAGCTGAGGAAGAAGGGTTCACATCCAATATGGTATCTTGGCTTACAGCTCTGAGGTCTGGGCAGGATGCTTGGCAGTTGGTTCTGGAGGATTGTTGGGAGCCCAACTGTGGCTGTCAGCCAGAGAGCTGACACTTGGTCTCTCTGTGTGGTTTGGGCTTCTCACAGCAGGTGGCCAGGTTCCAGAGAAATCATTCCCAACCACGACTGTACCAAAAGGTCCAGGCAGATGCTGTACGGCTTCTTATGACTAATCTCAGAAGTCCCAGAACATAATTTCTGCCACATTCTTTGGGTCAAGCAAAGCAAATCACTAGGGAGCAGAATTAGACTCCATCTCTTAATGACAAGAATAACAAAGCCATTTTAATCTACCACAGGAATGTTGAGATATATTCCACATGAAGGAGGGAACCCCCCCTTCAGCTACTCCTTCCTTCATCTCCTCTTTATGTAAGTATGGTACAGAATGAACATGATAATGAGATAAAAGCCAGGTTTTCCTTATGTCCAGAGTCAACTAACCGCTAACACCTTGAACAATTCAATTAACCTCTCCTTGCATGTCAGGAAAGTTGGGGTTTCCCTAGGTTTCAGTGAAGTCAGGGGTCACATGCTTGTGGAGCAGGGAAGCCAAACCCAGCCCACAGGTTTGTTCAGTGTGAACACTGTTAATATACATGATATACATACATTTATACACAGGTGTATGGGTACATATGTACACATACACACACACATATGAAAGCACATATTTACTTAATTGCCACATTTAAAAACTAAATGATGCTTTATAAAATTCAAAAAATCTAGCAACATTGTATGTGCATTCCAGCATGACAAAAACTACCTGGCATTGAGGGTCGGCTGCCGTCTTTGGGGGGGGCTATCACTCTCTGGTGTTTCTATGTTACTCATGTCTGTCTTAGGCCAGGGCCAGATAGACATCAGAGTTTGCTTCTTGGCCACAAGGTGTAATAGTTAAGAGCACACAGATACTGGCTTTTATGGCATGTATTAAAATCTCAGCTCTGCCATTTATAAGCTATGTAACTTTAGGGAAGTTATTTAACTTCTTCCTGCCTTAGCTTTATTGTCTGTCTAATAAAGATAAAAATAGTGACCTGCCTCACAAGGTTTTCTGAGGATTAAATGAATTTACATATATTATATTAATACACAATTAATATAATATGATAATATATTAATAATATATGTAGAACCGTGCTTAGGATGTGTTATCATTTTCACAGTATTGTAATCATAGTGAGAATCAAATGAAAGGATTGATGTAAAATTACTTTTAAATTGTGTAGGTATCATACACAAGTACTAGATTATTATATTTTTATTACATGTAGTACAGAAGGTTTCTGATAGGTCAGTTTTCTAGCATTCTCTAGAATACTTCCAGGGCAAGAAACTTACCTCCATTTGTGATAATCTTATGACAATTCATTTCATAGTTAATAGTTTTATTTTTAGAAAGTTCTTTCTTAAATTAAGCCTACACAAAAATTGCTGTTATATGGAGATATAACTGAATTTTGTCACTTCTGTGAACTTCCATAGGCCTTATTTTCTGTACATGTCTTTTGGCACTGACTTCTTATTTTCTTACTAAAATAATTTATTTTCTTCAAACATACATCATGTGTCAGACACAATGCAGGGAACCAAAAATGTAACATTAACTAGCACCCACCCAGCTCCCACACAAGAGAAGCTTATAGATCAGTGTACTTGCCGACATATACTGTAGGATGTCACATGCATTAACTGTTTTATTCTTTCCTGCATAAAAGTAATGTCACCTTTTACTTATCCCATTTATTAAGTGATTCCATAAACCTTATGTCAATTGATTTTCGGAAGGATTCTGTGAAATAAACTTTATAATTCTAATTTTAGAGATGAGGAAACTGAGGTCTGTGCAGTGTTCTCTCCACGCCACCTATCTGACCCATCATCTCCAGGCCTAGCTAGAGGGTTGGGTCCCAGAGTACACTTGGAAAAGAAGTTCAAAAGATGAATAAACCAGACCTGGGCCAGCGAGGAACTGAATTTCTGGCCAACACTGTTCCCAAAACTAAGCAGCTAGTTCAGTTCAAAGACAGTGGAGCCTGTTAGAAAACAATTCATCTAGATGGGAAGAGTGTGAGAATGGAGGCCTCCAGGAGGAGCATGTCCAGGAAAACAGGGAAATCATGAGCTGTCTGATATATCTGACTCTACTAAGAAGTCATTTGATTATATGAAGAATTAGTAATAGACATATAGAAAATCTATAGAAAATAGACCAAACTTTAAAATGAGGCAATTATTAAATCTGGAAAAAGAAGAAAGAAACATAACTTATTTACAATATATAGATCAGAAGTAAATGACACTTAGTTGTATTGAATAAACTAAACATATTTATATAACTATATTGGGAGAATGGGAGGAACAAGAGTGTTTGAAGAATGCTTAAACCTTTGCTATAGTTACAAAATAGTAATGACTGAAACAGATAAATCAAGAAATAACAGCATTAGCATATTATTTAGGATTATGCATTCAAGGCCCAGAAGAACGACTAAAAGAGTTGAAAAAGGCTGCCTTTGGGGAGTGTGATTATAGGGCAAAGAGATAAGGATGAGGACGTCATAAGCCCTTTAGAAATGCATTGACTTTTTAACTTCATGCATGTTTCACTTTTATTCACAATAGCCAAATGGTAGAAACAACCCCAAGTGCCCATCGATGGGTGAATGGATAGACAAAATGTGGTATATACATACAATGGAATATTATCCAACCTTTAAAAGAAATTATTATTATTATTATTATTATTATTGTCCACGCAGCATGTGGGAACTTACCCCCATCAGGGATCGAACCTGTGGCTCCTGCAGTAGAAGCATGGAGTCCTAATCACTGGACCACCAGGAAATTCACTTTAAAAGAAAAGAAATTCTGATACATGTTACAACATGAATAAATCGTGAGGATGTTATGCTAAGTGAATCAAGCCAGTCACAAAAAGACAAACAAACACTACATGATTCCACTTACAAGAGCTATATAGAGTAACTCATAGTAAAATTCATAGGAACAGAAAGTAGAAGGGTGTTTGCCAGGAGCTGGGGGTGGGGGGGATGGAGGAATGGTGAATTGTTTAATCTGTATAGAGTCTCAGTTGTTTTTTTGTTTTTGTTTTTGTTTTTGTTTTTTGCGGTACACGGGCCTCTCACTGTTGTGGCCTCTCCCGTTGCGGAGCACAGGCTCTGGACGCGCAGGCTCAGCGGCCATGGCTCATGGGCCCAGCCGCTCCGCCGCACGTGGGATCTTCCCGGACCGGGGCACGAACACGTGTCCCCTGCATCGGCAGGCAGACTCTCAACCACTGCGCCACCAGGGAAGCCCTAGAGTCTCAGTTTTGCAAGATGAAAAAAGTTCTGGAGATAGGTTGCACAACAATGTGAATATACTTAATGCTATTGAACGGTACACCTTAAAATAGTTAATATGGTAATGTTATCTGTACTTTACCACAATTAAAATTTTTTTTTAATTAAAAAACAACAACAAAGACAGTATAGCCTGGTGGTGGAGTCATAACCAGGTGATACACAAATACCAACCAATATGGCATGGGAAGTGAAATAATCAAAATGGACACAGACAGTTAAAAAGTGAAAAAATTTAGGGCTTCCCTGGTGGCGGAGTGGTTGAGAGTCTGCCTGCCGATGCAGGGGACGCGGGTTCATGCCCCGGTATGGGAAGATCCCACATGCCGCGGAGTGGCTGGGCCCGTGAGCCATGGCCACTGAGCCTGCGCGTCCGGAGCCTGTGTTCCGCAATGGG
Source organism: Leucopleurus acutus (assembly GCF_964270905.1). Taxonomy (NCBI): domain Eukaryota; kingdom Metazoa; phylum Chordata; class Mammalia; order Artiodactyla; family Delphinidae; genus Leucopleurus; species Leucopleurus acutus. Next base: position 33,282,110 of record NC_139155.1, read on the forward strand.
AGAGGCCACATCAGTGAGAGGCCCGCGTACTGCAAAAAAAAAAAAAAAAAAAAAGGAAAAAGTGAAAAATTTAGCAACTAGCTACATGCTACTCTACCATATTCAAATCCAAGGTTTGATCTTTTTATCTATTGCATTGTCTCATGCTATGAGTACATAGTATAATTCTGGAGGAAAAGGAAACTATCAACAAAATGAAAAGGCAACCAAAAGAATAGGATAAAATATTTGCAAATCATATATCTGATAAGGGGTTAATATCCAAAATATATAAAGAATTCATACAACTCAATAGTAAAAAATATCTAATTAAAAAATAAGCAGAGGATCTGAACAGACATTTTTTTCCAAAGAAGACATACAGCTGACCAACTGGTACAGAGAAGATGTTCAACATCATTAATCATCAGGGAAATACAAACCAAAACCACAGTAAAACATCACTTCATACCTATTAGAATGGCTATTATCAAAAAGAAAAGAAATAACAAGTGTTGGCAATGATGTGGAAAAAGAGGAACCCTTGTGCCCTGTTGATGAGAATGCAGCCATTATGGAAAACATTATGGAGGGTCCTCAAAAAATTAAAAATAGATCTACTATATGATCCAACAATTCCACTTCTGAGTATTTATTTAAAGAAAGCAAATACACTAACTCGAAAATATATATACACCCTCAGGTTCATTGCAGTGTTATTTACAATAGCCAAGATATAGAAACAACTTAAGTGTCTTTTGGCAGATTAATGTAAAAAAAAAATGTGGTATATATATATATATACAACGGAATATTATTAAGCCATAAAAATGAGGAAATCCTGCCACTTGCGACAACATGAATGGACCTTGAGAGCATGTGCTAAGTGAAATAAGTCAGACAGAGAAAGACATTTGTCCATATGATCTCACTTATATGTGGAATCTAAAACAAACAAACAAAGAAACCAAGCTCATAGATACAGGGAACAGATTGGTAGTTGCCAGCAGCAGGGGGTAGAGGGTGGGCCAAATGGGTGAAGGGAGTCAAAAGTTACAAACTTGCAATTATAAAATAAATAAGCCATGGGGATATCATGTACAGCAGCAGTCCCGAATCCCAGGGCCATCGATGCCTACCAGTCTGCAGCCTGTTTAGGAATTGGGCTGCACAGCAGGAGGTCAGTGACCATCAAGTGAGCGAAGCTTCATCTGCCGCTCCCCATCACTCGCATTACTGCCTGAATCATCCCCCGCCCCCCACCGTCCGTGGAAAAATTGTTTTCCACAAAACTGGTCCCTGGTGCCAAAAATGTTGGGGACTGTTGATGTACAGCATGGTGACTGTAGTTAGTTAATAATACTGTATTACATCTTTGAAAGTTGTTAAGAAGAGTAGATTTTAAAAGTTCTCATCACAAGAAAAAAAATTCTCTGGCTGTATATGGTGATGGATGTAGGCTAGATTTGTTGTAGTGATCATTTTGCAATGTATACAAATGTTGAATCATTATGGTGTACACCTGAAACTAATATACTGTTGTATGTCAATTATACCTCAATTAAAAGAAAAAAAAAAAGACACCCTCCAAAAAAAAAAAAAAATGGTCACTGAGATTTTTTCCAGCCTGCTCCAGGTTGGAAATCCCCTTAGTTTCCAAATTACTAAACAAAGTTGGGATCAGCCCCTTAGGACTTTCCCCAATAAGCTCTCCAGGTTGTCATCAACTGAATTCACTCTCTAATGAAATAAAACTTAAAAAGTATACAAACAACAAGATGGTGAGCACTAAGTCTTGAGTTCTCTAAAGTATAAATCAGAAAAATAATACTGCCTAAAACAGTTAGCTTCAGCAGGATACAGCACTGAAGGGCACTGCATAGGCTGAAGAATTTTTTTAAAGAGATATCTTCAAAACTGGGAGGTGAGAGCAACAGAGACATATCTTTGAAATTGACTCTTCTATCTAAAGAAAGCCTCAAGTGCAGATTTGGCTTTCTCTTTCTGCAGGCTCCTTTCAGAATTATAAAGTGGAAAGACCACTGCACTGGGAAGTCCAGAGTCTTGGATTTAGTGGTTCTTGTGTTAACTAGCTGAGTGGGCCCAATGCAGCCCTTTCATCTTTGTGAACCTCAGCATTTACAACTGTAAAATAAAGAGAATGGTTAGGATGGTCTCTCAGTACCCTTTTAGCTCTAAGGTTCTTTGAATCAATAAGTCTATTCCCCTGTAGTGTCTAAGAGTTTTATCATTAGCTAAACTTGGTGACAACTTCTGAGACACTGCTCAGTAGAGGGAAGAACAGGAGTGGGAGGTGAGGCCAGTTGGTTCAGAAAGTATTCTCCCTGTATTTTAGGGCATGGGAGGGGCTGTTACTGATATCATGAACACTGATTGGTGACTATACACACACTTTGGGGATCAAGGTGCCTAGCAGACTGATATCCAGTTAAAGGAAAAGGGGAAAAGACAATCTACCCTCAGTCAATGGGGCACTGGGAAGAAGGAGGGATTGGAGAAGCTAACAGACTGCAAGAGCTCATGAAGATGTAGAGTATTCAAAAGAGCCAAGTCATTCATTCATTTCTTCATTCGTTCTTCCAAGAGATATTTATTTAGTCCTTCTATGCAAAAATAATTTAAAACAATGCTGAAAATATGTCTCTATTTGAATTTGCTTTACAATTTAAAATACAGTTTTATTTTATGTTTCATCTGATATTAACTCTATGGGATATAAACTCTTGCTTATGACAGGAGCAAAGTTAGAGAGGTTGAGTTTAACAAATGTCACAGAGCTAATTCACTGAAAAGTCGGGATTAAAATTCAAGTTTTCTCATTTCTGCTCTTATATTCCTCCTGTTAAATCACAGACACACTGTCTACTCCTACAAGTTCCTACTTTTGCCTTGTCAAGTGGATAGCCTTGGGCCCCACGATGCCAATACCCCTCTTGGGGATGAGGGCGGGCCGCCCACCCCATAATATGCCTCAAAGGCGTATTGATTATTTTGAATTAAAGTTACTTAAGAAACAGCCAACACAAGAGGGACACTCTGACGCTCCTCTCTGTCTCCCTGAAAGCAGGAAATAAATCTCCCCTGTGAAAGGTGAATTCCCTGCATCTGGAGCTAAAAGGACACCCTCGTCACTAGAATAGGGAATTCAGGCCGAGAAATCTATATGAACAAAACATGTTACTTTTTAAATTTACTACCTCAAGCCCAAACTCGATTTAGATGATACACTAATCGTAACACCTCAAACCTAAGTTTATTTGTCCTGTGAATTCCTCACACATTTATTATTTCTTCGTCCAAAAAGTATAAATGCTGCCAGCTTTGGCCACTTCTTGGGCCCCATTTCTATGAGACCTCTGTGTGCACAAAATAATTTTTTTTTCTTTTTCTCCTGTTAATCTGTCTTATGTCAATTTTATTATTAGTCTAGCCACAAGACCTCAAGAGGAATAGAGGAAGAAATATCCCCCTCCCCAACACCCCTTTTCCTTCATTTGGCTCCTTGTGAACAAAGAACTAAAAATAAAAAGTCCTATAAGAGTTTAAATTTTGTCCAATAGGAAGTAGGAATGTGCATTTTCTTCCCAAGAGGCAATGCATTGGTAGCCCTGAACTATAGGTAAAGATGTTGAAGGTGGGCTACTGGCTCTGACACTGGCTTTATATTAACTTCTCTGGACCTCAGGCCTACACCTGCCAAACAGGTGACAACATCTGCCTTCTAGTATCAAATCAGGTAGAATATGTAGAAACCCCTTGAAGACAAGAAGGGAAGCTGTAACTGTGGTGTGGTTATTATGGTTATTAAATGTATGATTGGGGGAATAGATCATAGCCAATGCTGGCTTGACTTCAGGCTTGGAGATCCAGCAAATCCAGAGGAGAGGGATTGGACACAATTTCTAAACAAAGGAGCAAAGTCCATAAGCGGCTCAGTGCTTAGAAAATAAGGAACAGTTGGTCTCACAGCTTGACCCAGCAGGAGATTTGGCACAGATCCTCAGATCATCATGCTCTGACTGGTGAATCAAGTGGGCCTCACCAGGGGCTGGACATTAGCCTCCTTCTGGCTAGAGAGAAGCAGGGGAAGTTGTGACCACCTGTCCTGCTCCGGATGTCACTACTTCTTGCAGATTTTCCTGCAAAAGCAAACAGAGTCCAAGCCAGGTCCTTGTCAAAACTGCAAAGCAAAAGACCTCTGTTTGCCTCATTTCTTCTTCAATCTTCCCATACCCTCACCTCATGGTGTCCCTCCAGTGGCCCCCAGAGTGCACACCCATGACCTTGTGGCCCTCAAAGCCAGTCTGTGGAGACAGCACACTGTGGTACAAACACCTCTCCTCTTAACCTCCAAATTCATTGAAAGTGAACTGCCCCTTTCTTGTCTTGCTCTCAGCAAGTAGTCAGTTGGAAATCAGAGCCAATCAGTAGCTCACATGGAAGAGATTATAAAACATGACCAAAGTTAAAAGTAAGTCCTCTCAAGAATAATAGCATGTTAATAATAGGCTCTTATATTCAGAAAGTATTAGAATCTCTACAGGGAGAGGGGAAAGATGGCGGAAGAGTAAGACGTGGAGATCACCTTCCTCCCCACAGATAAATCAGAAATACATCTACACGTGGAACTCCTACAGAACACCTACTGAACGCTGGCAGAAGACCTCAGACCTCCCAAAAGGCAAGAAACTCCCCCACATACCTGGGTAGGGCAAAAGAATAAACAGAGACAAAAGAATAGGGACGGGACCTGCACCAGTGGGAGGGAGCCGTGAAGGAGGAAAGATTTCCACACAGTAGAAGCCCCTTGGCAGGCGGAGACTGCGGGTGGCGGAGGGGGGGAGCTTCGGCGCCGCGGAGGAGAGTGCAGCAACAGGGGTGCAGAGAGCAAAGCGGAGAGATTTCCGCACAGAGGATCGGTGCCAACCAGCGGCTTGTCTGCTCACCCGCCGGGGCGGGCGGGGCTGGGAGCTGAGGCTTGGGCCTCGGTCGGAGCGCAGGGAGAGGACTGGGGTTGGCGGCGTGAACACAGCCTGAAGGGATTAATGCACCACGGCTAGCCAGGAGGGAGTCCGGGAAAAAGTCGGACCTGCCGAAGAGGCAAGAGACTTTTTCTTCCCTCTTTGTTTCCTGGTGCGTGAGGAGAGGGGATTAAGAGCGCTGCTTAAAGGAGCTCCAGAGACAGGCGCGAACCGCGGCTAACAGCGCGGACCCCAGAGTCGGGCATGAGACGCTAAGGCTGCTGCTGCAGCCACCAAGAAGCCTGTGTGCGAGCACGGGTCACTATCCACACCTCCCTTCCGGGAAGCCTGTGCAGCCCGCCACTGCCAGGGTCCCGGGATCCAGGGACAACTTCCCTGGGAGAACGCACAGTGCGCCTCAGGCTGGTGCAACGTCATAACGGCCTCTGCCGCCGCAGGCTCACCCCGCACAACGTACCCCTCACTCCCCCCGGCCTGAGTGAGCCAGAGCCCCCAAATCAGCGGCTCCTTTAACCCCGTCCTGTCTGAGCGAAGAACAGATGCCCTCAGGCGACCTACACGCAGAGGCAGGGCCGAAACCAAAGCTGAACCCCGGGAGTTGTGCGAACAAAGAAGAGAAAGGGAAATCTCTCCCAGCAGCCTCAGGAGCAGCGGACTAGATCTCCATAATCAACTTGATGTACCCTGTATCTGTGGAGTACCTGAATAGACAACGAATCATCCCAAATTGAGGAGGTGGACTTTGAGAGCAAGATTTAATATTTTTCGCCTTTTCCTCTTTTTGTGAGTTTGTATGTGTATGCTTGTGTGTGAGATTTTGTGTGTGTAGCTTTGCTTTCACCATTTGCCCTAGGGTTCAATCCGTCAGATTTTGTTTTGTTTTGTTTTTTACTTAAAAAAAAACTTTTTTTCTTAATAATTTTTTTTATTTTAATAACTTTATTGTATTTTACCTTACTTTATTTTATTTTCCTTTATACTCTTTCTTTCTTTCTTTCTACTTTTTCTCTTTTATTCTGAGCCTTGTGGATGAAAGGCTCTTGGTGCTGCAGCCAGGAGTCACTGCTGTGCCTCTGAGGTGGGAGAGCCAACTTCAGGACACTGGTCCACAAGAGACCTCCCAGCTCCACATAATATCAAATGGCGAGAATCTCCCAGAGATCTCTATCTCAACACCAACACCCAGCTTCACTCAACGACCAGCAAGCTACAGTGCTGGACACCCTATGCCAAACAACTAGCAAGACAGGAATACAAGCCCACCCATTAACAGAGAGGCTGCCTAAAATCATAATAAGTCCACAGACACCCCCAAAACACACCAAAAGACATGGACCTGCCCACCAAAAAGACAAGATCCAGCCTCATCCACCAGAACACAGGCACTAGTCCCCTCCACCAGGAAGCCTACACAACCCACTGAACCAAGATGGACTTAATTCATATTTATAGGACACTCCATCCAAAAACAACAGATTACACATTTTTCTCAAGTGCTCATGGAACATTCTCCAGGATAGATCATATCTTGGGTCACAAATCAAGCCTTGGTAAATTTAAGAAAATTGAAATTGTATCAAGTATCTTTTCTGACCACAATACTATGAGACTAGATATCCATTACAGGAAAGGATCTGTAAAAAATACAAACACATGGAGGCTAAACAATACACTACTTAATAACGAAGTGATCACTGAGGAAATCAAAGAGGAAATTTAAAAATACCTAGAAACAAATGACAATGGAGACAAGATGACCTAAAACCTATGGGATGCAGCAAATGCAGTTCTAAGAGGGAAGTTTATAGCAATACAATCCTACCTTAGTTAACAGGAAACATCTTGAATAAACAACTGAACATTGCACCTAAAGCAATTAGAAAAAGAAGAACCAAAAAACCCCAAAGTTAGCAGAAGGAAAGAAATCATAAAGATCAGATCAGAAATAAATGAAAAAGAAATGAAGGAAATGATAGCAAAGATCAATAAAACTAAAAGCTGTTTTTTTGAGAAGATAAACAAAATTGATAAACCATTAGCCAGACTCATCAAGAAAAAAAAGGAGAAGACTCAAATCAATAGATTCAGAAATGAAAAAGGAGAGGTAACAACTGACACTGCAGAATACAACAGATCATGAGAGATTACTACAAGCAACTCTATGCCAATAAAATGGAAAACATGGAAGAAATGGACTGCCAAGACTGAATCAGGAAGAAATAGAAAATATGAACAGACCAATCACAAGCACTGAAATTGAAACTGTGATTAAAAATTTTCCAACAAATAAAAGCCCAGGACCAGATGGCTTCACAGGTGAATTCCATCAAACATTTACAGAAGAGCTAACACCTATCCTTCTCAAACTTCCAAAATAGAGCAGAGGGAGGAAAACTCCCAAACTCATTCTACAAGGCCACCATCACCCTGATACCAAAACCAGACCAAGATGTCACAAAGAAAGAAAACTACAGGCCAATGTCACTGATGAACATAGATGCAAAAATCCTCAACAAAATACTAGCAAACAGAATCCAACAGCACATTAAAAGGATCATACACCATGATCAAGTGGGGGTTATCCCAGGAATGCAAGGATTCTTATATATACACAAATCAATCAATGTGATACACCACATTAACAAACTGAAGGATAAACACCATGTGATCATCTCAATAGATGCAGAAAAAGCTTTTGACAAAATTCAACACCAAGTTATGATAAAAAATGCTCCAGAAAGTAGACATAGAGGAAACTTATCTCAACATAATAAAGGCCATATATGACAAACCCACAGCCAACAACATCCTCAATGGTGAAAAACTGAAAGCATTTCCATCAAGATCAGGAACAAGACAAGGTTGCCCACTCTCACCACTCTTATTCAACATACTTTTGGAAGTTTTAGCCACAGCAATCAGAGAAGAAAAGGAAATAAAAGGAATCCAAATCAGAAAAGAAGAAGTAAGGCTGTCACTGTTTGCAGATAACATGATACTATACATAGAGAATCCTAAAGATACTACCAGAAAACTACTAGAGCTAATCAATGAATTTGGTGAAGTAGCAGGATACAAAATTAAGGCACAGAAATCTCTGGCATTCCTATACACTAATGATGAGAAATCTGAAACTGAAGTCAAGAAAACACTCTCATTTACCATTGCAACAAAAAGAATAAAATATCTAGGAATAAACCTACCTAAGGAGACAAAAGACCTGTATGCAGAAAATTATAAGACACTGATGAAAGAAATTAATGATACAAATAGATGGAGAGATATACCCTGTTCTTGGATTGGAAGAATCAACATTGTGAAAATGACTCTACTACCCAAAGCAGTCTACAGATTCAGTGCAAACCCTATCAAACTACCACTGGAATTTTTCACAGAACTAGAACAAAAAATTTCACAATTTGTGTGGAAACACAAAAAACCCCGAATAGCAAAAGCAATCTTGAGAACGAAAAACGGAGCTGGAGGAATCAGGCTCCCTGACTTCAGACTATACTACAAAGCTACAGTAATCAAGACAGTATGGTACTGGCACAAAAACAGAAAGATAGATCAATGGAACAGGATAGAAAGCCCAGAGATAAACCCATGCACATATGGTCACCTTATCTTTGATAAAGGAGGCAGGAATGTATAGTGGACAAAGGACAGCCTACTCAATAAGTGGTGCTGGAAAAACTGGTCAGGTACATGTAAAAGTATGAGATTACATCACTCCCTAACACCATGCACAAAAATAAGCTCAAAATGGATTAAAGACCTAAATGTAAGGCCAGACACTATCAAACTCTTAGAGGAAAACATAGGCAGAACATTCTATTACATAAATCCCAGCAGGATCCTTTTTGACTCACCTCCTAGGGAAATGGAAATAAAAACAAAAATAAACAAATGGGACCTAATGAAACTTCAAAGCTTTTGCACAACAAAGGAAACCATAAACAAGACCAAAAGACAGCCCTCAGAATGGGAGAAAATATTTGCAAATGAAGCAACCGACAAAGGATTAATCTCCAAAATTTACAAGCAGCTCAATAACAAAAAAACAAACAACCCAATCCAAAAATGGGCAGAAGACCTAAATAGACATTTCTCCAAAGAAGATATACAGACTGCCAACAAACACATGAAAGAATTCTCAACATCATTAATCATTAGAGAAATGCAAATCAAAACTACAATGAGATATCATCTCACACCAGTCAGAATGGCCATCATCAAAAAATCTATAAACAATAAATGCTGGAGAAGGTGTGGAGAAAAAGGAACACTCTTGCACTGGTGGTGGGAATGTGAATTGGTACAGCCACTGTGGAGAACAGTATAGAGGTTCCTTGAAAAACTGCAAATAGAGCTACCATATGACCCAGCGGTCCCACTGCTGGGCATATACCCTGAGAAAACCATAGTTCAAAAAGAGTCATGTACCAAAATGTTCATTACAGCTCTATTTACAATAGCCCAGAGATGGAAACAACCTAAGTGTCCATCATTGGATGAATGGATAAAGAAGATGTGGCACATATATACAATGGAATATTACTCAGCCATAAAAAGAAAGGAAATTGAGCTATTTGTAATGAGTTGGATGGACCTAGAGTCTGTCATACGGAATGAAGTAAGTCAGAAAGAGAAAGATAAATACAGTATGCTAACACATATGTATGGAATTTAAGAAAAAAAAATGTCATGAAGAACCTAGGGGTAAGACAGGAATAAAGACACAGACCTACTAGAGAATGGACTTGAGGATATGGGGAGGGGGAAGGGTAAGCTGTGACAAAGTGAGAGAGTGGCATGGACATATACCTACTACCAAATGTAAAACAGATAGCTAGTGGGAAGCAGCCGCATAGCATAGGGAGATCAGCTCGGTACTTTGTGACCACCTAGAGGGGTTGGATAGGGAGGGTGGGAGGGAGGGAGACGCAAGAGGGAAGAGATATGGGAACATATGTATATGTAAAACTGATTCACTTTGTTATAAAGCAGAAACTAACACACCATTGTAAAGCAATTATACTCCAATAACAATGTAAAAAAATTAAAAAAATAAAAATAAAAAAATAATAGTCTCTTAAATAATTTTCCCAAAAGAAAGAAATAATGAATGCCAAATGGATTATCACCAAGAAAATCAATGGTATTACAGGGTGGATCTCTTAAGGCTAATTAGTGGAAGAATTCTATTTACTCACCACCATTTCTTGGTCCTGATAAAGTTCCCCTTAAAAAGTAGAATCATTGCACAACAACCAAAAAACAAATATGAAGCACATATAACAAAACATTAGCTTTTGTCAATTCCAAATGATGAGTAGATGGAGGTTTTAATTCTCTGTTATTGTTGTTTTAATTTAAAAAATAAACAAAACAGGGGCTTCCCTGGTGGCGCAGTGGTTGAGAGTCCGCCTGCCGATGCAGGGGACACGGGTTCGTGTCCCGGTCCTGGAGGATCCCACGTGCCACGGAGCGGCTGGGCCCGTGAGCCATGGCCGCTGAGCCTGCGCGTCCGGAGCCTATGCTCCACAACGGGAGAGGCCACAACAGTGAGAGGCCCGTGTACCACTAAAAAAAAAAAAAAAAAAGCAAAACAGGCTCTGGGAACATCAGGTGAGTAGTGCAATGTTAGTAACACAAGTTGCTGTATGGCTGATGTCTGTTCAGGGCTCAGAGTAACACATGTAACAAGTCTGAATGAGCATCTAGAGTAATCCCTTTTAACAAATTCAAAAACCAAGACATGATGTCTTTATCTTGATCCTTAGAGACTTCACTGTCCCTAGGAATATCATGTCCTCTAGAAGACACCTGAGGGCTTGAAACTGGCCTAATTGCTCTGACCTTGGCACTTAATCTATATCTTCTCTACATCATGATCCATACTTGACAGACACCCAAAGATGAATCCTGTAGTGGGCATGTGTTTTCTTTTGTACACCCGACATCTCTTCTTTAGGTGAATCATCTCATCCCCATTTTATGTGATTCGAATCTGAATAAGTTCACATCCTCCCAGAAGTAGACAGCAAGTCGGGATTAGAAAGCAAGAGGTTTATTGGAGGAAATACTTGTGAAAGACGAAGAAGGAGACAGTAGAAATAGGCAGGGAGAAACTTCGTGTAGACCATGATGGAGGTTTGACATCTATAAAAGGAGAAAGGGAATGAAGAATTGGGTAGAAGGACATCAGACTACAGTGCAGTTCTGAGAGAGTCTCAGCCAGGCCAATGTGGAGTGGGGGGAGGGGGGTCTCTGAACTCAGTAAAGCCCATTAGAGGAGTCCCTCAGGAGACAGAAATGGTCTGGTTTGAGTATTCCCACTGTGCTTGGTCATTGGCTGGGAGCAGCCCAGTGAAAATGTGGCCTGGTGTAATTCAGAGATGTGGTAACTAGAGGCAGTCAATCAGCTTCTGCTCCCAACAGCAAGTTCTAGAGAAGAGAGATGTAGTAGGACTGTCAATCATATAACCCAGCACACCAAGAAAGGGACAGAATGATCCAAGCAAGACCAGTTAGAGCTCATCTCTGGAGTTGATATACAGACATTAAAAGGAGGCAGCTCTCTTTTCCACTGGGGAATCTGAAGTATGTGAATCCAGACCTGCCAACTTCCCTTGGCACATATGTGAAGCCAAACTTCATCAAGGAGAATATAAGATCAAACCACAGGAGGAAACAAAATTCAAACTGTGGAGCCCCGAAGCCTGGAGCCATTAAATACCTTCCTTTTATTTTTCCTTATTCCTTTATATTTCCTTATTGAGTTGTACTTCTGGTACAATTAAAAGAGTGCTTTGCCTAATACCTGCATGTTTTCCCTGCAATTATCATAATATATCAGAGTATGAAAGGCCCTTACAGGTAATCCCCTGGTGGTCCAGTGGTTAGGACTCTGTGCTTCCACTGCAGGGAGCCCGGGTTCTATCCCTGGTCGGGGATCCCGCAAGCCACACAGTGTGGACAAAAAAAAAAGAAAAGGACCCTTATCCTCATTAGACACTTTATAATTTAAAATATTAGTAGAAGAAAGCAGAATGCAACTAGTATCATTGCAACTAATTAAAATTAATAGAAAAAAGTATGAGTTAATGATGATCCAGGTTATGGGGCTTGAGATCTAAGACAACATGGCAGGGACCAAGATGAAGGACACTGTGACCAAAAGTCTAGGCTAAATGAGTGATGAGATGATGAACAATTGTCTGAGGACAGATGCTAAGCTCAGGGCCAATTATTCCAAGACAAAGGGGAACAGGTGTAATGGGCAGAACCAGGAAGGACTGGGGGGATCAGGAAGAGGTCAAATTTCTAGAAAAGGGATTCATGTTATAAGGGAAAATAGTATAAATTGCCAATACAATGACAATTCTATGAAGAATTTTTTTTTTCTTTGAAGGATGGAGTAGAAAGCATTGTAAAACATGACTCAGTACCAAGAACTCCTGATTCTTTCACTAACCAGTTTTGTGACTTTAGGCAAGACATTTCACCTTTCTGGGCCACAGTAATATGATAACAGGGGTGGTCTAGACCAGTCGACATATATTTACCTTGTTTTGGGTCAAGTACTGTGCTAAACATAGGACATTCAGTGATGGGGAAAAACAAAACAAAACAAAACAAAACAGATTCTTCCCTGTTCTCCTGGAACTTAGGTCTAGGGTAGTGATTTTTAAACATTTTGACATGACCCACTGTAAGACATGTATAAATATATTTTAAATCAAACACTCTGTGTGTGTGTGTGTGTGTGTGTGTGTATGTGTGTGTGTTTATGTGAGTAAAAATTATTTTCATGAAACAGTATCTAATCTTGTTATATGAATTGCCCTATGCTATTTAGGTTCAGTTCCATTTTAATTTTTTTAATGCTGTTAAATTGATTTCATGCCTAACTAAAGGGTTATGACCAATCATTTAAAAAACATAATTCTAGAGGATATCCTCTAAGCTTTCTTTGCAGCCTTTTAATTCAACGATTCCATCACTGTAGGATTTCATTCAGTTCTCAAGCTTTTCCAAGAAAGTGATCATTACTTAATCTATGCTTAATGTTGGGTCCTTTGTAATCATGTGAACAGTCAAACTGGCCTTCCAAATCTAGAAAAATCCACATACAGAGTAATTTTGGCCACAGCACACATTACTTCTAACACATCCTGTCTACTAACTTCCATGAAATTCCTGATGCTGAATAGCTTTGAAATGTCCTTGTCCTTTTCCCCAAATTTTATGCTCTTTTTGTCATTAGACAAATTCCACTTTCTCTAATACCTCAACTTCACAGAACAAACCACTGCCCACAATAGAAGGTATATTCAAGAACAACATACCCGCCAGGTATTTCCAAGAGGATGCCATTCCTCCCTTGTCATTTTGCCCCTGGTAGGCTGGCTTTATCTAAGAACACAGTATTTGCACCAAAGGCATTCTTCTGGCAAAGGAAAGTTACTTTTGAAATAGAGCTGTTCACTGGAATGAAAAAAATGCACTTTCTGATAAAGAAATCATACTTTTTCTGGTTTTATGAAGAGCAAATTGGCCCAAAGATGATGCTTCATTTCTGTGTTTGGTTGGTTACTTGTCAGTTTTCAAAGAGGAGAAGGAAATTTCCTAAGGTAGAGAAGGCAAGGAATTTTTTAAATGTGTGTTATTAAGAATGTGACCTGCCCAGGTCTAAGAGGCTGTAACTCTCACCTTTCCTTAATTAAACAGTGTGTGGTCTGATGAAAATACCATGGAATCAGAGTCAGAAGATAAGAATTTCAGTCTGGTTTCTCTTATATGCAGGTTGATACAAATGATAACCGAAAACCTACACTCCCCATAGAGGAATTTACAAAATAACAACATGAAATAATAAAAGATCATAGTTAGGTAGAGCAAAGGGTTTATGTAAGAACTGCATAGTAAATATGAAATTTCTACCACATAGGAACTCCCCAAATGTCAGGCACCTCTTGCCATACATGTCACACAGGTGACCTGCCAACTAACAGAGAAGTAGGAGGTCACACAGCCTGGGGGTGTGCGAAAGCATCATGTTGAAGGCTTGAGGTGATCCCAGGTGATCCCAGATAGGATTTCCAGAGTCCATGAGAAGAGGACTCTGGTGACTATCTCATTATAGAAATAGTAAAAAAGAAAACAAACAACAACTACAAAAAACTCAGTTTATGTAAAATATAATAGTGTGAATCCCACATTGGCTTTTGAACTCTGATCTTGTCTGGGTTCCATTTTGTATGAATCTCAATCTCTTTATGTATTAAAAAAAGGTTAACATTGCTTACCATACCTATATAATCTCCTTGTTTTATAAAAAGAGATGATTAAGGTAAAAGAATTTTATGCAATTTAAAGTAACTTAGAAACAAAAACTAATAATATTCATTCCACAAATGTGTATCAAGAGCCTGGGCTAGGGTCTAGGAACATGATCCTGAGTAGTCTGGCTGCTTTCCACCAACTGCTTGCAATGAAGTTAAATGGTGGGAGAGACCTAGGTAAGGGTTCACAAAAGAGGTGATGTATAAGCAGCAAGTATAAGATAAAAAGTAGCTCACCAGTCACAGAATGTAGCAGGGTTGAGAGAAGCACGGCTAGGGGAGAAAATAAGACCTGAGAGAAAATAAGATTCCCAAAGGAGAAACAGTATGAGCAGAGACATGTAGTTGGTTCAGTTTGATCAAATGTATATGCCTTGAACTGGGGACCCAAGATGAATGTGACATAAGTTTTGTCCCTCTAGATAAAGTCAATGTAATATGGTACATTCCATGAGAGAGGCATGTCCAGAGTGCTGGTGGGGAGCCAATCAATGCATAAGAAGTGAGCCAGGTGTCATGGGAGGTGTTGATCACCTCAGACCAGAAAACCAGCTTGTATGTGTGCAGGAGGGCATGTGAAATCATGTAGCAGGCAGGAGGAAAAAAATGGCCAGTTTGGGGGAGAGCAAAGAACCCCAAGCTATCTATTTTATGCTAGTGGTGATGGTTTGCACATGGCTTTCAATAGAGAGCTAATGAGTTTATTCTTTATTCTATGCATGGTGGGGCACAGAATACTCTTCTGAGCACAGAAGTAATAGTCTGCTATTATAACTCTGGCAGCAGTGAGCTGGACATACCAAGGTGAAGAAGAACCAGAGGCAGAGAAGACTGATTAATAAACCAGGCCTGAAATGGTGATGGGCCAGACAAAAAGAGTGGCAGGGGAAAGAATCAGACATATTTTTCTCATCTATCAGATGTAGATGGAGTTACTTTCATAGTATCAGTTGGAGGTATTAACTAAGATGGATTTATTTCATTTTAAAACTGATACCAGGCAATTTTCTGCTGTTGATTTCAGCATACATTAAAAAGATCGACAACAGAGGCTTTAAGCCCAGCCCTGAATTGGATCGATGAGGACACTGAGGCAAGAAAATAGTGAGGACTGTCCTGAATCAGCCAGTCTTGGTAGCAGATAAGGGAGAAAAGCCCCACTCCTGTGACTCTAGTGCACCTCTTGTCACATTTCACCCTAGAAACCACCACCCATTAGCATCCAGAGAGACCAAGATACAGAGGGAGGGTGTGCGCCTGATAGGGATGGTGGCAGCTCTCAGTTCTTGGCTCTCTTGGTTGCTCCAGGTGAGAGGTACAAATCCTTCACCACTCAGGCTCAGCCCTCCCACATCACACATTCACTGACAAATGCTCACTGAACCCTGCTAAGAAAGAGTCCTGCTGCTAGATGCTGGGAATGCAGAGACAAATAAATCCCAGGACTGTGACAGGTCTAAAATGAGTTTTTATCAAGGTGGGAAGCACTTTGCTAAGGTGGACAGCATGGACCCACTGGCTAGTGGAGTCTGGAATTACTTTGGCTCTTTTTAAGTCTGGAATGCTATCCATGGCACCAGTGCCAACTCCATGTGTTCACTGAAGTTGAAGCATTGATTTGAACCTCAGTCTCCCTTGGCTGAGATCCCTCAAAGCCTGCCTTGTCAACTTCTCTCCCTGGCAGCCAGGCCATATCCCTGAAATCTTTAGCCACTGCCTGGGATGCTGCTTGCAGCCAGACAGACAGCCCACCATGGGTCTGACTTCCAGCCTTCCTTAGGCTCAGCGACCCTCACTGTTATGTTTCACCCATATCAGAATCTTGGATTCTGCTTGAATTAAATCTCAATTTGCCATACATTCGTATCCAAGCATTTCACTCCAGGAGGATTCCTTAGGGGTTAACTTGGTCCCTTAGTCCTAACACAGTCTGATCCAAGATACTCCTCTTCACGTGCTCCATGCAGCAATCCAGAAATGGCTTCCAGCAAAACTGCCTGAGAAAGGACAAAAGCAACAGTTATGGAAGACAGCATTTCCCAGGAAACCCAGAATAAAATGGGGCTCCCCTGGGTACTGGCAATAAAGTACCAGGAAGTAGAAGAACAGAAAGGGCAGGTGCTGTGAGAAGTGCTGAGCCCTGAGACAAGCAAAACCCAGAGAAGTGGTTGTTTAGACACTGCTTCATTTTACCTGGAGTTTATTTAATCTGGGCTCAGCTGTCTCAGTTAAATTGTTTGGGTTATTTATATGAAAGTATTGAGCTGTTGTGGTTATTCTCCACCTACGGCTACCAGGTTTATTCGTGTTCCAACCTATCACTATGGTTCTCAGAGAAAGATGAAAAGTAAAAGAGAAATAAACCACCCAGAACCATAAATGTGAGACTCCTCCCTCCTCTAATGAGCCGCCACAGCCAAACAAATGATGCTTTCTGAAACTGCACACATATTACCGTAGCCATGGAAACAAACTTAGCAACAAAGAAACCTTGACCTTTCCCCATCTGTTTAGAATCTTCACAATGACACATTAATTTCAACATAGGAAAACAAAAAAAGAAGAGCATAAATGTTACCTTTTCTCTAATTTCCAGGCAGCAACCATCCCAGTGTGGATAAAATTCCTAGATGAGGAAGGAATGATGCAGTTAGTTTAAGCCCAGCACCCTGAGGAGGAACCCCAGTAACATTTTACTGGCAGTAAGCAAGATGACTCAAATATGCTCTGCAGCTTACAAAGAGACTCCAGGAAGGGCTCAAAAACTGGACCAGAGATGGACAGCTACAAGAACAAACAGTAGCCAGTGTAAATATTCCCAAGAAACAATAATGGAGATCTCCAAAAACTAATATTCTGTGAGAGTTAAAGCTTTCTTTCCAGGCAGCTATTGTTAGCAGCTAAAAGCTGAAGACAGTTGAAACAGATTCAGTCCAATTCTATTCAATCCAATAAGCATTTAAGGAGGCTGTCTCTGTTTCCATTGATAGATAAGAATTGGGTATAGAAGAGTATACAACACAGATGTTGTCACTAAACTAGTACATTTTTTGTAAATACAGAGATATTAACTAACTTAAATCAATTACAAAAACTCTGTGAAAGGTGAGATAGATGTTGCAGAAGTAATAAGGGAAGGTGTCTGCATAAGGTGTCACTAAAGCTAAATTTGAAGGTATCAGAATATTTTTCAATAAATTCACTGTCATATGAATTCATAGAGATGAGTCAAAGATGTATTTAACACTTTAATGAAGAACCAGCAGATGGCAAAGCTGATTTGAAAGAGGAGTTGAGAAAATGAGGTGGGGAGGGATAAATCAGAAGCCTGGGATGAACACACACACTACTATATTTTAAATATATAACCAACAAGGACCTGGTGTATAGCACAGGGAACTCTACTCAATATTCTGTGATAACCTATATGAGAAAAGAATCTAAAAAAGAATGAATATATGTACATGTATAACTGAATCACTGTACTGTACACCTGAAATTAACACAACATTGTAAATCAACTATACTCAAACAAAATAAAATAAAAAATAAAATTCTATTCAAGTAAAAAAATAAATTAAAAATTTAAAATAAACTAGTTCCCTAAAGGCTAAATGAAATTGAACATATAATGTACTCACCTCCTCGGATGCTTCACCATTTCATACATGTTTAAGATGAAAACAGAAATAAAACTGCTCTTAGTTTTCACACACACACACACACAAAAACTGATATATGTCAGTGGAAAAAAAAAGAATAAAAGAACAAACTTAGGGCTTCCCTGGTGGCGCAGTGGTTGACAGTCTGCCTGCCGATGCAGGGGACACGGGTTTGTGACCTGGTCCGGGAGGATCCCACATGCCACGGAGCGGCTGGGCCCGTGAGCCATGGCCGCTGAGCCAGCGCGTCCGGAGCCTGTGCTCCGCAACGGGAGAGGTCACAACAGTGAGAGGCCCGCGTACCGCAAAAAAAAAAAAAAAAAAAAAAAATGCTCCAGTTTGACATTGAAAGGGCATGCAGGATTCTTTCTGCCTTATTTCAAGTTTCGGATAATTCTCCTTAACAAAGGCAGACTATAAGTAGAGAGCAGTAGTGGAAACAAACATCATTAAAACTGAAGGAAGAGCTGGGATGACAGTTTCATACACTCAAGTGTACTATTAGGAGAAAAACAACACTCAGCTATGGACTGAATAAGAGAAGATAAGGTTCATTTGCAATCTAAGAAATATAGGATTGAGCAGATAATTTTTACAGGATTAGAAATATGTTGAGAATCAATTTTTTTTTTCTATTTGCTCAAAAGCCTTGTGCGTAGGCTACAAACAGATTAATAATGTGGTAGGAAATCACTTTTGAGAATTACTGATTCCATGGAAAAAATAAATCAAGAGCTACATACGAAAAGGAATTTGATTTATTTGGTGCCGTTTTCCTTAGAGAAATATAAAATGCTCAATATTTGCTATTTTTAATTA
Source organism: Leucopleurus acutus (assembly GCF_964270905.1). Taxonomy (NCBI): domain Eukaryota; kingdom Metazoa; phylum Chordata; class Mammalia; order Artiodactyla; family Delphinidae; genus Leucopleurus; species Leucopleurus acutus. The sequence goes on from NC_139155.1 coordinate 33,300,923, forward strand.
AGAGCTAGCTAATATGTTTAATACAACCAATATGTGCTGAAAATATATTTGACCCTTCAATTTCATGTTTACGCAGGTTGCAATGGAAGAAAGGGACAGAAAGGTAGGAAAAGACCGAGAAAAGTAAAAGAGAGTAGAAAGAAGAAACATGAATAAACTACCGGACAGGAACAAGAAACAAAACCAAAGGTTAAGAGGAACATTGGAAGGGAACAGTTGAGACAGTGGGAATCAGGAAAAGTCCCAAACAAGGAGAAGCAACATACAGAAGAGATTTAAAAAGAGATGAGGTTAAAAGAGCAAAGTGGGAAGGTATAGGCAAAGATACGGCAGTTGAGAATTAAAAGCAAGTTGAAATCTCCATTCCCTGATGACTCATTTGCTCTGTGGATTTCTTTGTCTCATTGTTAGAAGCAGTGGTCAGTTACTGACTATCATTCAAAGTTCTTCAGTTACTCTATTAACCCAGAGGGGAGAAATTATCTAATCCATAAGGGAATGCCATGCTGCCTGAATGAACTCTAGCTGGAGTCCCAGACTGATTCCCTAAGGTAAGAGGTTTCTGCTCCCAGGGAAACAGCAGCTGAGAAGCAGTGGCCACATGGCAGACCCAGCCAGGCCTTCACCCAACGATGTGACCTGAGCAAGTCTCAAGGCCCCTGGCCATCTTCTCCTGTGGCAATAATAATGTGCCCATATATTGCAAGGAGAGAATAAGATCAAGTAAAATGACAGAAATGAACGTGTTGCCAGGTGCTGGGCAGCCTCTGGTCCCCAGGCAGTGACGGAACAGGTTAGGGCCACGTCCTCAAAGCAGCAGGACACTCCAGTGACTCTCATTCCAAAGCCCCTTCTGCTCTCCTGCCCCTCTGACTAAACCTTCTCCCACTTTCCTCTGGGCTCCAAACACAACCAAAGAGGTTAATAAATGCAAGTTAGAGAGCGGCGCCTTGCAAGTTTTCTGCTTTTAATTTCTGTTTAATGACTTATTGGCCAGAACACTATCACATCATCTTACTTAACAGCCTTTCCCTGACAATAAACTGTGCTTGGCGCCCACCTCGGCCCACAAACCCTACAATTAAGCGAACATTTGTCCTCGCAAGCTTGACAGAAACAGGAGTCGGAGGCAGGCTGAGAGGAGCCCGGATTTATTAAAGTAATAAATAACCTGGAAGCCCCCACCAAGGCTCTGCCTCCCCCTTCTTATTTACTTCCTTTTTGTGCCTTCTGGGATGGGGAGATGGGAGACTTAATTGCTTGGAAAGAAAGTTGCGTAAGAACAACATGCACTCTCAACCCAGAAACAATAAAATAAAACTGGGAGGCTGTAGGGCTACAACTTAATAACAGCTCTGCTGCTGGCTGGGCTGGGCTTCTTGGCAAGCCTTCACTCATTCTGTTTCTAGAAGAGCAACACTCACTCCTGCACATAAATGCACTCAGAGGGCAGAGTCCTCCAGCTGGCCAGAGGGAGGCCCTCTAAGATGAGGTTCTTCTTCACCTTGTTGCTTTTCCCACCTCCTTTTATTTTAAGAATCTTTTAAAATCATTTGGCAAATATTATCTTAAGTGTAGAAATCCCCAGATATATTTTGGACTTAACATTTTTAAATGTCATTTTTATTCCCACATATTCCTTCTCACTTGGTCATGAATTTTTAGATTATTACCACATAATATACTTACATGGCTCAGTTACAACTTATCTAGCCAGAACTCGTCTTTCTATAATATTGTTATACCCAAAATATTATATTATATAAAAGCATTAAGAAGCAAAACAGTTTTCTAGACAGTCAAAATAGATGTGATATATACATACTATATACATACATACACACACACTTTATTTTACACACAATTCTCACAAATATATTTATGTGCTAAGTCTCCAATCTAGAAAATAATAATCTTCCCTACAGTTTAATTTTTTGAGATAAGGCACTCCTCATCCTACTTCCTTTGTCCAAATTGAGCTTGTGAAAGTCACATAACACAAAATTAGCCATTTTAAAGTGAATGTTTGAGTAGCATTTAGCATATTAACAATGGTGTGCAACCACCACTGCTATCTAGTTCCCAAACATTTTAATCATCGCCAAATAAAACCCTATACCATTACGCAATTACGCCTCATTACTCCCTACTCCAGCCACTGGCAACTACCAGTCTGCGTTCTGTCTCTATGGATTTACCGATTTTATATATGTTAGGTAAATGGAGTCATAAAATGTGACCTTTTGTGTCTGGCTCCTTTTACTTAGATCAGTGTTTATGAGGTTCATCCACATTGTAGTGTGTATCAGTACTTCATTCCTTTTTATGGCTGAATAATATTTCATTGTGTGGATATACCAATTTTTTTTAATCCATTGATTAAAATTGGGTTGTTTTCAATTTTTTGACTACTGTGAATAGTGCTGCTATGAACATTTGTGTACAAGTATTTATCTGAACACCCGTTTTCAATTCTTTGGGGTAAGTACCTAGAAGTGGAATTGATGGATCATATGATAATTTTATGTTTAACATTTTTTTTCTACAGAGCTTGTTATTTTTTTAATTTTCATTTCATATTGGGATATAGTTGATTTACAATGTTGTGTTAGTTTCAGGTGTACAGCGAAGTGATTCAGTTATACATTTACAAGTAATTATTCTTTTTCAAATTCTTTTTCCATTTAGGTTATTACAGAATATTGAGCAGAGTTCTCTGTGCTATACAGTAGGTCCTTGTTGGTTATATATTTTAAATATAGAAGTGTGTACATGTCAATCCAAAACTCCCAATCAATCCCTCCCCCCACCCTTTCCCCTAGTAATCATAAGTTTTTTCTCTAAGCCTGTGAGTGTTTCTGTTTTGTAGATAAGTTCTTTTGTATCACTTTTTTAGATTCTGCATATAAGTGATATCATATGATATTTGTCTTTCTCTGTCTGATTTACTTCACTTAGAATGATAATCTCCAGATCCATCCATGTTGCTGCAAATGGCATTATTTCATTCTTTTCAATGGCTGAGTAGTATGCCATTGTATATATGTACCACATCTTCTTTATCCATTGATCTTTTGATGGACATTTAGGTTGCTTCCATGTCCTGGCTATTGTAAACAGTGCTGCAATGAATATTGCGGTGCATCTATCCTTTCGAACCATGTTTTTCTCTGGATATATGCCCAGGAGTGGGATGGCTGGATCATATATGAACTCTTTTTATTTTTTTAAGGAACCTCCATACTATTCCCATAGTGGCTATACCAATTTACATTCCCAACAACAGTGTAGGAGGGTTCCCTTTTCTCCACACCCTCTCCAGCATTTGTTTGTAGACATTTTGATGATGGTTATTCTGATTGTTGTTAGGTGATATCTCATTGTAGCTTTGATTCACATTTCTCTAATACTTAGTGATGTTGAGCAACTTTTCATGTACTCTTGGCCATCTCTATGTCTTCTTTGGAGAAATTTATATTCAAATCTTCTGCCCATTTTTGGATTGGGTTGTTTGTTTTTCTGATATTGAGCTGCATGAGCTGTTTGTAAATTTTAGAGATTAATCCCTTGTTGGTTGCATCATTTGCAAATATTTCCTCCCATTCTGTGGGTTGTCTTTTCATTTTGTTTATGGTTTCCTTTGCTGTGCAACAGCTTTTGAGTTTAATTAGGTCCCATTTGTTTATTTTTGTTTTTATTTCCATTACTCTAGGAGATGGATCAAAAAAGATTTTGATGTGATTTATGTCGCAGAGTCTTCTGCCTATATTTTCCTCTAAGAGTTTTATAGTATCCAGACTTACATTTAGGTCTTTAATCCATTTTGAGTTTATTTTTTGTATGGTGTTAAAGAATGTTCTAATTTCATTTTTTTACATGTAGCTATCCAGTTTTCCCAGCACCATTTATTTTTATTTATTTATTTATTTTTACGTCTTTATTGGAGTATAATTGCTTTACAATGGTGTGTTAGTTTCTGCTTTATAACAAAGTGAATCATATGAATACATATACATATGTTCCCATATCTCTTCCCTCTTGCGTCTCCCTCCCTCCCACCCTCCCTATCCCACCCCTCCAGGCGGTCACAAAACACCGAGCTGATCTCCCTGTGCTATGAGGCTGCTTCCCACTAGCTATCTACCTTACGTTTGGTAGCCAGCACCATTTACTGAAAACACTGTCTTTTTTCCATTGTATAGTCTTGCCTCCTTTGTCATAGATTAATTGACCATAGGTGTGTGGGTTTATTTCTGGGTTTTCTATCCTGTTCTATTGATCTATATTTCTATTTTTGTGCTAGTAACATACTGTTTTCATGACTGTAGCTTTGTAATATAATGTGAAGTCAGGGAGCCTGATTCCCAAGATTGCTTTGGCTTTTCAGGGTCTTTTGTATCTCCATACACATTTTAAAATTTTTTGTTCTAGTTCTGTTAAAATTGCCATTGGTAATTAAATAGAGATTGCATTAAATCTGTAGATTGCCTTGGGTAGTATAGTCATTTTGACAATACTGTTTCATCCAATCTAAGAACATGGTATATCTTTCCATGTGTCACCTTCAATTTCTTTAATCAGCATCTTATATTTTTCAGTGTACAGGTTTTTGGCTCCTTAGATAAGTTTATCTTTCTAGGTATTTTATTCTTTTTGATGTGATGGTAAATGGGATTGTTTCTTTAATTTCTTAGTTGTTAATGTATAGAAATGCAAGAGATTTCTGTGCGTTCATTTTGTATCCTTCAACTTTACCAAATTCATTGATGAGCTCTAGTAGTTTTCTAGTAGCATCTTTGGAATTTCCTATGTATAATATCATTTCGTCTGCAAACAGTGACAATTTTATTTCCTTTCCAATTTGGATTCCTTTTACTTCTTTTTCTTCTCTGACTGCCGTGGCTAAGACCTGCAAAATTATATTGAATAAAAGTGGTGAGAATGGATATCCTTGTCTTCTTCCTGATCTTAGAGGAAATGCTTTCAGCTTTTCACCATTGAGTATGATGTTAGCTCTGGGTTTGTCATGTATGGCCTTCATTATGTTGAGGTATGTTCCCTCTATGCCCATTCTCTGTAGAATTTTTATCATAAATATGTGTTGAATTTTGTCAAAAGCTTTTTCTGCATCTATTAAGATGATCATATGGTTTTTATTCTTCAGTTTGTTGATGTGGTGTATCACACTGATTGATTTGCAGATATTGAAAAATCCTTGCATTCCTGGCATAAATCCCACTTCATCATGGTGTATGATCCTTTTAGTGTATTGTTGGATTTGGATTCCTAGTATTTTGTTGAGGATTTTTGCATCTATGTTCATCAGTGTTATTGGTCTGTAATTTTCTTTTTCATGGTATCTTTGTCCGGTTTTGGTATCAGGGCAATGGTGGCCTCATAGAATGAGCTTGGAAGTTTTCCTACGTCTGCAATTTTTTGGAACAGCTTCAGAAGGATAGGTATTAACTTTGATAGAATTCACCTGTGAAGTCATCTGGTCCTGCAGTTTTGTTTGTTGGGAGTTTTTTAATCACAATTTCAATTTTAGTACTTGTGATTGGTCTGTTCAAATTTTCTATTTATTCCAGTTCAGTCTTCAGAGACTTTTCCTTTCTAGGAATTTGTCCATTTCTTCTAGGTTGTCCATTTTATTGGCATATAGTTTTGTAGTCTCTCATGACCTTTTGTATTTCTGTGGTGTCTGTTGTAACTTCTCCTTTCTTCTTTCTAATTTTACTGAATTGAGCCCTCTCCCATTTTTCTTGATGAGTCTGGCTAAAGATTTATCAACTTTGTTTATCTTTTCAAAGAACCAGCTTTTTGTTTCATTGATCTTTTCTATTGTTTTCTTTGTCTCTTTATGATTTCTTTCCTTCTACTAACTTTGGGTTTGTTTGTTCTTCTTTCTCTGGTTGATTTAGGAGCAAGGTTAGATTGTTTGTGATTTTTCTTGTTTCCTGAGGTAAGACTGTATTGCTATAAACTTCCCTCTTAGAACTGCTTTTGCTGCATCCCATAGGTTTTGGATCATTGTGCTTTCATTTTCATTTGTCTCTAGGTATTTTTTGATTCCCTCTTTGACTTCTTCAGTGATCCATTGGTTGTTTTGTGACATATTGTTTAGCTTCCACATGTTTGTGTTTTTTACAGTTTTTTCTTGTCGTTGATTTCTAATCTCATAACACTGTGGTCAGAAAAGGTGCTTGATATGATTTCAATTTTCTTGAATTTACTGAGTCTCACTTTGTGGCCCAGCATGTGATCAATCCTGGGGAATGTTGCATGTGCACTTGAGAAGAATCTGTATTCTGCTGCTTTGGGATGGAATGCTCTATAAATATCAGTTAAGTCCATCTAGTCTAATGTATCATTTAAGGCCTGTGTTTCCCTTACTGATTTTCTGTCTGGATGATCTCTACATTGATGAAATTGGGGTATTAAAGTCCCCCACTATTATTGTGTTACTCTTCCATTTCTCCTTTTATGGCTGATAACATTTGCCTTATATATTGAGGTGCTCCTATGTTGGGTGCATATTCTTGGATTGATCCCTTGATCATTATGTAGTGTTCTTCTTTGTCTCTTGTAACTGTCTTTATTTTAAAGTCTATATTGTTTGATATGAGAATACTTTCTTTTGATTTCCATTTGTATGGAATACCTTTTTCAATCGCTTCACTTTCAGTCTGTATGTGTCCCTAGATCTGAAGTGGCTCTCTTGTAGACAACATATACATGGGTCTTGTTTTTGTATCCATTCAGCCAGTCTATGTCTTTTGGTTGGAGCATTTAATCCATTTACCTTTAAGGTAATTATTGATATGTATGTTCTTACTGCCATTTTGTTAATTGCTTTGGATTTGTTTGAAGGTCTTTTTTCTTCTCTCTCTCTTTTGTTCTCTTCTCTTGTGATTTGATGACTAACTTTAGTGTTGTGTTTGGATTCCTTTTTCTTTTTTGTGTGTGTATCTATTGTAGATTTTTGTTTGTGGTTACCATGTGGATTTGATATAGCATTCTATATATAAACAAGATTGTTTTAAGATGCTAGTCTTTTAATTTCAAATGCATTTCCAATATCCTGCATTTGTGGTCTCCTCTTCTCACAATTGCTGGTTTTGATATCTCTGTATGAAGATGATTTCCTACCTTTACTGTGTGTTTGCCTTTACTGAAGAGCTTTCCCATTAGGACTTTTCTCATTTCTAGTTTTGGGCTTTTCTTTTTCACCTAGAGAAGTTCCTTTAGCATACAAAGCTCGTCTGGTGATACTGAATTCTCTTAGCTTTTGCTTGTCTGTGAAGCTTTGTTTTTTCTGTTGAATCCGAATGAGAGCCTTGATGAGTAGAGTGTTCTTTGTTGTAGGTTCTTCCCCTTCACCACTTTAAATATATTGTGCCACTCCCTTCTGGCCTGCAGAGTTTCTGCTGAGAACTCAGCTGATAACCTTATGGGGATTCCCTTGTATGTTATTTGTTGCTTTTCCCTTGTTGCTTTTAATTTCTTTTTGGCTTTAATTTTTGTCAATTTGAGTACTGTGTGTCTCAGCATATTCCTCCTTGGGTTTGTCCTGTCTGGGACTCTCTGCACTTCCTGGACTTTGTAACTGTTTCCTTTCCCATGTTAGGGAAGTTTTCAGCTATTATCTCTTCCAATATTTTCTCAGGTCTTTTCTCTCTCTCTCTTCTCCTCCTGGGACCCCTATAATGCAAATGTTTTTGTGTTTGACATTGTCCCAGAGGTCTCTTAGACTGTCCTCAATTCTTTTCATTCTTTTTTCTTCATTGTGTTCCATGGCAGTAATTTCCACCACTGTGTCTTCTAGTTCACTTATCTATTCTTCTGCCTCAGTCATTCTGCTATTGATTTCTTCTAGTGTATTTTTCATTTCAGTTATTGTACTGTTCATCTCTGTTTGTTTGTTCTTTAATTCTTTTAGGTCTTTGTTAAATATTTCTTGTATCTTCTTGATCTGTGCCTCCATTCTTTTTACAAGATCTTTGATCACCTTTACTATCATTACTCTGAAATTTTTTTTAGGTAAATTGCCTATCTCCACTTCAGTTAGTTGTTCTTCTGGGGTTTTATCTTCTTCCTTCATCTGGGACATATTCCTCTGCCATCTCATTTTGTCCAACTTTCTGTGATTGTGGTTTTTCCATTCTGCAGACTGCAATGTTGTAGTTTTTATTTTTCTGCTGTCTGCCCCCTGATGGATGAGGTTGTCTAAGAGGCTTGTGCAGGTTTCCTGGTGGGAGGGACTAGTTCCCACCCACTGGTGGGTGGAGCTGAGTCTTGTCCCTATGAAGGGTAGAGCCATGTCAAGGGACATGTCAAGAAGTCTGTGAGCTCAGTAGGACTTTAAGGAGCCTGACTGCTTATGGGTGAGGCTGTGTTCCCACCCTGTTGTTTGATTGGCCTGAGGCATCCCAGCACTGCAGCTCACAGGCTGTTGGGTGGGGCCAGGTCTTAGGTAAATGGCAGCCTCCAGGAGGACTCATGCCAATGAGTACTCACCAGAACTACCACTGCCAGTGTCTTTGTCCCCTAGGTGAGCCACAGCTGCCCCCACCTCTGCAGGAAACCCTCCAATACTAACAGGTAGGTCTGGCCCAGTCTTTTATGAGGTCCCTGCTTTTTTCCCTGGGTCCTGGTGCACAGGGGACATTGTGTGTTCCCTCCAAGAGTGGAATTTCTGTTTCCCCCAGTCCTGTGGAATTCCTGCAATCAAACCCCTCTGGCCTTCAAAGCCAGATACTCTGGGGGTTCCTCCTCCCATTGCCAGACCCTCAGGCTGGGTAGCCTGATGTGGAGCTCAGAACTTTCACTCCCATGGGAGAACTTCTGTGGCATAATTATTTTCCAGTCTGTGGGTCACCCCCCCGGTGAGTATGGGATTTGTTTTTATCACGATTGCACACCTCCTGTGGTCTTGTTGTGGCTTCTTCTTTGTCTTTCAATGTAGGAGATCTTTTCTGGTAGGTTCCAGCATTTTTTTGTCAATGGTTGTTCAGCAGTTAGTTGTGATTTTGGTGTTTTCATAAAAAGCGGTGAGCTCACATCCTTCTCCTCCACCATCTTGGCTCTACCTCCTATATTTAACTTTTTGAGAAAACAACAAGCTGTATTCCACAGCAGCTGAATGATTTTGCATCACAACTAGCCATGTACAAGGGTTCCAATTTCTCCAATTTTATTTCACACACTATTCTCCCTAATATGTTTATGTACTTTCCCAGCCCTAGTCTGGAAAGCAGTAATCCTTGCAAGGCTCCCTACTAGGGGCTGATCACTCCTTTTTCTACTTCTCTTGTCCAAGTTAAGTTTGTTCCCAGAAATGCACCTAGTATCAATGTGCCTACTTATGGCATCTCACAGAATTACCCCAAAGCTGAAAATTTCCATTCAAACTTAGGCAAAGTTGCTGTGAGCAAACCTTGATTTTTTTTTTTAATGTCAACTTCTAAAAGAGATATTGTCTTACGCAAAGTCCCTCAAATTTTCACATACATATTCCAACCTGGATTCCAGATAGTCTCATTCAGGGCTGTCATTATTAAGCCCTTATGGATAATTGTACTGTAAGTTATTGAAATGAGATGGAAACCATTTATTATAAAGAAAACTAAGCAGATTAAAAATCAAGGTAATTACTTACTGAATCACTTAAAAGATAAAAAGTAAGAAAGGAAACAATCAGAGTATATTGTAGACATAGAATTTAAATACAATTATTAATTTAACCAAAAATTATAAGATTGTATCAGCAGGATAGGGAGAGGAAACCAAGGAGTTGGTGGTGCAAGAGAGGTAAATTGTCAATACCTTAAAAGAAAGACAACATATAATGTCTATAGTTGATGGATCAAAAGATAGCAATGTACATAAATGTTTCAGTTATTTATTGATGTAAAAAATATTATGCCAAAACTTTGCAGTTTAAAACAGCAACCATCATTTTATTATTTCTCACATATATGGAGTTGATTCTGCCAGTTTGTTGTGACCTCAGCTGAGGCTGTTGGCTGGAACACCCACACATAGCCTCTTTATATGCCATGAATTTCTTTATAATGTGGTGGCCTCAGACTTTTTACATGGTAGCTCAAGCCTTCAAGTGTCCTAAGAGGGTCATGTGTAAGCCAAGATAATTTTTTATGACCTAGTCATGGAAGTCACATAGTGTCAATTCCAACATAGTCACAGGAATACCCTGATTCAAGGAAAGAAAATATAGAGAAGTACCAATGGGAGAAGTACCAAGGTTACATTGCAAAAAGAGTGCATGTGTTGGAGATCTTACTGAGGCCATCTTGAAAAACATAATTTGTCACACATATTATTTTGAAAATGTTAAAGCTGGAAGGAAAACTAAGAGTCTTAAGCCTTTGCTTCTGGTGAGGAAAATTGGGACAAGATTTTGAAACTATCTTATTTCTCAAAATAGTTACATATGTAACTTTGATGAAATTGTTTTAATTGTTTTAAAAAATAAAGAAGCTGATATTCCTCTCTAAATGGGTACATAAAATCCCAGGGGTTCCAGAGACATATAGTTGGATTATGTCAGAGCCATCTGAGCTCTGTATCTCATTGAGCACTCTGAATAGGCATCACAGCTCAAACCACAGACCTAAAAAGTCAGCATCAGTTGTTTGGATCAGTCTTCATATATGACAGTAAGACCGCTCCATTCCATGACATGTGTATCAACCACGAACACAGCCTGAGCCCCTAGTATGTGAATACCACTGAATCAGGCACAGAGGGAGTCAATGATTAAATCCCATGGCCAATATATGTCTGGGTATAAGAGCTCCAAAAAGCTATCTTAGGGATGTTGTTCTTTGAGATATTACCAAAAAATATATTGAAACTTTTAGAATGAAATAATACCATTTGCAGCAACATAGATAGACCTAGAGATTATCACACCAAGTGAGGTAAACTAGACAGAGAAAGACAAATACCATATGATATAACTTATATGTGGAATCTAAAATATGACACAAATGAACATATCTACAAAACAGAAACAGACTCACAGACATAGAGAACAGACTTGTGGTTGCCAAGGGGATTAACAGATGTAAATTAGTATATATAGAATGAATAAACAACAAGGTCCTACTGTATAGCACAGGGAACTATATTCAATATCCTGTGATAAGCCATAATGGAAAAGAATATGAAGAAGAATGTATATTATATTTATAACCGAATAACCTTGCTGTATATAAGAAATTAGCACAGCATTGTGAATCAACTATACTTCAATAAAATAAATTTTAAAAACAGAATAGCTGGAAAGAAAAAAAAATATATATATATTGAAACTTTGAATCCTTGAACCAAAGGAACCATAAATTGATACTAAAAGATCATTTCATTATTCAAATTTTTTCTTTGCTGTTTTCTGTTTTTTTCAAACCATTTTCTCTGAGATCATTGTGCTTGACCAGGCTAAAATGTTGAGTGTGGTGACTACTGTGGGAAATAGGTGAGTTCTGAAGTCCCTGCTCAAATATCAGGGATCTGGAATCAAAGCCAATTTAATTGGTAGTTTTTCTCATGCCCTGCCAATATTTTTCTTAATCTATTAAAAAGAGACACCTAATTATAACCTGCAATTCTTTTCTTTTGGAATGTTTTCTTTCACCTTGCCCCCACCCCGAACACAATTGATATAAATTATAAGGCATCAATGCATTTCAATATCTGCCAAGTCTACAGATGTTACACAGGAGAGGGAGGCCCTAAATGTTTATAGTTGTACCAGAAAGTCTAGACAAACTTCACTCCCCCACTATGTTAATGAGGAACCACCCAGTGCAACTATTTCTGAATTAAGATCACATAGTACAAGTGGTTGCAATGTATTAAGGCACTGATATTGGAAAGGAATTGTGAAATGTTGCAGTGGAGAAAAGGTTTTTCTCTTCCTTATATAAGCCTTGTTCATAAGTTATATAACAGAGATAAGATGGCTATGTCTACATCCTGGCTTCTACATCATATCACTATATCAATATTTCTCAGAATTATATGAGTCAGATAGTTCTTCGACTACTTATAGTTTACTCCTGGGCTGCTGCAAAAGGAGTCCTGGTTTGAGGATCTGGAAACAAGAGCTCCATTTTCAAAAAAGGACTAGTAATATGAAAACACAACACTCTTTATCTGTAAATGACCCCAGCTCTATCACTTCATATAACACTGAATAAGTCATCTGAGCCCTTTGAGCCTGACTTTCCTGAACTATGACACATGAAGAAGAATATCTTCCTTGGTTATTTGACTGCATTGTATTAATACTTTCATCTGCACCTCAGTTTCCTTTCTCCATATGTAAAATGAGAGATTTTTGATGTCTAAACATCCTTCTAAATAACATTCTCTGCATCTGTGAAAGTAAAATTAAGCATTATGAGTATTGGATGCATGGTATTATTGTATGAAGGAGAAAGGAAGTTTAGCTTTAAAAATATTCCAGTAGCTATTGAATTTATCTTTGGAAAAGCAGTAAGATTTAGTGGAAATGAGAGAAGACCTGATTTATTTCCATTGACTCTTGGAGAAAGCTAAGAACAGACATTGGGCAGTTGTTCTAGCTGCATCTTTTAGCATTATTGGCATTAAGTATTAATTCTAGAATGAAAGTAGGTATAGAAGAAATATAGATAGATAGATAGATAGATTGTTTGGTGATAAGTATTTATCAAAGATTATCATGAACACCTGTAACTTCATTGGAAACTAGTGTTCTCTCATTTCCTCACACCTCCACCCCAAACAGCATTTTCTTATTTTTGTGTGTGTGATTTTTTCCCCCTTTTAAGGATGCCCATGGGACTTCTGCTTCTGCTCAAGATGGAGTAACAGGAACCAGATTTTTCCCCCTTCTGAAACAATTTTTAGAAAAGTAGTGTATAAACAATTTTAAAGAGATTGAACATCAAGGAAAGAACAATCTGAGATTAGAGAGAACAGAGCCCAGCAGTTATAGGGGGCTGGGAATAGTACCTGTTTCCATATGCTGGATTGGAAAATCCTCATAATTCAGGACACAATTTGTAGAATATTTGAAATGGTCTTGCTTCATTAGTGGGGAATAATTATACCTAGACAAAATGCTATTCTTATCACACCTAACAAATTTTAAAAGTCATACCCCAAAGGATCAAACTATTTCTGAGAAATTCAACTGTATACTAAAACAGAGTATAAAAAATTTGTAAGAATATAAAAATATCTAACCCACCCCCCCAAAATATAAAACTCACAATGTCTGGCATCCAATCATAGAAGCCAGAAAATACAACCCCTAATGAGGAGAAATATCACCCAGTGGAAACTAACCCATAACTAACACAAATATTACAATTAGCAAACAAGAACATTAAAATAGTTATTATAATGACTAGAAAACCCTGACATAACACAAAAAACAGCCATAAGAGACTCTGACAGGTAGAAAGGATGCAAGGACTTGAGGAACAACATGACAGTGAGTTCCCTGGGTTTTCTTTCTGTCTCCCATATATCCCAGAGAATATGCTAGAGAAGCTGGAACTCCAGAACTCCAGACAGGTACAAAGTTCCAAGAAAAACTGTTCTCTCTGGTCAGTGGATTCAGAAAATATAACCCTAACAAAATAGAAAATAAACACCAATGGAAAACCACTCACATTTCCTCCTTTCTGCAGTTTCAGTAGAACCAAGCAGACACTTGATTACCCAACCCTCACCCAGTGGTAAAAGGAGGTGGCATTTCAATTCCCCACTAGGGTAGTGATAGCAGGACTAAGCAGGGGCTGGGCTTACATGACTATGCAGCAGCAGCAAGAAGGTACAAGTTGGTGTTTAATTTCCTCGAGTGAGATGTCAGCAGAAACAACCAGAGCTTACTGTGCACCCCACTTTTGTGCAGTGAGGCCGCGTGAGGAAGCATTTCTCTTTTGTCAGGGTGCTGTCACCAAGGCCTAGTAGGGAACAAAACACAGGGTGACTGCCTGCTAAAAAAAGAAAATTAAATAGGATCCAGAGTCTTACAACATATTACCAAAAATTTCCAGGTTACAATTGAAAACTAGTCTTCATACCAAGAACAAGGACAATCACAAATTGAATGAGAAAAGACTCAACAGATAGCAACACTAAGATGACTCAGATGTTGGAATTATCTGACAAGGATTTTAAAGCAGCCATTATAAAAATCTTCCTTCAGCAACTGTGAACACTCTTGAAACAAATGAAAAATAGAAAATCTCAGCAAAGAAATAGAAGATATAAAAAATAACCAAAGAAAAAATGTAGAAATTAAAAATACAATAACCTAAGTAAAAAAACTCTCACTGGCCAGGCTTGAAAGTAAACTGGAGACAAGAGAGGAAAAATATCAGTGAACTCAAAGATCAATAGAAATTACTCAAAATGAATAGCAGAGAGAAAAAGAGATTAAAACAAACAAACAAACAAAAAACTGAAGTGAGTTTCAGGGACCTCTAGGACAATATCAAAATATCTAATATTTATATCACTGGAATTACAGGAAAGGAAAAGTGGGGAGTTGAAACAATATTCAAAGATATAATGGCTGAAAATATCTCAAATTTACTGAAAAGCACAGACATACTAATTTAAGATTAGTGAACTGTACACAGAATAAAGCCAAAGAAATTCACACCAAGACATACCATAATCAAACTTCTTAAAACCTAAGACCAAGAAAAACTCTTGAGAGAAGCTACTCTTACCTATAGTGCATAAAAACTATTCGACTGACAGCAGATTTCTCATTGAAACCATGGAAACCATAAAGAAGTGACCAAAAAAGGGCACAACTTTTTTGGTGCTAAAATCAAAGACCAGTCAACAATGAACTCTATCTAGTGAAAATATTTTTCAGCAATGAAGGGGAAACAAAGTCATTTTCAGAATAAATAAAACTAAGAGAATTTTTTTGCCAACAAACCTGTTCTTAAATAGTGACTAAAGGAACTTTTCTAAACAGAAAGGAAGTGATAACAGAACAGAAAGAGACGTGAACTTAAGAAAGGAAGAAAGAACAATGGAATGGGTAAAAATAGGGGTAAGTATAATACACTATTCTTTCCCTTGTGAGTTTTTAAAAATTATATTTGATGGATGAAGCAAAAATTATAACATCATTTGATGTTGTACTCACTGTGTGCAGAGGAGATACTAGAGACTTTTACGTTCTAAAAGTGGGAAATATAAAGGAACCTAAATGAAAATAAAGTTTTTTCATTTCATTCAAAGTGATAAAATGTTGATACAAATAGACTGTGATATATTACATATATATTTTTTAATACCTAGAGGCAACCACTAAAAAACAGTTGTATTTTAAAAACACTAGAAATAAATGAAAATGGAATTTAAAAAAATAAGTTCAAGTAACTTGCAAGAAGAAAATGTAGGGTAAAAAGAAGAACAAGAAACAGAACAAGTAGACAGAAAACAATAAAATAGCAAGCTTAAGCACTAACACTTTTAAAAGTTAGCTATATTCCAGATGTTCAAAAAAATAAATAGAGATGTAAAATTAGAGTACTTAGGGGAAGAGACAGAAAAATATTTGAAGAAATAATGACTGAAACTTTTCAAAGTTTGATGAAAAGTATATACTCACAGGTCCAAGAATCACAACAAATTCCAAACATAAGAACATGAAGAAAATTAAACCAAGGTATATCATAATCAAAGTTTTCAAAAGTAGTAATAAAAAGAAACATATTTCCCCGACCTCATTTAGAGTTAAATTATAAATAGATAACAGAATGACTTTTAGAAACTACTCCATTATTTGCAAACTAAATAATATACTTCTAAATAACCCATGAATTAAAGAAGAAATCAAGAGAGAAATTATCAATTTTGAACTGAGTGAAAGTGTAAAAGCAACATATCAAATTGTATGAGACATAACTAGAGCAGTATTTAAAATGAAATTTATGGCACAAGTTGCCTATGTTAGAAAAAACCAAAAGTCTCAAATTAATGACCTTAACTTCCATTGAAAGACTAGAAAAAGAAGAATAAATGAAACAAAATGTAAACAGAAGGGAAGTAATAAAGATTGCAGTAGAAGGATATGGATTCTGAGATTTGAGAGGCACAATAGGTCCCAAGCAAGACAAATAAAAATAAATCCATACTAGGCATTTCCTAGTAAAGCTACAGACTATAACAGAAAAAGAGAAATTCCAACTGCTACCAGAAAGAAATGACTGTCTCTCTATAAAAGAATGATAATTAGACTAATAATATTTTTATAAGCAATAATAGATGCCAGAAGACAAATGTTAATATCTTCAAAGTAGGTAGAAATTACCATCAGACTAAATTTTGACAGGGAACTAAATGATCATTCAAGAGTAAAGTGCAAAATAAAAACATTTTCAGGGCTTCCCGGGTGGCGCAGTGGTTGAGAGTCCGCCTGCCGATGCAGGGGACATGGGATCATGCCCCGGTCTGGGAAGATCCCACATGCCGCGGAGCGGCTGCGCCCGTGAGCCATGGCCATTGAGCCTGCGCGTGCGGAGCCTGTGCTCCGCAACGGGAGAGGCCACAGCAGTGAGAGGCCCGCGTACCGCCAAAAAAAAAAAAAAAAATTTCAGAAATACAGAAACCGGAAGTGTTGACTATTTAAAAATTCTTAATAAAATAACTATATAAGAGATATACTTCTACAAGAAGAAGATTAAACCCATGACAAAGAAGCAGAATGCAAGAAGCAAAGGAGATGTTAAACACATTAGGAAACATAAATATGTATTGAGGATTAAAAAGAGAAAAGATGATGATTAAACTTTGGAGAGTGTTTCAGAGCAGGAAATACACTAATTAATTTTAACCTTTTTTAGGGAAATTATACATGTTTAAAATGTAAGATTAACCACCAGTAGAATGCAAATCATGTGGATAACTCGCAAAGTAGTAGTAGAAGTAAAAATGGATATTGAAACTGCCATTCAGTCTAACAGAGGCAAAAAGGAGAAGGGGAAGAAGAAGCAAAAATGACAGGCCTGCAAAAATCTGAAAGAAGAGACTTTCTTCCATGTTTCCTAAGTTACCCCTCTTGATACTCTTCTTTCTTCAACCTTACAAACTTGGATTCCATGTCATTTTTTGTGAGTTTGTGTGTTGTATTCCAATGTCATTCTTCTATTTACCTTACAGAATTATAAACACTTCAAGACAGGATCAATACCCATTCCAAGGAAAATGAGTTCTCCATTTCTGACATCAGTATATGTAGGGAATCATAAAAATCTCCAATAAGAACATCCATGTGGAAAAAAGTGAGCTTCAGAAAAATCCATGGCTGTTTAGAATCTGTAGTCATCAAACACATTCATAGTTCTATCATATAATCTCAAGCTGCATGCAACCTTAGGAACAATCTAATTCAATTGCTTTGTATTTACATATAAGGATATTGATGCTTAGGGAGAAAGGTGACTTTCTCTATTTAGAAGCAGAGCCTCCCTTGAAATCCAGAGGCTTCTTATACATGCAGAGACTACAAGAAGGAAGAGAAAAAAAAAAATCAAGTTTTTGTGTTAGTGTAAGACAGTTTTAAAATAGGCCTAAAAAGCATGTCTTTTAAAAGAAGTAAAAGACAAAATAAACTGGGGGACAATATTTGCAAAAAGACATGTATCCAAAATATATAAAGAAGGGAGTTCCCTGGTGGCCTAGTGGTTAGGATCCGGGCTTTTACTGCCATGGCCCAGGTTCAATCCCTGGTCAGGGAACTGAGACCCCGCAAGCCACATGGTGCAGCTGAAAAGACAACAACATATATATACATATATTTAATATATATGCTTAATTTTAATATTTAATTTTATAAATATAACTTTAATATATATTTTTAAATTTATATATATTTTTGATATATGTATATATAACACAAAGAACTCTTAAAACTCAACAGTAAGAAAACAATTCAAATTAAAAAATGGACAAAAGATCAGTACAGACACCTCACCAAAGAAGATAGCAGGTGGCAAATAAAAATGAAAAGATGCTCAACTGCAAACTGAAACAACAATAAGATACAATAATAAGATAACACTATACCCCTATTAGAACGGCCTTCTTACAAGGATGTGGAGCATCAGGAACCAGCATCAATGCTGGTGGGAATGCAAAATGGTACAGCCGCTTTGGAAGACAGTTCGGCAATTTCTTACAAAGCTAAACATTCATTATCATGTGATCCAACAATTGCACTCTTAGGTATTTACCAAATGACTTAGAAACTTATGTCCGAACACAAAGTTGCACACAAATGGTTATAGTAGCTTTATTCATAGTTGCCAAAAATTGGAAGAAATGAAGATGTTATTTCAACAGGTGAATGGATAAACAAACTGATACATCCATGCATTATTATTCAGCAAGTAAAAAAAAAACAGCTATCAGCCACACAAA
Source organism: Leucopleurus acutus (assembly GCF_964270905.1). NCBI lineage: Eukaryota > Metazoa > Chordata > Mammalia > Artiodactyla > Delphinidae > Leucopleurus > Leucopleurus acutus. Next base: position 33,319,388 of record NC_139155.1, read on the forward strand.
GATATGGAGGAATTTAAAATTCGTATTACTAAGGAAAATAAAGTCAGTCTAAAAAGGCTAATTGGAACTCTATGGTTCCAATTATATGACATTCTGGAAAAGGCAAAAGGACAGGGGAAAAAAATGAGTCATTACCAAGGGTTGGTGACTGTGGGAGAGAGGAATGAATAGACAGAGCTGTTAAAAAGAAAACCACAGGCCCAAAATGGCATCAGTTGTCTAATGTCCAGGATATCAAATGCAGATTTAATACCTAACTAATTGCAGTTTCAACCTTCCCTAGAAATGTTATCTTAATCAGACTGTTTGGAATTTTCTAGTCAGCACCAATAAGGCAATCTGTCAAATGGGCCCTCTCCACCCCACCAGAGGAAGAAGAGGCATGATAAAGCCTGTGTCATTCCCTTCACCCCCAAAAAGATGTCCTGGCCTAAATATAATCTTTTCTTTTGCTAATAGCTTCCTTGCCCCACCCCTCTTCCTATAAAAAACTTCCACTTTGTACAACCCTTCTGAGCACTCTTCTAGTTACTAGATGGGATGCTGCCCGACTCATGAATCATCTAATGAAGCCAATTAGATCTTCAAATTACTCTCTTAAATCGTGTTTTTTTCTAACAGAGCACAGGGAATTATGATGGTGAAACTATTCTTCATGATGCTATAATGGTGGATACATAGCAGTATACATTTGTGAAACCCTACAGAAGTATATAACTCAAAGAACTAGGGAACCCTAATTAAGCTATGGACTTTAGTTAAGAATAATGTGTATCAGTATTGTTCCTCAATTGTAACAAATGTACCACACTAATACAAGATGTTAATAATAGGGGAAAAGGGGGAAGAGGAGATTATGGGAACTCTCTACATTTTCTGTGTAAATTTTCTGTAAACCTAAAATTGCTTTAAAAAGATTTCCATTAAATATAAAAAACAAGATTCTTTTTTATAAAAAAATCTAGCTCAACGGTAAGCAGGACAGGAATATTTATCATCCAAACTATCAGCAAAGAGATAGCTGTGCAGTAACCCAGACTAAACCCAAGTACAGGCCAATATTTGTTTATATTTATAAACAATAGCTTTTTTAAAAAGTAATATTTGGAATAGAGCATATTAATTGAACAAAAGAAGCCAGAATTCCACATACTATTATATTTTTTCTAGGATATTCACAAATGAGAGACAATGAAGTTTCAAAACAGTATTTCTTTTTATGACTTATTCTGAGTTACTATTGCCAAAGCCTCATCCAAAGGGTATGATTTTTCTTCCAGCAGTATTATTTTCAATTGTTTATCCTTGTTTCTATGTCCATGTTTTGTCTGGAATGTCAGATTTCTTTCTTTATACCCATCTCAATTTTAATCACGTAAACCAAAGTGTTTAAAAAAATGATCTACTCTTCAGAAATTTGCTTTATAAATGTGGCCTTCAAAAGGCTGCTATTCCAGGAATACCGTGTTCAGATCTGCACCTTAATACTAACCACACTAAATTACGGCTGAGCAGAGAGAAGTCAAGGAAGACCACAAAACTTTTTTTTTTTTTTTTTTGCACAAGCTCTGGACGCACAGGCTCTGGACGCACAGGCTCAGCGGCCATGTCTCACAGGCCCAGCCGCTCTGCGGCATGTGGGATCTTAGATGGACTCTCAACCACTGCACCACCAGGGAAGCTGGACAACAGAACTTTTAATGAGGCTTTGTTCTTTCAGTTATTTAAGGGTTGGGGGAGAAACTCTTGCAGTATTGTATGCTGAGAAACAAGCTCCGTGAACAGCAGGCACAACGCCAAGCCTCTAGCTTAGTGGGCAGCGCCATCTAGTGGAAAGACTTTGTTCGGTTTTACCAGCAATGAGCTGGTTTCAGTAGTCATTTAACTCTGCATCCCCATCTCATGCATAAAATTGGGGTAAGAGTGCCTGCTCTATTTATTTACTCTCTCAGCTACAGGAGTTAAAATACAAAGCAATGCAAAGCCTCGGGGTCTTTATTACTAGTTCATAGCTTCATTTGAAAGATGAAAGTTAATTTTTGCTCTAATTCTAACAGCAGACTCATCAAGATCCCATGAATTTAGGTAAGTTTGGTTGAAGCCTAATAGTTTTCTCCCCTTCTAGGATTGTGGCACATATTAACCTAATCAATGCATCTGAAAATTAATGAAGTGACTGGTTACAGTCCAATAACTTGTATATTGCATGCAGCCACACAAGCCATTTATGAAGGAAAATTATGGCCCAAGGTCTGATGTAATCCCAAGTAAGTCTCAGAGGAGGCCATGAAGGGAGACCCCATTTTCAGTTAGAAAACAGCCAAAAGTAGACTTAGACTTCACCTAGCTTGGTGATGAGGTCAGGCCAAAGCCTCTACCTCCCTTGATGTGCCCTGTCTGAGGCCCTCTAATTACCTTTTCTTGCCTCTGGGCCTCCTTTGTTTCCTCCTCTCTCATTCATATTCAAAACCATGCCTGGAAGCCTTGAACAGATATGCAAAGTGTTTCTTAAATGTAGACAATTGAAATATAAATGTTTCTCCCATATGCTATTCATTATTTTACAGGTTCCTCCAAGCATTCTCTGTATATATAGTGACTTAAATGGTGACTGTAAAATGTGAAGAGAATTTTTCCCCCAGTTTTTCTGTTCCTGCTTCTAATTCTCTATCCCCCTCTCCAAGTATATTTCAATAAGGAAGAACTGCATAAGACACATTTTGCTTATCTTTATTATTATTATTACTATTATTATTTTAGTGAGATTGCAAAGAACCAGATCTTTCAGTCCAATCCCTGCCACTAATCACCCATGTGATCCTGGTTAAACTGCCTTAACCCCTGGGCCTCAGTTTCTTCATCTGTGGAATGGAGATCAGAGTAACTTATGAGAAGCATCAGCAATGCCTGGCACATAGGAAGCGCTTAGTAACAAATATTTTAAATACTTGGGGAGGGGGTAACTTTTAAAAATATAAAGTGTGGCCAGTTTACTGGTAAGAGAGAAAGAGCTCAATGCAGAAAACTATCAGTGTTCTCAAAGGAGAGAAACTCTGGAAGATGTTGTGGAGGACCCTGAGACTCCAAGCAATTCCCTGACCCATCACAAAACAAGCAGTGCCTTAGTGCTCTTAGTGGATATTAGTACACGTGTAATCGGCAATGAATGTGTATGTCATTTTCAGGGAGACAACTCTCTATGGGTCTTTCTTGTTGCTGCATATCTTGTAAGTAGAGGCACTGACTCTCTTTGTTCTAGACTATCTTTTTTTTTAATTGAAGTATAGCTAAGTTACACTATTGTGTTAGTTTCAGGTGTACAGCATAGTGATTCCGCTTTTTTGCAGATAATATTCCATTATAGGTTATTATAAAATATTGGGTATAATTCCCTGTGCTATACAGTAAATCCTTGTTGTTTATCTATTTTATGTATAGTAGTTTGTATCTGTTAATTCCATACTCCTAATTTGTGCCCCCCCCCCACCCAGATTATCTTTTTAAGGATGTTTGTATAACAACTAGCCTTAGAAGATCTCTTCCTCCAAAGCTAAGGGCAGGTTTGTTTACTGCCCAGTATAATAAAGATAATAACTGCCTCTGTGGTAAAAGTTGAGAAGATTTACTTGCAGCCCATTATAAAATGCATGGTTTCCTAAATTTGGGAGTTTTCAGCCATGATGCCTATCGCTATCTGTGCAGCACCTCCTGGGCTGCCAGTGTTGCTTTAGAACTTGAGGCCAAGGGGAATGGACACTAACATAAAGCTTCTGCTGCTCGCTGTGCTGTGAGCAATGAGGTCCTTTGTCTCTGACTCAGGACACTTGAGTCTTCCACCAGGGCCCATAAAACTGTGGTTGACCAACCTGTTAGCTTGCAAGTAGGGAAAAAAGCCTCAAGCCCCTCACATTTGTTGACATGGTTGCTTCGAGTCTGTGTTCTAACCCCCAAAATGAGTCCTCCAGATGAGCATATTAGGTGGCCAAGTATGAAAACTCAATGAAATGAAACTCTATCTCCACTTAAAACTCATTTGGGAAACTCAAACTGGATGGAATCAACTATTTGATAATAGAAAAATCATTGCTTATCTGAATTAGACCAGTTTTCTCTTTAACCTGAAGCCAACTTGTGTGTAAACACCTGTATGTGTAGCTTGAATTGTCCTTTTATTTGAGTTTTCCTCATTCCCAAAAGGGAGAAAGCAAATGTGAGGTATTAATTAGAAATATCACCTTGGTTTCCAATATAAACCAGGAATATTATATGCACATTTCAAATTCTTCAATGTTTCTCCATTTTACAAAATGCAAAATTGGAGCTCAGAGATGTTAAATACTTTGCCCAGATCACACAGCTAGCAAGTTGCAGAGCTGGATTAAGAACTGAATTCTGTCCGATTCTAAGTAGATTTTGCTCTACCATATTATTCTTCCAGAAGAGGTAGGACAGAGGGCAATCCTCAAGGAGATGAGTAAGCTTCCCTGACCCAAAGTCTCTCTCCCTCTTCTGTCCTACTGCCTGAAATTCCATCATTAGAGAGCAGAGGCAGTAGCTATGTCATAGGGGTGGAAAGCACTTCAAGGGAGATGAACCCTCATATCTTGGGGCTGAGGCTTATTGTGGCTTTAAATGCCTTACAGTGCTGAATATCAGTTTTATCATCTGTACAACATACCTAATAAAAACTGTCCTTATCACATAGGGCTTCTGTAAGTGTGAAAGAAAAATCAGAATGAGGTAATATGTGCAAAAGCACTTTTTCAACCAGGTTTGCTTTTGTTGCAGAAGTTCTTAAGGAGCTCCAATTTTTTAATCTTTGATACTTTAGGTTTTCAAGACTGTCCATTTAAAACTCAATAGAAGGGAGGTGCATTTTAAATAACCAGTGAACTGCAAGGCCCAAAATAAACCTCTGAGGATTAGGATACACTGTAGTCTGCAGGTGGGCAGTAACAAAAGAGAAAGAGGTGGGAGGGCCCCTATTTCACTAATTTGCCCACATCCAGCATTGACCCCAAAAGGTCGCACAACCCAAGTGCAATAGGAACGTAGGACTAAGAGTGAGCCAAATCCCCTGAGCTTTTCATCTTCATTTCATGTATTAATTTCTTTTCCAAATATAAGCTAGAACACTAAATCATCTAAGAGCATCTGTCTGATAAAAGATATGCAAATACCTTTATAAATATACTGTATCATCTATAATGTTGACAAGTCAGATAAATGCACCAACTTTCACTTAAAACTCTAAATTCCAAATACAGAAGGCAAATACAGAGATTTTATACATACATACACACACATACAATCCATTTCATTTTCAGCTCCACAGATTGTTACAAATTGCATATATTATTCATAGATTCTTCAGTCTCAACCCACCTTCATGTACAAACCAGACTCAGATATTAGAGGAACTTCCAATGCCAAGACTTGAATTTTGAAAACAGTAGATTATCAGAATTGTTAGAAAGTACTCCGGAAGTGCAATTAGGGCACATATCATCTCTTGATGTGTTCAGTAACAACAATGACAAATATCCAAACAAAATAAAAAAAACAGAAAATAAACCTGGTCAAACATTTGCCAAGCAAGAGCCCGCTCTGCAGCTGCAGCCCTGGGCCACCTGCTACTCTCCAACCACAGGCTTCATTAACTATTCCTTTTTGTCTCCTTAATAAATATTTGGGATGTGAAGCCCCCAAAGGCAGTGGGAGGCACCCCTGAGGAAAGTGGGATGACTGCACAGAGGGGACCCTGATGAGTAACTGACTAGGCAGCTCTCACTTGGTCCAAGCGAGCCCTGAGCTGGGAGTCCTGGGAGATGATGGATGGTTCACACTGACTTTCTGAAAGGAAGCTGCCTGTGTAGAGAAGTCCCAATTTGCAGTTCTTTTGTTCTTGTGTTTTTGTGAGCATTGACCTCCTCCTCCTTCCTCCTTGTTTCCTTCCTTCCCCCTCCCTCAGGCTTTCCTTTGCCACATAATTCTATAATGCCAAGAGAAAGTCAGAATAAAAAGAAAGAATAATCAGGGTCGAAAGACCAGAGGGGCCATCTCTGATCTGCTGATGAGGCTGTGGGCTTCAAAGTATTTGACAAGACATCAATGGAATCGATGTGCAGAACATCCCGTGTTTTACATGCAGCTCTTGGGAGAGAGGAGACATAGCCAACGGGATCTGATAGCATGTGAAGGCTGATCTGGTCAGCAAGGCTCCTGAAGCTGGCAGACAGGGAGGCCAGCGGAAGCTGGAGAGAGCCCAGGCAGGCAAGTAAGCAGAAAGAACAATCAAGGCAGGTGGATAACCATCACAGTGCTTATTAGTTCAGGTTGCAGGGGTCTTTTATCTGATTGTAAAGAATGTGCTAATCTTATAAAATTTGGAAAACATAGGACTCCTAAAACAGGGGAGGACTTTTGTTGAATTACGGTAAGTCCCCCACATACGAACATTCAAGTTGCAAATTTTCAAAGATGTGAACGTTCATGCCAGTCCCTGTATGCCAGCTGTTGTACTGTACTACTGTACTTTTCAAGGTATTGTACTGTCAGATTAAAAATGTTTTCTTTATTTTTTGTGTTTGTTTTTTATGTAAGCATTATCTGTGTGAAAAGTATTATAAACCTATTACAATACAGTGCTATATAGCCGACTGTGTTAGTTCAGTACCTAAGCTAACTTCGTTGGACTTACAAACAAATTGGACTTAACGAACATACTCTCGGGATGGAAGTTGTTTGTATGTAGGGCACTTACTGTACTTGGGTTGTGTCTGCATACTCTGCATCTTTCAGAAGTCTAAAAACACAGAACATGATCGCTGTTCAAGGTCTAAAATGGATGATAACTCAACTGCTGACAGGTAATGAGTTGGCATCTTAATTTCTATTGGGCTCCAGAGTCCCTTTGAAATCTCAGCCAATCATTTAGATACTGTTGAGGCATAAACTTGGATTTTAAAAGTTCACCTACTTCACTGAGTAAAGGGTTAATTACTGTATATATTTAACAAGACAGTATATTCCATCGACTGTTTCTTCCAGTCTAGCCAAATGCATAATTTTAATATCTCACTTGTCTGGCTATTCAACGTTTCCTCTTCATGAAGCCTAGCTTGAAGAAATTTCAGTAATAATGTTTTTAATTAGTTACTTCCTGTACAGCTAATAAACCTAATGTACTTAGGTCTCCCACTCCAAGTCCCAAATCTCCTTCCTGTTCAAGACTAATCCTTGCTTATCCCACCTCCAGCTCCATCCCTCTGCCTCAGATCTACAGAACTAGAGGTGTGAGCTAGAGGGTTCATCCTCATGGCACTGTAAATGTGACAATAGCTGATACTTACATGGCAATTACTATGTGCTAGCATCTGCTGTAAGTGCTTTAAACACATTAACTCATTTAATCTTCACACAACCCTATGAGGTAGGAACTATTATTACCTTCATTTTACATGTCTAGAGGGTCTCTGTAGTGGCCTGCTCAGGGGAAGTACAGTCTCAGGAAAGGGGAGACAAGAAACTCTTAGTTCAATGACATTTACTCAGGACTGAAAGGAAGAGATTCTGAGCCCAGTTGTATTTCTCACTCAGCTTCTCCTGTGGTCCAGCCCTGTATCTAAGCATTAAGGAGAAGAAACTACAACTAAAAATTCGATGGGTCCCCTGCCATAAGGAGAGTACTCAGTGGCCTAGTTTCTGGCTCTAGCAAGCTCAGGGGATGAGATATGGCCAATTCACAGCTTTGGAGGGAGAAGAACAGGGAGTTTCTGCTTTGTTGGGGCAAAGGCCGCATAAGAGTTTCTCATGGACCAGGCGTGGTCCAAATGGGAAGGAGAGCTGGCTGGGAGCCATGTGAAATCCCACGAAAGAAAATAGTCAGGAAAGATAATGCGTTCTGGCAGACTGAGTGTCTTTGAAGTAAATTGTCAAGAAAGAAGGGCTGAGGGCAAGGCAGCAGCTGGAGGAAGTCACTGTTAGTGTGGTCCCTAAGGGGGGCCTCTGAGAAGGCCACTGAGGCACGCACCTGAGAAAGAGACAGACTTAAACACCTACGGGCCTACCAATCACAAAGCTCTCTCAGGGCAGGACCATTCAAGTAATGACTTCTCTGGCTCTTGACTCTGCTCCCTCCCTAAAGCAATAAGTAGTATGATAAGAGCATCATGAACTTACAAAGGAAAATAAACATATCAAAAACTGCTCCCTCAGACACACCTATTCAGGGTTATCACCTGTTCCACTAGTGCCCTTTATAATTTCTTAAATATCAACTATGCTCAATAAGGTATAGGTAGTTTGCTATTCAGAGTGTAGATTCAGTCATTTCCAACCACTCTTGGCTGAATTAGAGAATCTCTCTACTTACTATTATACAGGGATGTCAGCTCTTTGGTCCACACCTAACCACCAGATTTAAGGTTCTGATGGGCATGAAAGAGCAAAATTCTTAGTGTCATTATGGGGTTTCTCTGTCTGAGGGTGCAACAGACTGCACTGGCTACAGATGCAAACAACTAGATGGGAGATTTGGATCATGTACCAAAGGGAGGAAGGAGGTGAAATCTGTGACTCCAGAACTTTGTCTTTTGAGATATGATGGGCAGAAGAGAGTGTGAGAAAGGAAAAAGGGGAACGTCCTGATCTGCTTTAGAGAAAAAGAAACAGAAAACCATGCTCTCTGGGTCTTAAAAAACCCTGACAGCCAGGAAACAACAGCAGTTTGATCTGAACAAGTACTCAGAATACAACAGCGGACATTTGAGCAAGGGCCTTCTTGTCCACATGTGGAGGTCCTTTGTTGTGGAATAAAATACAGAGTCTCTGGGCAGCCAGCTGAGAACCTGATAGGCTGAACTGCACTGAGAGGGGCGTGACAACAGGTGTCACTTGACAAAACCAGTGTCTCACATAACAGGGTCTGAAGAGGGCAAATGAGTGGAGCAGTAGTACTGTCTCCCAACAGTAGGCACAAGTACAAGGGCTTGGACTTAAGTCTGAGTCACAGAAAATGAAGGGTGGGGCAGTAGCGGGAGGAAGGGAACTCTGGGTCCCATCAAGAGTTAGATAGATTCCAACCTTGTTAACTCAGCAGGGATTTGTCCTGACTATGGAATTGTGCAGTGCTAAGAAACGTTATAGTATCTTCTCAATTAACAGTCTGATATCACAGACTCTTCACTTAACACTTTTGAATCTCAAATTCTGTTTTCTCTTCAACTAAGCACTCCTGTGCTCTTTCTAACCCACAATTAGAGAAGCGACCCCAAAGTAAACATTTTTTGAAACTCTACTATTGACAGATAATTTGTAGATTTTAGAACATGGTTTGCATAATCACCAGTTCCAAGGGATATACATTCAAAGCCTGTTCCAACATTTTAAGCTTTTTATTTTCCTGGGTTTTTTTTGTTTTTCTTTCTTTTTTTTTTTTTTTTAATCTTACATAGAGAACTTTATCGCGAAGACTTTAGTTCTTCCCATCACTGTTAGGATGCTCTTATTCAGTCCACAGAGAGTTGTCCCTGCTAATTTGCCTTTCTTCTCTATTTGAACTTTCAAGAAGCAAGCTTAAAATAGGTTTTGTGGTTGTTTTTTGGTTTGGGTTTTTTTCTGGTATTCAGCAACATTCAGCAGGTTATTTAGATTCACAAACCTGTGGTGACTCTTGCTGTTGATCCCTTCCATCAGTCACATTCAAAGAGACGCACTTCCTTTCCAGCAACCCAAGTCGTTGTTTAAGTTCTGGAGACTCAGCGATTGATCTGTTGTCCTAACAAACCATTGGCAGAGCCTCGTCCCCTTTTGTTGAGGCTCCTGATTCTCAGTCTCTCATTCTAAATGACTTGTTTCAAATTGTCACTGGGTTTTGTATTTATCTCAAAGTCAAGAGCAAGGTGACAAAGGCAGTGGCCTCCATTCAAGGGGTAATGTCCACCTCAGTTTATGACCCTTTCTTGTAGTCTCAACCTGCCCTAACCCCTCTTAGCCCAAAGCAGTGCATTTTTACTGATATCTCTTCATTTAAAATTTCCTTTCAAAATAAAATTAATTTTACTATTTAAAATGCTGATGACCCAAAACAGGTATAACAGAAAAAGTCCTGCTCATTGCTTCTCCTTCCTCCTAAACACCCAACACAAGATGCTCCCCACCCCCTGCCCTGTGCCCAGATCTCTGCCTGTGCCACTACCACATCCTATCTCTGCCTGTGACACTTCCACATCCTATGTCTGCCTGTGCCCTTCCACATTTACCCTTCATTAATCCAGCTCTTGCTACTTGCTGTGTTGTTTGTGTTCAGTTTTCTTCCATTTTTATATTTTCTAATGCCTGTGTTTCTCATCATGTTTTTATTAAAAAATTCAGCACACATAATAATTACAAAAATATCAGAAAATGCAGACAGGCAAAACAATATAAAGAATAGCGAAGATCGAATTCTATCAAACATTTAGAGAAGATTTAACACCTATCTTTCCCAAACTCTTCCAAAATATAGCAGAGGGAGGAAAACTCCCAAACACATTCTACGAGGCCACCATCACCCTGATACCAAAACCAGACAAAGATGTCACAAAGTAAGAAAACTACAGGCCAATGTCACTGATGAACATAGATGCAAAAATCCTCAACAAAATACTAGCAAACAGAATCCAACAGCACATTAAAAGGATCATACACCATGATCAAGTGGGGTTTATCCCAGGAATGCAAGGATTCTTCAATATACCCAAATCAATCAATGTGCTACACAATATTAACAAATTGAAGAATAAACACAATGTGATCATCTCGATAGATGCAGAAAAAGCTTTTGACAAAATTCAACACCGATTTATGATAAAAAATGCTCCAGAAATTAGGCATAGAGGGAACTTATCTCAACATAATAAAGGCCATATATGACAAACTCACAGCCAACAACATACTCAATGGTGAAAAACTGAAACCATTTCCATTAAGATCAGGAAAAAGACAAGGTTGCCCACTCTCACCACTATTATTCAACATTGTTTCGGAAGTGTTTCCCACAGTAATCAGAGAAGAAAAAGAAATAAAAGGAATCCAAATTGAAAAAGAAGTAAAGCTGCCATTGTTTGCAGATGACATGATACTATACATAGAGAATCCTAAAGATGCTACCAGAAAACTACTAGAGCTAATCAATGAATTTGGTAAAGTAGCAGGATACAAAACTAATGCACTGAAATCTCTGGCATTCCTATACACTAATGATGAAAAATCTGAAAGAGAAATTAAGGAAACCCTCCCATTTACCATTGCAACAAAAAGAATAAAATACCTAGGCATAAAACTACCTAAGGAGACAAAAGACCTGTATGCAGAAAATTATAAGACACTGATGAAAGAAATTAAAGATGATACAAACAGATGGAGAGATATACCATGTTCTTGGATTGGAAGAATCAACATTGTAAAAATGACTATACAACCCAAAGCAATCTACATATTCAATGTAATCCCTATCAAACTACTACTGGCATTTTTCACAGAACTAGAACAAAAATTTTCACAATTTGTATGGAAACAAAAAAGACCCCGAATAGCCAAAGCAATCTTGAAAAAGAAAAACGGAGCTAGAGGAATCAGACTCCCAGACTTCAGACTATACTATAAAGTTACAGTAATCAAGAGAGTATGGTACTGGCACAAAAACAGAAAGATAGATCAATGGAACAGGATAGGAAGCCCAGATATAAACCCACGCACATATGGTCACCTTATCTTTGATAAAGGAGGCAAGAATATACAATGGAGAAAAGACAGCCTCTTCAATAAGTGGTGCTGGGAAAGCTGGACAGCTACATGTAAAAGAATGAAATTAGAACATTCCCTAACACCATACACAAAAATAAACTCAAAATAGATTAAAGACCTAAATGTAAGGCCAGACACTATCAAACACTTAGAGAAAAACATAGGCAGAACACTCTATGACATAAATCACAGCAAGATCCTTTTTGACCCACCTCCTAGAGAAATGGAAATAAAAACAAAAATAAACAAATGGGACCTAATGAAACTTCAAAGCTTTTGCACAGCAAAGGAAACCATAAACAAGACGAAAAGACAACCCTCAGAATGGGAGAAAATATTTGCAAGTGAAGCAACTGACAAAGGATTAATCTCCAAAATTTACAAGCAGCTCATGTAGCTCAATATCAAAAAGCAAATAACCCATTCCAAAAATTGGCAGAAGACCTAAATAGACATTTCTCCAAAGAAGATATACAGATTGCCAACAAACACATGAAAGGATGCTCAACATCACTAATCATCAGAGAAATGCCAATCAAAACTACAATGAGGTATCACCTCACACCAGTCAGAATGGCCATCATCAAAAAATCTACAAACAATAAATGCTGGAGAGGGTGTGGAGAAAAGGGAACCCTCTTGCACTGTTGGTGGGAATGTAAATTGATACAGCCACTATGGAGAACAGTATGGAGGTTCCTTAAAAAGTAAAAATAGAACTACCATACGACCCAGAAATCCCACTACTGGGCATATACCCTGAGAAAACCATAATTCAAAAAGAGTCATGTACCACAATGTTCATTGCAACTCTATTTACAATAGCCAGGACATGAAAGCAATCTCAGTGTCCAATGACAGATGAATGGATAAAAAAGATGTGACACATATATACAACGGAATATTCCTCAGCCATAAAAAAGAAACGATATTGAGTTATTTTCAGTGAGGTGGATGGACCTAAAGTCTGTCATACAGAGTGAAGTAAGTCAGAAAGAGAAAAACAAATACCATAGGCTAACACACATATATGGAATCTAAAAAAAAAAAAAAAAAAAAAGTTCCTGAAGAACTTAGGGGCAGGACAGGAATAAAGATGCAGATGTAGAGAATGGACCTGAGGACACAGGGAAGGGGAAAGGGAAGCTGGGACGAAGTGAGAGAGTGACATGTACATATATACACTATCAAATATAAAATAGATAGCTAGTGGGAAGCAGCCGCATAGCACAGGGAGATCAGCTCGGTGCTTTGTGACCACCTAGAAGGGTGGGATAAGGAGGGTGGGAGGGAGGGAGATGCAAGAGGGAGGAGATATTGGGATATATGTATATGTATAGCTGATTCACTTCGTTATAAAGCAGAAACTAAGACACCATTGTAAAGCAATTATACTCCAATAAAGATGTTAAAAAAAAAAAAAAAAGAATAGCCAAGATGTCCACCTACCCACCCAGAGTCACCAGCTGCTAATACACTGGTGTGCATCTCCTTTTAGATCCTTCAGTATATACATGTATTAATTTCTTCAAAAATGGGATTATGCAATCCAGTATGTTTTATGACCTATTTTAATTTATTTAAAAATCCATCAGTTGTTACACAACTATATTGTACCAGCTTTTCTCCATTAAGAATAGCATTTAGTAATAAAAAATTTTAAAGCAAGATAGAAGAAAACTACATAAATTCTGAGTAGAAAAAAAATGGTTAAGTTCACTTTAAAAGTTATCAAACTATCCCATGGTGCACCACAGTTACCAACACTAGAAAATCCTAGCCAAAAGAGTTTTATTTTGTTTTCACCAATCTTCATTTCAACCAAATTGCTTTCAGCCCAATCACTTGGGTGTGTCTCAATGGGTCTTCACCTTCTCTTGGAGGCCTTCCCCAGGTTTCCCAGTTGATACTGCTTCCCACCTTCCATAGACTATGTGTCTTGAAGTTGGGATGTTGGTCACATCACATTCTGACTTGCTCTGCTGCTTCTTTTTTTTTTTTTTTCTGTTCTCAGTTTAACTCCCCAAAGTTAGGGTGCTTTGCACCTGGAAAGTGCTCAGTAAATGAATGAGTAAATAAAAATAACTAAGGATCACAACCAATATTGCTCACTATTCTTGGGATTTTTTTTTTAAGCATTTTTCCTGACCCAGTTTAAATTTCCTTATATTGGGCATAGGTAATTGCATTTGTCAGGAGTCTTTCAGATAAAGGTGACAGAAAACCAATTCAAATTAGCTTAAGCAAAAAAGGAGTAATTTATTGCTTCATGTAATTGGGAAGACCAGGAAGACACTTCAGGCATAGATAAATCCATGGGTTCAAATGATTATCTCTCTTTCTCTCCCTTTTTTCTCATATTTTCTATCTCTCTCTCCCTCTTTCCCTCCTTTCCTCCTTCCCTTTCTCTCATTTGCCCTTTATTTCTCCTCCACCAGTTAGATTTCCTTCATGTCAAGAGATTTTGGGCTGGGGTTGGGCATGGAGGGTTGAGACTACAGATCCACAGATAGCTCCAGGTTTACATCATCCTGGAGGAAAGTTCTTAACTGTCTCTCCCAGTGACTGCACATAAAATCCCATATGTATGTTACAAGTTTGGTACTATGATTAGGGCAGGTGTGAGTCACATAGCCATCTCTGTTGCTGGGGGTGCTGTGCAATGTAACTGAAAGGTCCCCTAAATCTGCACAGAATGGTACAAAAATGTAAAACAAAAATGTATTATTATTTGGAAGAGAAAAAACATGACTAAAATTTGAGATGGTGTCAAGCAGCCCCATTTCACACATTCTCTTCTGGCCACTTACATTATTTCTTATTAAATTCAGAGACTAAGATCAACTGTTCTCTAGCCAGGCTAGAATCTTAGAGTTTTAACTCAACCCCTTCATTTTACAGATTAGGAAATGATATCTCATCCATCATCAGTGAACCAACTAGCATAGGGAAGGGCTTTCTTCACCATGTTGGGAGGAGCTAGTTTGGGAACTGGGAAACCATCACCTGGTCTCAGTCCCGCACAAATTCCCCTATGACTCAGAGACTCAATTAACCTTATTGGGCTTCAGTTTCTTCCAGAAAATAAAGAGTTTGGACTCCATGATTTCTAATCATTTTATGATTTCAGGCATTGCAATTATGGGTCATAAAGATTAATTTGTTTGCTTTTTCAAATCACTTGCCATAAGAAAATAGTACTTTAAAAATATTTTCTCTGACAATGAACATTCTACCTGGCATTCTATGGAAAATGGTGGAAAGTTCAATTCATGTGTAAAGAAGTTGAAGATTCATATCTACAAGCAATATGAGCAAACTTATTTACCCCAGTATGTACTTTATTCTCAAGATCCAAGTTGCTTGTGATTTGAAAAATTTTAAATCCCACTGATAAGGTGAAGATAAATTCTGTATAAAGATCTGTGGAAATACTTTAATAGCATGATAAATTTCAATGTCATATTCATTTTTAATCACGATTAAGTATTCTCAACTAAGCAGAAATATGTAGAAGTGGGAAATCTGTGGGAGTTAACTTTAGGAAAATGGTGAGAATGAGGAGGGCGAGAGAGTTGTTTTCTTTATCAAAATCTCCCTTACAAAGCATAATATAAACATTTTTTGAAGTCCAAAGGAATACTAGGATACAGGGACAAGGGTAATATATGTGCAAACACGTTTACAACTCTTTCCTTTTTATTAGAGCAGGCAGGAGTGGGTTTGCAAAATGAAATCCCTAAAGAAGTTGAATGAAGAACAAATTGCCTTTCATTGCTAAGCTTGATTCTATAGTATGTGCCAAGAAATTGGATTGACTGGGACCTTGAAAAGAGCTGATATTTGATTGACTGAAATACTGAAAAGAGCTGGCTTCCCTGGCTGAACATTTGAACTGTGGGCAGGCTGAAGTAACATTTTAAATGGCTGAAAAGAAGAAGGGATTTTTGATCATCAAAGGCAGCTTCATACTGCCCCATATGACAAGCTGAATGAACCTGTGTTTCCACTTTCTCAGCAAATTGTACAACCCTGAGGAGCATTTGGAAATGTGCTCAATGACCCTGATTTGAAATCAGGGAAAGTAGCTCTAGCAACAAGTTCCTGACAGCTGATTTAGAAAATCTTTCAATTTTGCAGACTTCAGTGACACACACTCTAGGACAAGACCATCATGTGTTGTCACTCCACGACATTCTTAGTTCACTGTCTTCCAGTAAAATGTCAAAGTCTAGAAGGCAAAGAAATCAAACAAATCAAAGCAAACATTGAAAAAATAATACACATAATGAATATGGCCAGGTATGGTGATGTCAACACTACAAAAAAATTCTACTTACCTTCAGTTCCTAACGATGAGTTATAAAGCATCTATTGATGCACAAACCACAAATTTAACCAACACAAGAGAATTATGCAAATGATACATAATACTTGATCACACAATGGATACCACTACAGTTTATCACACCAGGAGCTCTGAGGGCCACCACTATGTATATCTTTTTCACCTGAACTTTCAGTGTTAGCACATTCTTGACACAGCGTATGCAAGGACTAAAAATTTGTCAAATGAATGGATTGGAAAACTATAGAACTAGAGAGGACCACAGAATAATAAAGTGTCATTTTTCAGACAGGGATTGTTAGAACTATTCCACAAAGAAAGTCTTCAAGATTTTCTAAATTTTAAATGAGACTGCATGAACATCCTTGGTACACACTTAGATATGACTACCAGAAAATATTTCCGATGTGCAAATGGTGAGGCCAATTTTCTTTAAAGATGCTGTGAGTTGCTCTTTGTTCAGGCCACCTTAGGTGTCACCATTAAGTAGATTTTGAGAGAGCAGTCCACTTCCACCATTAGTAGCTTAAGGGGCCATAATTCTCACTGTCTTCCATATGCACATAGATAGTCTATCCAATTCCCAGGCCTCTCAATTGAATACTTTTTATCTTTTTTTCCTCAACTCTTTCTTAGCTACACACTCACACTGCTCCATCCTACATAGGCAGTGTCAACACCTAAAATTCCATTGTCTCTAAAATATTGGCATGAAACATACCACTCCATGATTATTACCACCTACCTTTTAGCTCACCTGCTCACCCATTGCCACTACAACATTTTAAATCTCTTGGAGACTTCCAATGCATTGGTTCCATCACTTTCACAATCTACCCACTATCCTAGCTTCACATTCCTCTTTGAGGAGCATAGATGATATGCCTCATCAATTCAAGCAGTCCCTTTAAAAATACTGAATTCTCTTATTCTTCCCTACCTTCTTGGCCTTCATGAGACCAAACTCAAGCTCTGGACAACCCCAACAATCTGACTTTTCTGTGCTTGCAGCTGAAGTTTGTTAGAAAAGGAGAGATTGCACAACTGTCTTCACCTTATTCATGATCACAATCTTGAAATGGGTAATCAATACTGACAATTATTTACTGGAGTAATTGTCCTAGCCAGAGCAACAAGGCAAGAAAACGAAATTAAAGGCATCAAAATCAGAAAGGAAGAAGTAAAACTATCTCTATTTGCAGATGACTTGATCGTATATATAGAAAATCCTAAAGACTCCACAATAACAAAATCAACACCCCCCCCCAAAAAAAAAAACTTTTGGAATAAACAAGTTCAGTAAAGTTGCAGGATACAAAATCAACATACAGATCAGTTGTCTTTCTATACACTAACAACAAAATATCTGTAAAAGAAATAAAGAAAACAATCTCATTTACAATAACATCAAAAATAATAAAATGCCTAGGAATAAATTTAAACAAGTAGGTGAAAGATTTCTACTCTGAAAACTACAAGACATTGATGAAAGAAACTGAAGACACAAATAAATGGAAAGATATCCCTTGCTCATAGATCAAAGAGTTAATATTGTTAAAATGTCCATGCTACCCAAAGCCATCTACAGATTCAATGTAATCCCTATCAAAATTCCAACGGCATCATTACAGAAAACAAAACTGCTATAATTTGTGTGGAACCACAAAAGACGCCAAATAGCTGAAGTAATCTTGAAAAAGAACAAAACTGGAGGCATCACACGTCCTGATTTCAAAATGTATCACAAAGCTATAATAATCAAAACAGTATGGCACTAGCATAAAAACAGATGCAGAATGATGGAACAGAATTTAGAGCGCAGAAATAAACCCATGCCTATATGGTCAACTAATATTTGACAAGGGAGCCAGGAATACTCCATGGATAAAAAATAGTCTCTTCAATAAATGGTATTGGGAAAACTGGATATTCATATGCAAAAGGATAAAATTGAACCCCTATTTTACACCACTCACAAAAATTAACTTGCATGGAGTATAAACATAAACATATGACCTGAAACCATAAAACTCTTAAAGGAAAATATAGGGAAAAAGCTCCTTGAAATTGGTCTTGGCAATTATGTTTTGATATGACCAAAAGTGCAAGCAACAAAAGCAAAAATAAATAAGTGGGACCACATCAAACTAAAAAGCTTCTGCATAGCAAAAGAAATGATCAAGAAAATGAAATGGCAACCTATGGAATGGGAGGAAATATTTGTAATATCTAATAAGGGATTCATATTCAAAATATATTTTTAAAAAAACTCATACAATTTGATAGCAAAAATAAATCTGACTTAAAAATGAGCAAAGAACCTAAATAGACATTTTTCCACATAAGACATTCAAACGGCCAACAGGTACATGAAAAACAATGCTCAACGTCACTAATCATCAGGGAAATGCAAATCAAAACCACAATGAGATACCACATCATGCCTGTTAGAATGGCTATTATCAGAGAGACAAGAGATAAGTGTCAGTGAGGATGTGGAAAAAAGGGAACTTTTTTTTTTTTTTTTGGCGGTACGCGGGCCTCTCACTGTTGCAGCCTCTCCCTTTGCGGAGCACAGGCTCCGGACGTGCAGGCTCAGCGGCCATGGCTCACAGGCCCAGCCGCTCCGCGGCATATGGGATCATTCCAGACCGGGGCACGAACCCGTGTCCCCTGCATCGGCAGGCGGACTCTCAACCACTGCGCCACCAGGGAAGCCCAAAAGGGAACATTTAAACCCTGTTGGTAGGACTGTAAATTGGTACAGCCACTATGGAAAAATTATGGAGTTTCCTTTAAAAATTAAAAATAGAACAATCATACGATCCAGCAATTCCAATTCTGGGTATGTGTCCAAAGCAAATGAAATCACTATCTCATAGAGATATATTCACTCCCATGTCCATTGCAGCATTATTTACAATAACCAAGAAATGGAAACAAACTGTGTTCATGGATGGATGGAGTATTATTCTGCCATAAAAAGAAGGGAAGACTGCCCTTTGCAACAACATGGATGGACTTTAAGGGCATCATATTAAGTGAAATAAGTCACAGAAAGCCAAATTCTGTATGATCTCACTTATATGCGGAATCTACAAAAAATGAACTCATGGAAATAGAGAGTAAATTGGTGGTTGCCACAGTAGGGGAATGGGTGAAAATGATCAAAGGATGCAAACTGCCACTTATAAGAAGAAAAATTCTGGGAATGGTGACTATAGTTAACAATACTGTATTGTGTATTTGAAAGTTGCTAAGAGAATAGATGTTAAAAGTTCTCAACACACAGACACACACACACACACACACAACTGTAATTATGTGAGATGATGGATATATTAACTAACCTTATTGTGGCAATCATTTCACTAAATAATCTCTCCCTTCAAACTTCCTATACCTTTCCTCCCCCATTCATATTGACCACTGCTTTGTTTTTGAGACCCTCTTTAATTGGCTTGTGTTGTCACACACTCATGTATTTCTCCTACTTCCCTAGCCACTCCATCTCAGTTTCCTTCTCCTGCTCCTCTGCCCTACCCGACCTCCATATATAGTAGTTTCTCACACGTCAGTCTTATGTACCCACCCTCTATACCCTTTTTTAACATTTTTCTCCAAAGGTGATGGCATCAATTTTTTAAATAATAGTTTTACTGAAATGTAATTCACTTACCATAATACAGAGTTGTACATCCATAGCCACTACCTAATTTTGGTATATTTTCATCATCCCCCAAAGAAATTATATACCCACTAAGCACTCAACCCCCATTCTCTCTTCCCCCCACCCCTTGCTAACCACTAATCCATTTTGTCTCTATAGATTTGAATATTTCAAATAAATGGAACCTATCATATGTGGTGTTTTTGCGGCTGGCTTCTGTTACGTAGCATGTTCTCAAGGTTCATCCATTGTAACATGTACCAGAATTTCATTCCTTTTTATTGATGAATAATTTCCATTGTTTTGTATATCACAGTTGTTTATTCAGTCATCAGTTTGTGATATTTGAGCTGTTTCCACTTTTTGGCTATCATAAATAATGCTGCTATGAACATTTGTGTACAAGTTTTTGTGTGGACATATGTTTTCATTTATCTTGGATATATCTAGGAGTAGAATTGCTAGGTCATATGGTAAACTCTTTAACATTTTGAGAAACAGCCAAACCATTTTCTAAAGCAGGCTGAAACATTTTACATCACACCAGCAGAGTATAAGGGTTCCAATCTTCCTACATCCTCATCAACAATTTTTATTGTCTTTTTTATTACAGCTATCCTAGTAGGTATGAAGTGGTAATCTCCTCAATGACTAAGAATAACCAAAAGTGCCCATTTTTCAATTGAGTTGTCTTTTTATTGTTCAATTTTAAGTGTTCTTTATATATTCTAGATACAAGACCGTCATCAAATATATGATTTGCAAATATTTTCTCTCTTTCAGTGGATTGTCTTTTCACTTTCTTAATGGTGCACTTTCAAGCACAAAAGTTTTTAATATTGATAAAGTCCAGTTTTTTTTTCTTTTGTTGTGTGTGGGTTTGGATTCATATCTAAAAAGTCACTGCTTAATCCAGTGTCACAAGTTTTAGCTCTTACATAGAGGTCGATGATCTATCTTGAATTAATTTTTGTGTATAGTGTGAGTTACAGTTACAACTTCATCCTTTTGCACGTGGCTATCCAATTGTCACATCATCATTTGTTGAAAAGACTATCCTCCCCCCTTACCCTGTTGAATTTTCTTGGCACTCTTTTCAAAAATCAATTGAATATAAATTAATTATTTATTCCTGAGTTCTCAATTATATTCCATTGATCTCTATGTCTATCTTTATGCCAATACCACATTAACTTGATTACTGTAGCTTTGTAGTAAGTTTTGAAATCAGGAAGTTTGTGTCCTCTAAATTTGTTATTTTTCAAGAATGTTCTGGGCATTTTTGATCACTTGCACTTCATCATTTTTTGTCCTTTAAATACCATTTCATAAACAGACAACTCCCAAATTATATTACCCAAATCATTTTCTGAAGCTGTAACTCATATTGAAGCTATGCCTTTAATTGGCAGTCCCAATGAATTGTCTCACAGCTATTTCAAACTGTCCAAATGAAATAGAAAATTCATCCACATAACTCACCCCATCGCATTTCTTCTGCCACCTACACTTAATTACTATACGTGTCCCCACAATTAACCCCATTGCTCATGCAGGAAACTGACAGTCAGTCTTCACTCCTCCCTCTTCTTCACTCCACAGTCAATCGTTCAGCAAGTCCCACCCATCTTTCCTCCAAACCATACTTCAAACTTATTCACTTGTTCCCATATCCACTTTTAAAACCCTAATCCAGCCATTATAATTGTCTTCTCGATTACTAACTGGTTTCCCTGATTTTTCCCAAAAGATCCATTTTTCTTCACAAGAAAGAGTGATAATTTAACAACTTAAAGCAGATTATTTTGGTCCCCCTCTTAAAAGTTTTCACTGATGTGCTTTACACTTAAATGAAATCTCAAATCTCTCCCATGACATATAAGCCCTTGCATGATTTGAATCCACCTACCTTTCCTGCCTTGTCTTTTGCTGTCTCCCCCTGCTCACAGGTTCTAGACATACCAGATTTCTTTTAGGTTCTCACACAAGACAACCTTCTTCTTGGTTTGAGACATGCTGTCTCCCCTGAATAAAATGCTCTTCCTGACACCTCAACTCCCTACTATTCCATGGATAGTTCCTTTGACCCATCTGTTCTTGGCTTAAGTATCATCTCCTAGGAGAACTTTTCTTTGGTGACTATATATCTAAATTAGGTTTCTCTCATATTTTCTTTCACTGCACACAGTTGTTCTTTTTAACACATTTATTATACTTTGTATTAATTTAATTGCTTATACGCTTGGTTATTTTCTGTCTCTCTCATTAAGTTGTAAGATCCATGCAGCTAGGAACCATGTCTGTTCTTTTTACCATTGTATCCCCAGTGCTAAGCACACAATAAGTGCTCATTAAATCAGTACTTGAATAAATGTCTCATTTTTACCCATTAAAGATTAATAATAGAGGACAGTTTCATAATGCTTAGTATAGGCTGGGCACTGTTACATGCCCTTTGCATGGAACAATTATTTAAACCTCACAACAACTTTATGAGGTAAATTCTATTATTATCCCATTTTTTTAAAGAGAGGAAATCTGGTTACAGAGAAGATAAGCAATTTCCTCAATGTCACCCAGGCAAGATATGAGTAAACCTGGAATTAGAATGCAGGCACTCTGGCTCTGGCACCTATGTTCATAACCACTGTGCTACACTGATGTACACCAGGAAGGCATGGGAGGGGACTTTTGGCTTGATTTAGGGAGTTGACAGCTGTTGGTCCTAGAAGGAAATGACTAAACCCAGGAGTATGTGAAATTAAAAGAGTTGCAGATGAATCAAAACGACAATGAGATATTGCCTCACACTGGTTAGGATGTTTTTTATGAAAAAGAAATAACAATTGCTGGTAAGGATGTGGAGAAACCTATTGGTGGGAATGCAAATTGGAGCAGCCATTATGGGAAATAGTATGACAGTTTCTCAAAAACTAAAAATTGTACTACCATATGATCCAGCAATCCCACTCCCGGATATATATCTGAATGAGTTAAAATTAGTATCTCGAAGGGTTATCTGCATACCCATGTTCACTGAAGCATTATTCACAATAGCCAAGATAAACACCTAAGTATCTGTCATTGGATGAATGGACAAAGAAGATGTGGTATATATATACAATGGAATATTTTTCAGCCATGACAAAGAAGGAATGCCTACTATTTGTGACAACATGGATGGACCCTGAAGGCATTATGCTAAGTGAGATAAGTCAGACAAAGAAGGACTAATACTGTATGATATCACTTATATGTAGAATCTAAAAACACTGAACTTGTAAAAACAGAGGGTAGAAGTTATAAGGGGGTGGGGGAATTGGGGAGAAATTGTTTTAAGGGTACAAACTTATAACCAGTAGATAAATAAGTTCTGGAGAACTAATACACAACATAGTGATTATAGTCAACAATACTGTATTATGAATTTCAAAGTTACTAAGAGACTAAATTTTAACTGTTCTCATCACATAAAAAAATGATAAATATGTAACCTGAAAAAAGTGTTAGCTAATGCTACTATAGTAATCATATTGCAATATATAAATGCACCAAACCAACACATTGTACACCTTACATTTAAACAATGTTATGTGTCAATTATACCTCAATTTAAAAAAAAAAAATATATATATATATATATATATATATATAGTTGCAGAGGGAAGTCTCATACTGGGCCCTGCTGTGCACTGGATGGGCCTTAACCTTCATACTATCATCTGGCCCCCACAGCGCACACACACGCTCACACACACACACACACACACACAGAGTTCCCTGACATTTCAGGATGTGTGTAGAGTTTCTTGGCTGTTTGTGTTCTTAGAACACCATTGTCTTTTTTCTGTGTTCAAAGTAAGTTCTGGTTCAAATGGTAAGTGTGGCTTCTTGAAGCAGTCAGTGCTCCCACTTTCAGTCATAGATATACCACAATCATCTTGTTCTCTCTTTGAGTCTCACTGAACCCTGTGTATGGTGGGCCTACCAGAATTCTGTGCTCCTGGGGCACTGCAGATGCTAACGGATGGCAAGGAATGGTGGTAGACCACATATCACAGGTATCTCTTCTGCCCCCTGCACACGCTGCACTACCCCATCAGACTTACTAACAAAACACCAAGATAAAATTACTAAGGCTTTTAACACAGCATCAGCATACCATTAAACTAAGCTCAGGGACTTGTGAATGTGGAGTCGTGTGCAACTGCACAGGTAGTGCTATGCCCATGAAGCTGGCCCTGGGTATCAGCATGTAATTGGAACTTAACTCCAAAGGACTGGATGAGATCACCCATGAGAGAGAAGATAGAAAGAACAAATGGTCCCAGCCACAAGCACTGTGTTAGTTCAACATTTAGAGATTGATCAGAGGAGAAACAGTCCACAAAGGAGACTGAGAAAGCAGCCAGGAAGGTAGGAAGACATGAGACTACCTGGCCATGATTCTCTAATTGCATTTTTTGGGACTTCCATTCAGTGACAGACTAAATGGGATGGCACTGATGTGTGAGGGGCTCACTATTGAGATTCTGGTATAACTACCAGTACTGTGGGTGGGTAGGCAGAAATGAGTCATTTAACTGAGGTGGACTGGGATATTAGTGCTCTCACAGGGAAGCACAATAATGTTTGAGAACAAGTTTATACATATATTTTTAATTGAAGTATAGTTGATTTACAACATGATGTTACTTTTAGGTATACAGCAAAGTGATTCAGTTATATATATATACATATATATATATATATATATATATATATAATTTTCTTCCAGATTATGTTATAGTTTCTTACAAGATATTGAGTATTTTTCCCTGTGTTATACAGTAAAGCCTTGTTGTTTATCTATTTTATATATAGTAGTGTGTTAATACCATATTCCTAATTTGTCCCTTTTCCCTTTGGTAATCATAAGTTTGTTTTCTGTCTGTGAGTCTGTTTCTGTTTTATAAATAGATCCATTTGTATTATTTTTTAGATTCCACATATAAGTGATATCATATAGTATTTGTCTTTCTATGTCTGACTTACTTCACTTAGTATGATAATTTCTAGGTCCATTCATGTTGCTGCAAATGGCAACACTTCATTCTATTTGATGGCTAAGTAATATTCCATTGTATATATGTAACACAGCTTCTTTACCCATTCATCTGTTGACTGATTGCTTCCATGTCTTGGCTATTATAAATAGTGCTGCTGTGAACATTGGAGTGCATGTATCTTTTCAGATAAGAGTTTTCATCTTTTCCAGATATACGTCCAGGAGTGGGATTGCTGGGTCATATGGTAGCTCTATTTTTAGGGTTTTTTTGTTTGTTTTTTTTTGCGGTACGCAGGCCTCTCACTGTTGTGGTCTCTCCCATTGCGGCGCACAGGCTCCGGACACGCAGGCTCAGCGGCCATGGCTTACGGGCCCAGCCGCTCCGCGGCATGTGGGATCCTCCCGGACTGGGGCACGAACCCGTGTCCCCTGCATCGGCAGGCGGACTCTCAACCACTGCGCCACCAGGGAAGCCCTATTTTTAGTTTTTTAAGGAACCGCCATACAGTTCTCCATAGTGGCTGCACCAATTTACATTCTCACAAACAGTGTAAGAGGGTTCCCTTTTCTCCACACCTTCTCCAGCATTTATCATTTGTAGACATTTTGATGATAGCAATTTTGACAGGTGCGAGGTGATATCTCATTGTGATTTTGATTTGCATTTGAGAACAAGTTCTTAAATAGCCTTTGGATTCACAGAGATGCTCTTGAGGTAATTTTGGTTGGTGCATCTATTTGAAGGCTAATTCTGCTTCTGCTGGTTCTGTGGCAGCATGTGCTTGTGGCTTTTTTCCCAAAGGAAAGACAAGACAAAACCTCTACCTGGCAGCTGATGGTAGCTGCTTACAGCAGTAACACTGTAAATGGATGGACCAGCACCCTGGGCATTCCTAGCATATGTTTTGGAATGCCATACAAATTTCTCACCTGGTCCAAAAAGAAGAGTTACAATTGTCCTAGAATACCAAATTGGCCTTCTTCTCATAACTGGACTTGGTATCCTGAACTGAGCCAGGTGGACTTTTAAGGAAATGGGCGTCTGTGGGCTTGTGTAGCCCCACACCCCGCTCGGCTCCTCCATCGCTTCCTGGGCTCCTCTCCTTCCCCTGCAGCGGCCTGGGCTGGTCGGTCCTTATCTGCCATGTCAGAAACCCTGGAAATGTGTATCATGTCGCTTTCCCATGACTTGGGAGAGCAGTGCTGGAGGAGGTGGTGTCTGCCAGGGCAGTGACTACATCGCAGGTGAAGCTGGAGATCCTGGTGACGTCCAGGCGGACACGGGCTGGAAGGGGTGGTTTGGGAAGAAGTCGCCGTGAAAGTGCCTCTTGGGACTGCCGCGAGCTACTTCTGCCTGGCTCCTGTGAGGTAGAAAGCCAGTGTTTCCTGGCTTTAGACCGTGAGTTGCTTAGGATCGCTTATCTTAAAACCAGCATCACTGAGGTACGACTTATATGTCATAAAACATAATTCTATGTTTTTTAGTAAATGTAGTTCTAAACTTAGTACATGTAGTAAATGTTCCAGTTTTGGAACATTTCCATCATTGCATAAAGTTCCCTCAGTGTCCGTTTCCAATCAATTCCCATTTCCATACCCAGCCCCTGGCAGCCTCTGATGTGCTTTCTGCTGAAGATTTACCTTCACTGGTAAATGAAAGCTTACAGTATGTGGTCTTTTGTGTCTGGCTTGTTTCACTTAGCATATTGTTGCAGTATAAGTAGTTCTTTTTTAGTGCTGAATAGTACCCATTGTATGAATGTATCACATTTTGTTTAGCCATTCATCAGTTGGACATTTGAGTTGTTCCACTTTGGAGTTACTATGAATCGTGCTAGGAATAATTGTATACAAGTCTTTATGTGGATATGTTTTAATTTACCTTGGGTAGATACCTAGGAGTGGAATTGCAGTTTTGTATACTAAGTTTATGTTAAACCTTTTTTTTTCTCAATGTCTCAGATCTCTTTTTATTAGATTGACAATAAAATGTTTGATCAAGAAACTAGCCTATTGAAACTAAAGTTGGTGAAGGAAGTTCTAATTAATGTTCTTGTTAATTTGGAATTAACCACTCTTTTACTCATTTTCAAACACTTTTTGAGCTAGCCATTGTACTAACCATTCAATATTAAAGTTAACTACACATCATTAGTTTTCTTTGATGGCTGGAAATCTGTGTGTACATTAGGATGGATATACTTTTTGAGATTTTTTTTTAGTTGACTTTACTGAATTCCTTAAACTAACTTGCTTGGTTTTACTTGCATTTTTCTTCTAAAAAGAGAGAACAGGAAAAAAAAAAAATGTGTGTAGTATCTAGTTTTACAGCATGGAAGGTAAGTTTGACACCGATAGATTCTGTTGATGATGGTCCAAGGAACTCCAGAGGTTTGAGAGATGGGGGTGTACAAAGCTGTACGGGAATGAGAGAGCATTCTCATTGACCTACAGAGGTCTCGTTTTCTTTGTGCTAACAAACAGAGATAAAGAACATGATGACTGGCCCTGATGGTCTCAAGGAAGATAGTGGTGGTGATGATCTAAAGCTGAGAAGAATTGAAGAAATAGCTAAATTCTATGGTTCATTCAGATATGGATTACTCTACTATTGAGCTTATTTATATCTACATCCCCCCCTGTTTAGACTCCAGAGTTTTAGAATGGCAATACTGGGATGCTATAATAACTTCTATTTTAGAAAAGTTAGACACCTTATTTGGGGAGCTATCTGGTAAAATCGAACCAGAAAAGAACTAGGACTCTTTAGAGGAATGGCTTACTCCAGGGCTGGGGCACATAAAGCATAAGATGAGCCTGGATCATCTTATGCCAAAAAGGAAGAAAGGGCTCAAGAACATCCGAGTCATGTCAGGGACATATGTACCAGATTGAAGTCAGGTCAGTCCTGGGGCAATTTTACCAACAAAATAAGTGATGATAGGAATGCATTGTACAATAAAATAAAAGAGTCCATCCTAATATAAATAAATGAATAAATAATGGAGAAAGGAAAGCTCTACCTAACAGGAGATCACTAACAAGTGTAGAAAGAACAATTGAATTAAAAGAAATATCACCATTTGGCTTTCACCATAGTAATACTTGATTCAGGCAAGAATCATCAATCTATGCTAAAACTGGTGGGTACAAGTATGGTAAAGAACAAGATATTTGCATAGTTTCAAAGTGTCTCCCCATAAAACACTTATAAATTGCTCACTAATTTGTAAGTATCAAATACAAATTAACTTCAGAGTGAAGAAAGCTGGAAGACACATCTTAACCAAGTAATAAAAGTAAACTACCAACAGGAATGGGACAAATTCACATCATGTGCTTTCTGATAAGAGGCCTTGAGAAGTACATGGCATTTTTGGCCCACCAAAAATGAACAAATCTTGAGGAAAATTAGACAAACCCAATCTGGGGTTTTCTACAAAGTAACTGCCTTATACTTTTTTTGCATGTGTGTGGCTGTGCTGGGTCTTTGTTGGGGTGTGCGGGCTGTTCGTTGCAGGCGTCTCTCTAGTTGTGGCATGCAGGCTTAGTTGCCCCACAGCATGTGGGATCTTAGTTCTCTGAGCAGGGATCAAACCCGTGTCCCCTGCATTGGAAGGCAGATTCTTAACCACTGGACCAATGGACCACCAGGGAAGTCCCCTGCCTTTGAGGCTACTAATTCTATGTTTTGTTTTTAACTAGTCCACACTTTATTTAGATTTATTTAGTTTTTAGCTAATGTCCTTTTCCTGTGCCAGGATCCTATCCAGGTGGCATGCATTCTTTATGGTGAAGTGTTAACATATCAAATTATTCATTTGGGAAAACCAGTGTATTTTCTGTATTAATTATAGAAAATTCATGTTGTTTTTGAAATTTACCTGCCTACCCCCAACCCCCCAATCCTCCTAAGTCTCAATCTGTTTTTTTTTTTAATTGCAATGTTAGATCTATGTGCAAAAATATAAAGTACATTGTGATTGTAGGTTAACAGTTACATGTTTCAGATTTATTTTGCCTGTATGTTTTTACTGAATGACTTATTTCGTATTTCAAGGCAAGTATGAACATGTGGCATGATGACACAACTCAGTTTCTTAGAAATTTGTTTAATTTGTTGACTACTGCCCATACCTTTGGTAATCCTGTTCATGACAAAAAAAAAAAAAAATAAGGAACAGGCTTTGTCTGGGGGGATTCAAGTCTAATGAACCACATATGTACACATGCGCATACTAGAGGTCAGTACCATTACCTCTCAGTGAGAAATGAAGGCCAGGAGATTTTGATGGTCAAGACTGTGATCACTGGAATCTGAGTAACTCAACTTAAAACACTTAACTCTGCTCTCACTTTGCAGCCTTACGTTGGGCAGATGATTCACTTGCCTTAAAGTTCTGGAAAACGGGGAGACAATTCTCTATCAGGACTGCTATACAGAATAGTGATATAATGCATATGAAGCAATTAGCATAATCCTGATATGTAATAGTAAGCCCTTATAAATAATGTTGACTATTATTATTATAATATATACCCACCTGAAAACTCTATAAAACAAATGAGCTGGGGAACATACAACCCTAGTATACGGAGAATAACAAAAATCAGGTTGTATCAACCCCTTATTTAGGGATGTGAACCACACTTTACTTTTTTTTGGTAGCCCCACTCACAGTGGCTGCTATCCACACTTTCTTTCCCTAACTCAGAAATACCACTCTGAATACTATAGTACACTCATAATTTTTAATTAAAGCACTGTGTCCTCACAAACACTTTCTTCAAACTCAAAGCAAGCGTTGTGCTTGAAACACTGTAAAACTTGCCGAAGAATCTGAATGGCAATGATAGTAAAGGAAAATACAGGCTATGTTATAAAAAACAATGGCATTTGGGGAAAATAGTAAGAGCACAGAGGTTGCTGTGAGCAATAGAAATTGAAACTGATGAATCATTTTTCTTTCTGATGTAGGCTCACCACCCAGAGCCAAAATACTTTGCAAAACCAAAGCCGCTATCTATCTTCGGTCAATACATGTCTTCCTTCCTAGAAAGCTCTATCTCCCTCATAATCCCTACCAAGTTTGCATGGACTACAAGGTTACTCATGATCAACCCTCCTTACTAGTTGTCAGTGTTTGCCATTATACAATTTCATACTAGTCCAGAAAATATAGAGCATGTAATATAAATATACATGTTACTATCTATGCAAAATGTTATGGATTTTATAAAGATAATTAAAATGACCCAGTTTGCCCTATAGTTAATTCAAACAGGGGTCAGCAGATTATGGCCTGAGGGTCAAATCTGGCCATGCCATTTGTTTACATGTTGTCTATGACTGTTTTACTCGTAAAGCAGAGTTCAGTTGTTGTGACCAGGATCATATGCTTTCCAAAGCTGAAGATACTTACTATCTTGGCCCTTTAGAGAAAAGGGCCAACCTCTGTAACTATAACAAAACTACCCACTAAGTGTCAATTAAAAAGCTACAAATAAAGAATTAAAAGAGTTCAGAAAGTTGGAGTGGTCACTTTCAGCAATGCCATTTTGAGAACTTTTTGGTACCAATAGAAATAGGACTAAAAGAATAAGAATGCAGATCGGTTATAAACTTCTAGGCAACAAAAAATGATGGAAATATGTGAAGCAAAGAAAAAGCAAGAGAGAGGATGAAGCTTGCCAATTAGGTTAGTCATTATTCTCTTACAATAATTTGCAAAGGCCTTTTCATCTTTACCATTTTTCTAATCTGATGTATGTTTTATACAAGTCACATTCCATATGCTTCTAAGATATCTCTTAATTATATGCTTGCTTTCCAGCTGGGAACCCCACCCCAACAAGGCAGACTCACAGATATGAATTTGGTGACAAACATTGTAATTAATGACATTCTCTGAAATTCTGCCTAAATTTAACCTTCTTAATCTTTTCTGTCATTTGATATTAAATATTTATTCAGCACCAAAAGAATGAGATATTATTTATCTTCCAAAACAAAATCACATGACCTTGCAACACATTAATTTGCAAAGATTATTACTGTGCTGCTCTTTTCATTTGTGTTTGTTCCTTTTCATGTTTGTTGGTTCCATGAGGCAAAAAAGCTAGATGGATTAGTAGGACTTCTAGTCTTAAAAGACCAAAAATTATTTTGCTTTAATCTGAAAGGATATATTACATTAACAGGTCTAGGGGAGCTATTTTTAAAAGCTCTTGAAAACTAAGTTTTCATTACAAAAAAAAAATTATTGCAGAAAGACAATTTATGCTTACATGTAAAAATATTTTAGGCTCAATATGAAAAGCTGCTGCCATATTACCTTTTGGCCAATTATTCAGATAGCTACATTTTTATAACCTGCTTTATGTACTTAAAACCTAAGAGAAATGTGAACCACAAAAAAAATAAGAAACAAAATACAGTATTTGTAAGAAAAAAATGACTATCTTATTTGAAATATATACAATTCTCAACGTATAAATGAATAGGCCATAACGTGTAAAACTTGGAGTGTTATAGGTTAGGACAAAAAATTAAAAAATAAAAAAATGTAGGGGGAGAGGAGAAGGAAGAAGAGAGAAAGGGAACAAGGGAGGGAGAGACAACCAACCAACCAAAACTAAGACAGTCCAGATTCATATAACTGCTCATCTGATGTGAAGAGATGAAGAAAAAAATGGACTTTCAAACTTGAAGACTAAAATGTTTTACTATGTCAACATGAAATTCCTTCAGAGCTCTCATAATAAGTACGTGGTTCTGGAACAAAATTCTTACTTCTTAGCTTATTAACAACGTGTACATTTGAAAATAAATATATACAATATATCAGAACAAACCCTTCGGGACCATATTTAAGCAAGGACAACCAAGGAAACAGAATTCAGGCATTTAGGATGCCTGTAACATTTAGGATATATGGTATTTTGAAGACTAATATTCTCTTCCTTGCTTGTTAGCCTGAAGTCTTCGTTATAAACATGTTGTTTCTAAAGTAGTTTCCTTACAGAGACAAGCATCTTGATGGGCCAAACCAATTTCATTTTCGCCAGTACTACAAAAATTAAAAACAAAGAAACAGAAAATAATTAGCTGCACTGTTCACAAAGAAAGAGAAACAAGTTTATAGTTCTAAAAACTGCTTACAAAGAGACATAATTCTTTAATAGAAAAAAAAACCCAAAACACCCTCAGGTAATTCCAGTCCTTAATTTTTTTTAAAAAAAGTCTTCTATTAAAAAAAAAAAGGTGAAATTATTACTTTACTACATGCCATGTAGAGGATTTAAATTAACTACAATGTACAGGATTCCTAAGACTTGGCTTAAAAATCAGTTTATATGAGCAAATATTTGGGAGAGGGAATGTTTGCTAACTGTAAGCTCAAGATGATCTCATTATTACACGGCAGACAAATCTAGCACTAGGAAGGCAAAAATTCCACTGAATTCTGCAGTGACAGATGATTAATATTTTGAGTAGTGAGCTTAGTTCTTGGTATGACATTTTTAGAGACTGTGAAAATGTATAATTTATTCCAGAGTGCAGCCAATGCACAATACAGAGTACAGAAATGGTCTGGAAAAAAAAAAAATCAAAGGAAGCAGTCCTGAAAGAATAAGAAAGGCCCAGTCAAGAGTTGTTTTGGGGCCAATACATTAATAGTGTTCAATATTAAAATATCAAGTTAAAATAAAAGATATCAACATTTTTAGCACCTATTTTGTGCTAGGCACCCTCACAATTATCTCAAAGTAATGTACAACAGTTAAAGGTTGTCGTCTTTAACATGTACAATCACCCACTCTCTCAGTAAGAACAACTCTGGGCACTTTTTTGGGGTGAGTCATCCACACCTCATGTGCCCTCTGATTCAGTCAAATATATGCTGGCTTATCTTGGAGGAATTAAGAATGCTTTTTATGGGTCACAAAACTTTGTTTCTATGAACTTCACCTCATTATTACTCTGAAAGAAAACGGGAAGGAAAAAGAACCGTGCTGACAAGTGGGTTTGTGTATGTATGTGCACATGCGTGTATATGCGTATAAATATGAAAGATGCTGACTGATTTTAATCTATATAATTTAAAGTGGCAATTCTAGAAAGAATATGGTAAGATTTATTTTTAATGCTAATAAAAGGAATATAATTTATAATTTAAGAAGCTATTTAAGTATTTTCTTAAAGGTAGTATCAGAGAAAATAAACTTCTCAAATGGTCCTTGGCACTTACATAAAATCACATACATTTATTTGGTACTATGTACCAGGAACAGTTCAGCTTCTGTGGGAGACCCCAAGTTACTTTAAGACAAAATGCTTATTAAAGAAACAGTTATTTACCCCTACCCGCAACCCCTCCCCTGCACACACCTGAAAGTTAGAAAGATGGGTGGGGACTCATTCTAGGCAAAGAAAAAGGTGTACTACTTGGGGAAGTAGGGATATTGGGTATAGGAAGTGTCATGGGGTAGCTCATCAGGGTTACAAAGAAGGTTCTTTTAGAAGGCTGGTAGAAGATGATGAAAATTGAAAATGCAGATTAAAGGCAAACTGCGAAAGTTCCTCACTGACATGCTAGGAAGTCTAAATACCCTGGAAACAAAGAAAAACCACACCTATGTATCCACACCTGTGTATACGTATGTTTGTATGCGAGAAAAATGCTGCTACTAAACAGATGGTCTCTAACAGATTTCATAAATATTTCAAAGTGTCTGTACCTATGGGGGAAAAAATTAGTAACACTATGTAGTAGAGCCAGCCCAAAATATTCCACTCCCTTCACATTTGGAGAACTTACATAAAAGTTCGATATAACAGAGGGGAAGGAAAACAATAGTTAGTATTACAAATAAACTTACTAAAGCCGATAATGAACCGAACAGGCAAATCTTACCATGGAGTGCATTCATGTGTCTGAAAACTTTCCTTAGAAAAGATAAGGAAATTAAATTTGTACTGATGAAAAATAAACCGTAGGGAATTTTAGCTGAAAGTTATGGAGCATTCTGCTGAGTGCTGCTATTATGATAACTAATCTTAAAACCTTAAAACATTTGTAATGTACCAAGTGCCTATATTATAGTTTATAACATCATAGGTTTTAACATAGTTATGCAGCAGTACTGACTGCAGTGCAACAACAGAGAACATGTGAGTCGATAAAATTCAAGACTGGGTTTTGGCCAATGTACAAGATAAGTGATATCCCATATTTATCATATTTATCAGGGATTAACTGTTCCCAATAACTCCTTTTTATGTCATACACTATTGGCTGTCTGCATGGATTTTTTTTCTTTTGATGCTCAGATGAAAGATTAAAGAGAGAAAATTAAAAGATCATTTTTTAAATTTACAAGTCTATTTTTAAAACTCACCACTCACCACATAATCTATTCATACCTAATAAATTAAGACATAGATGTAAATTGAGAAAAACATTATTTAGAAACTACTGTCTATTTCTACAATCCAGGGTTTGAGTTTGAATCTGGACTTTTTCACCTGTTCACCTTGAGACCTTGGGCAAGTTATTTAACCTATCTAAGCCTCAGCTTTCTCATCTGTAAACAAGCCTAGTGATACATTTACTCTACAGGTATGAGGATTAAAGGAGGTACTAAAGAGAAAAAAGTTTACATAATTTCTGGCACATTTAAGTGTTCAATAGGCTGCTATTATTGCTACTATTGTGTTTTTGTTGTTGTTCTTCTTATTATTCCTTACAGGATAACTCAAATATATTAGGGCTAGATCTGGGACACAAAATGATAAAAAATTGTTTTGTATGATATACTGGTGTTATTTATTTAAGCCACGTATCTGGGAATCATCTGACTCTTTAGAAAAATATTTACTAAATTAAAAATCACTTTGTTTTAGAACTGAAGAATTTCTATTTGGTCACAGAATTCAATACTTTATCTTTTGATCAATGAAATATTTTACATTGCTCTTCTTTATTCCTAATGGTAAAATAAGGTCCATATAATGTAAAATCAGAAATGATGCTCTAGTCTCTTCTTAGGGCATCTTTTGCATCCATGCCTTCTTAAAGTAGATGAGAGTAGAACAGTTACAGTGGAAACATCCTACACTGGGTTTAAGAACTAAGATCAGTACCTAAAGGTAAAACAGAATATAAATAAACAAAATTACTCAAGAAAAGCCCTTCAGAAGGCAACATACTGGAGTCATTTCTCAAAGAGTCCAAAATAGGAAGCTTTCCCCTCAGCACTGATGCAAAAAACCTATTTCTTTGTTTGAACAGCAGATGGGGCAGATGGCTTGTACTGAGGCCATGTTGTACAAAAAAAAATGAGAACCCTCAATATTGGAATGACATTCAGCATTGTAAGAAGTTACGTTATGGCAGGAACGTCGGATCTGAAACACTTCGGAGGGAGTCCCTGACACATTTACTAGACACATGGGAAATATCAGGCATAAGGAACACACTGTTTTCCTCCTTTCACTGTTGTTTTTTTTAACCCCCTCAAGTGTAAGAGTGTGTGTGTATAGCTGGCTTCTCTTAAGTTAAAGGTGCACAGATGGGACCCTCCACTCGGACCTGTGGTCCTCCTCCTTGAACATCCAGGGGCTAAGGAAGGGTCCTTGCCAGATGGATGACAGTGATCTTTGTTCTTAGTATCCTGAGCTGGGACTTAGGTAAAATTTCTGAATGCAATCTGTTCTTACTTTTTAACATTTAGTGTGCAAAAAAATATATTTCTAACCCTAATCTATAAAGATTCATTTAATTAGATTTAATATGTATTAAGATTAATGAAAATCACATCCCCTTTCTCCAGACTTCTACCATCAATCAGTGAAGAGAGACAGGAAAAAGCAGAAACTGGAAAGAAATGGGCTGCAATGTGAGAGATTTCCATTGAAAGGC
Organism: Leucopleurus acutus; assembly: GCF_964270905.1. Classification (NCBI taxonomy): domain Eukaryota; kingdom Metazoa; phylum Chordata; class Mammalia; order Artiodactyla; family Delphinidae; genus Leucopleurus; species Leucopleurus acutus. Next base: position 33,355,165 of record NC_139155.1, read on the forward strand.
GTAGTTTTAGAGCAGGAAGTGATCCAAACTAAGTGACCTCCACCTTTCTGCTGGGAAGAAGAGTTCTGATGATGCAATTTCAAAGACAATGACCCAAATAAAAGTGTTTTTCAGTGGAAAATTTCTACCACTAATAGGTGGGTGTTGCTAGGCAACAAATATTGCAATGTTTAATCTCTACCCTTACTAGCAATTGGCGTGATGGAATAAAATAAGCCTTTTCAGCATTTCAACATAATAGTTGTATCTGGCAATTTTTTAGTCATTTTAAAGAACACTTCTTTTATGTAGAAAGAACTTTTGTTAACATGTATCTGTCTACCTCCATTTTCTAAAAACTGGGTTCTATAATCCATAATGATTAACAGGAATACACTAAAATTAGCATAACTCAATTAGCAAAATGCATCCTTATAATAAATGCTATGAGTGACAAAAAACAGATGTTGATCATCAAAATTTGAGTGTGCATGTGATTTATTAGTATCAATATTTAGAAAATGTATATTTAGGAATGTGAATTTCAAAGGGAAAATAAACTTCCTCAGAGATTAGTTAAGAAACAAGTATGCATTTATAATTTTATAATTTGAAAAGACTTATGTGAAATTAAGACCTCATTTAGTATCTCTGGTACCCTTCAATGCCTAAGCAAGTTCCAATTAAATTTAATATTCTTATGTTACTCTTTTTTTTTTTTTTTTTTTTTTTGCAGTACGCGGGCCCCTCACTGTTGTGGCCTCTCCCGTTGCGGACGCGCAGGCTCAGCGGCCATGGCTCACGGGCCCAGCCGCTCTGCGGCATGTGGGATCTTCCCAGACCAGGGCACGAACCCGTGTCCCCTGCATCGGCAGGCAGACTCTCAACCACTGCGCCACCAGGGAAGCCCTCTTATGTTACTCTTATGTTGATATTGTTTTAGTTGTACAAAAGTATGAGCAGAGATGACATATTTAAAGAAACCTAAGAGCATGAATATTTTCAGGTTAACTTCTTGGGATAAACAATATGGGAGTCTTGTTAATCACTATGTTGTACACCTGAAACTTATATAACATTGTAAATCAACTATACCTCAGTAGAAAATAAAAAAGAATATGGGATTCTGATAAAGAAGACTCGAGTTCGGCAAGCTACAAAGTAATCTAGATTATCATTGGTTGGATATGGGGGGTCAAAAGATCTGGGTTCAAGCCTTGATTCTGTGCCTTGTTAGACACATGAAGTTGGCTAAGTCATTATACATCTCTGGGCCTTTTTCCCTTACAGCTCTAAAATATTCTGCTGTGCTATATGTTGATCCAGATCTGCCATTAGCTAGCTCGGTGGCTCTGACAAGTCACTTACTTACCATCTGAGTCACAGTTTACTCTCTCGAGAAGTGACTATGATTAATGACATGTGAATCAAACCTTGAGTTGGCACTTATAATAAAATATGACTCAGACTGGTGTTCAGAGAGAAGAAACATGTTTTGTTCAGAGAGAGAAAGAGTATCAGCTAACATTTACAGGAAAAAAATTCCCTTATGCTCATTAGATATTTCTTAAGTGTTTAAAGGCACTGTGTTTCTGGGTCACTGATATACATCCCATCCTTTAAGAAGTTTGCATTTTAGGAGTTATAAGTATCCAAATATCTATAATAGAAAACAAAATATAAGTTCAACTTATAATAAAAGTACAAAGTACTATTAATATTCAGAGGAAGATGAATCAGAGTGGCATTAAGAATAGATCTTGGAAGGACAGACTGGATTTTAGCAAGCAGGAGTTTACAGATGATTCATTATTAAGAAGATGGATATTCTGGGCTGAAGAAATAGAACAGCAAAGTAGCCAGAGAAATGGAAGAGGATAAAAATATTGAGAGAAAGAGAGTATTAGGAAAATAGCTTAGAAAGAAGTTTAGAACACAGCAGTCTGGAAGGCCTTGAGTTCCTAGAGATTGGATGTCACTTTTAGGCACCAGGGAAACACTTTTCACATTTAAATTTAAAACAAAACAAAACAAAACCCAGTGTAAAACAGTATTTTGTGAAGATATATCTAATTGAAATATTTAGCATAATAAAGATAAGAATGCTGCAAGAAAAAAAAATACTAAAACAGAGAGAACAGTTATGAAGGATTTTAGTTACCCAAGGTATCATAAAGTGAAAAACAACTGGGTTAAAATGTCTATAATGGGAAAATGACAGAAAACGATGATTTAAAAAATGCTTAAAGAAACTCGCAAGACTTGGTAACATTCTGTATACTGAGTGAGGGAGAAGTTAAAACAGACAAGCTTTGAGCTTGGGTTATTTGTAAAATTATTATTAACTGAATGTGTAAAGTCAGGAAGGAGTTTACAAGGAGAGGAGTGAGAGGATGTGGGAGAGGAAAGCGGCCTAATTTTTCTGTTTGCTGATCACTTCCAGCATCAACCTCATTATGAAGTTTAAAACTAAAACAGTTTTCAAATCTGAGGTTTATCATCAAAAAGTCTTCCCTCAAACATTTATAGGAAAGAGTCTGCTAACCAAAAGTGTACAGATAGATCTGTATGTGCTACACATCGCTTTTCTCAGCTTCTAAACTCCTTTCCTAGCACTTCACAGTTTACCAAAATCCAACGAGTGTCCAAGTCTCACTTGTCAAGGCCTCTGCTAGACCCAAGATTATTCTCAAGAAGGGTTTATAGTCACCACTGACTAAAAAGGACAGATACACCTATGCTGACACTCCACAATTTAGTTACTAAGAACATTTCAGTGGGATGTTTTAGTGCATGTTACTAGTGCATCGAACACTTTCACATTGGAAGGTTGGTGAGATGTCAAGAAGGCTTGACAAAAAAAACAGAAAAGATGTCATTGGCAGGGAAAGGTATGGTTCTGTGAGGATTCTAGGGTAGTACACAGAGAAGCTGAGATGAACACACTGCCCTCAGAGAACTTACCTGGGCGAACTTGTGAATCTGCTCTACCACCGCGGCAAACAGAGCATGGACACTTTCATCAATCAGACTCTGCATGTAGTGCACTGCCTCTTCATCAGACAGGTCTAGACGAAATTTATCCTGAACCTACAAGGTCACAGTCTTATTAGGTTTTGAATAAAGAAAAACACACATTTCGAAAAGACAAGAACAAACAGATATAGATATTATTACAATGAACTATTCTATGCCAAAGAAATGATTCATAACCTGTAAGGAGTTCTGAATACTATTCTCTTGAATGTGGAACTTTACTTTTTGCTATATGCTCTTTATATCACCCTATCTTTGTTGGTTGTAAATATTTCTGCAGAAAAAATTAACAAAGTGAATAGAAAATATAATTCTGTTAGACCCTACAAATTTAAAAAGAGACAAAAATTGTTCTTTTAACTCAAAGGTGTGCTTTAGTATTTGCATTTCAAAGCCAGAATTATAAGATTTAAATTGTGACATAATAATTATTAACAATCTCCTTCACTTTATGAAATGGATATAGCAAGGTAAGCTTATATTACTATTCTCCCTCACCTTCTCTGCCTACACAAGAACAGGAACTATGTCAATTGCTGGCAAAATGAACTAAACTAGATCTTCTAAAATGTCCCCTTTCCTATAGGAGTTCCCTATACTTCTGCAAAGAACTACTTCAACTGGCCTATAATTTCCAAAGACAGAGGACTTTTTCATTATTTCATATTAAAACATACAGTTGATTCTCAATAGCAATAAGTACTAGAAAACTTAGTAGAGATATATATCAGAATAGTTCCCTAAAACACAAAAGCCAATGTTACTGAATGACTACTTTGTGCTAAACACTGTGCAAAGTACTTTACATGCAGTATTTCACTCAACTCTCAGATGGCTCTGAGGTAGATAATATCTCCATCTATAAGATGCAGAAACTGAGACACAGAATTTATGCAGCCAATCCAGGGACCTTTAACTGATGATAAGTGGCTTGCACTTCCAGACAATTGCATCCTACTGCACTAACCATTGTACTAACTCCTTTCTCCTCTTATAAATAACCCATATATATTTCTGAAAAGACAGGCTAGGAGAAAATGGGATTTCCAAGTGGATAAAAAGTGGTCCACATTTAGTATTTCCTTTTAAGTATAGAGTTTAACTACTATAAAACCAGGAAGAAGAAAGGGCAGACAGTATGACAACCCATGGCCCTGCTCAGTGCTCTTTTCTCTTCACTGCACTGGAAGTATACCAGCTGATCCGACAGCCCTCAGCCTCAGGATAGAGGAGGTAAAAGAGAGGTTAATATAATAAGTGAAGGACAATTTGGTGGAGGGAGACCTAAAAGTATACTTTCAATCAACTCTCTCTCCCATTTCTGGGTCCCAGCTAAAGAGTTTAATCCATTATATTCCTTGATTTCTACTTAGAGAGGTCATGTCTGACAATTTTGGAACTATTTTTTAAGAACGTCAAAAAACTGTAGGGCAGGAGAATCAAAATAAAACTTTAACCCAATTTATCAAAACTTGCATACTTACATAAGTACTTAAATTACAAACAGAAGATATGTATTTAGCATATAAAGAAAATGTTATTTGCCAAATATGAAGATATTCTCTTTTATAACAAAGAAGGTTAACAACATATAAATGGTTGATCTGTTTTCATAAATACTGACTTATGTTAGGCTACTTGTTATTGTCCCCTAAGTCACCTCTGTGACTTTCACCTTTCCAGAATTTCTCCCCTGACTTCTTGGCTATCCCTACCAGCTCCAAACCCTCTCCTTTCACACCTCATTAGTAAGGCTGCACTCAAAACAATCTGGAGAGTGCCTTTAAGCAAAAGGATACACACTTGTAAATCTCAGCCTCTGCACTGTCTTTCAAAGGTAGATAAGATACCCTTTGTTTAAAATATCGTGAGAATTTCCAAAATGTGATGCAGAGACACAAAGTGAGCAAATGTTGTTGGAAAAATGGCACCAACAGACTTGCTCAACACAGAGTTGCTACAACCTTCAAAATCTGTAGGAAACGCAATTATCTGTGAAGCACCATAAAATGAGTAGACAGTTTAAAAAGAAGTAAAAAGAAATTGATATATATGTACTAAAATATGTTAGAAAAAAGGAAAATATTGTTGAACTTTGTTATGATTAAATAATTTGAATAATATGTACTTCTCTGAAGACTTCAGCCTCAAATGTGCTACTCTGTTTCTTTAGCTGGCTTTCATTCATGAGATCAATGCAAAAATTTTCTAGGTAGTTAAGACTTCAAAGTAATGCCAGCAAGTGTTATTTCACAAAGTATTAAAACCTATTTCTACTTCTTAAAAAAGCCAACCAATATGAAACATAAATTTTAGTCTATTGCAGCATCACTTTCCAATATTATTATTACTTTAAAGTCAAGTTTATGTTGCAATTGGTTACTTCACATTCTTGATAAAACAGTAGCAAGCAAATAAATCTTTATGGAATACCCTTTTGGGTAAAAATATGGTAAAATACTTTTTGTTCAAGGTTCACTTAATTGAAACTAGAATAAACAGCTAGGGAGTAAACAGTGTAAAGAAAAATGACTAAGGTACATGCTTTTCTTCCCCATAAATTAATTGCTTCATGTGTTAAAGGATGATGCCATAAAGAGAGCTGGTAACAAATTAAACAATAAAATCATGATTCTTTAAAAGAGAAGCAAAAGTTGAAACAAAAGAACAATAACTATATAACAACTGGCAGAAGAAACTGGAAGACTCCGTTTGACAAATACTGTTAGAACTTTCATAAATGACTTCTGAACACAAATGAAGTCAGGCAACAGTGAACATATGACAGAGATAGATGGGTTTAAAATAAACAGCAAAAACAGATCCTGAAAACAGCAAAGCAAAAAAAAAAGGCAACAACATTTGAAATCTGGTGCAGTCATCAACTTTAGCTAAGAAAACGTTCATCAACCATGTTTCTTGATGGATGAGCTTAAATTGACAAAAAATAACCCAGGCCAAAACCTAGTGTGATAAGTAGTCCATTGCCTAGTTTGGGGGTGGGGGGCGCTGAAACAGTGCTTCCTGGATAATAATAAATGAAATCTTAATAAGAACATAATTTCCTTAAATGGTTAAGCAATAAAATATTTACATTAAAATCCCTCTCATTGCTTGCCAATGACTCATAAAATTAGGTAAAAGAGATTAGCTTCATTCATGTTTGCAATGATGTAAATATTTTTGTATCCCCCAAATCCATGTTGAAACACTAATGCCCAATGTGATAGTATTAGCAGGTGGACCCTCTGGGAGGTGTTTAGGTCATGAGGGTGGAACCCTCATGAATGGGATTAGTGCTCTTATAAAAGAGATCCCACAGAGCTTCCTAGTGCCTTCCACTCTATGAAGATACAACAAGTTTTCGACCCAAAAAGGGCCTTAACTTGACCATTCTGGCACCCTGATCTAGAACTTCTAGCCTCCAGAAGCATGAGAAATAAATTTCTGTTGTTTACAAGCCACGCAGTCTCTTGTATTTTGTTATATACAGCAGCCCAAATGGACCAAGACAATGTTTAAACCACAGAGGTACCTTTCTAATAATGCTCAGAGTCAATTACATCAGAACTTAGGGATTTTGGTGCCAATTATTAATTTCAACCACCAGGGCAATTCCATCTATGAGACTGTTATAATTTTAGTAATTTTATACTTCTGTAAGTTAAAAAACTACACTAACTTTGAAGTTCTGTATTAATAACCACACTGATATTTAAGATCATTTTATGTTACCTTAGGATAAATAAAGTGTACTACATACATCCCTCTCAATGCATCAGAGAGTAAGAAATTAATTTGAATAAAAATCTTCAAATCTGTTACCCTTCCTCCCATCTCCTGCTGCAACTCAGGGTACGATTGTTCTGAATAACTGCTCATCTACCTGATGGCTTTCCTTCATTCTTCTCTTTGCAGGTTAAGGCAGGTCTCTATTCTCCTGACACAGTAAGAAACCCCTGTAAGCAAGGGTATGGATGGGAAGGATAAAGAATGGCTGTTTGCTTCTGCTTCTCCATACTATTACAATATTTTGTTTCTGATCCTTAGCAGGCTTAGTCTGGGAGTACCAGGAATCAGGTATCCCAGTAGGAATATTAAAGAGAAGCTAAACTTTCAGGACAAAGAGCAAGGGCTGTGATAGTAAGCTCCCTCTCCCGGTGTAGTGACCTATTCATGAGACTGTGGGTACAAACAGGCAAGGGGATAAAACTTGTTGCAGAGGACTTGAGAGGCTGTCATATTCTGGAATGTGAAATAAAAATATACACAAGGTCTCTTTCTTAATTCATGTTACTTAAGAGTCTAGGGGTCGGGACAAGGGGAAATGGGTTGTTAAAACCCTGTTATTTTTTACATATGAAAAGGAGACTATGATATCTGAGGATGTATAAAAATTACCTTTTTCACAGTCTTATCTGGTTCAAGAGCAATATCTGGAATGTTTGCATCCACCATCAAGGAAAACAAGTTCAAAATAAGATTAGAATACCTAAAGGAGAGTGGGAAAGAAAAATAAATAGCAATGTGTTAGAATTTTGCCATTCTTTCTCATATTAAGAGCACTCCTAGAAGTAGTGCTTTATAATGATTACTATTACTCCTATGGAAAATAGAATGTGAGCTTATTCACCAGCTGTCTCAATGCAAAGCAAGGCTTGAAAACATATCTTATTCTAAGGTCTTGATATAATGCCATTTCTAGGTCCCCCACTAGGGAACACACTTTTGGAGTAACCATCTAATAATGACAGTTTTTCATTCTTTAGTAAGTATATTCTTTTTAGAAGGGATCTAAGGAGAATCTGCTTTATATCATTAATAGCATTACTAAGCAATGAAGATCTGTCTTTGCTCAATACTGACAAGAATCTGCTACCTTAAGACTACCTCAGTATGTCATAGGTAAATGAGTCAAAGGGAAATAGTGTGAGTTCACTAATCATTCATAAATATCCTCTAGGGACACTAATCCCACCATCTTCGAAAATATAATGACTGGCCTGGATATAAGCAACCCTAAACGGAGGAGAAAATAGCTTGTACTCTTCTACACTAAATATGTGCAAGATATCTAAATAACTTCACCTTTGGAGTATGCTGGCCCCTGTAGGAACTAAAGGTTTATCCTCATCAATCATCAAACTTTTCATCCTCCTCCAAACAAGAATAAAGAATGTTACTATTCCAAATCTCATTTCCAGGAGTGCAGCCATGTGGGGAAGGGTATCATTAAGTGTACACTGGGTGCAACCCACCTCCTGCTCCAGAACACTCTCCCCTTGGACAGTTATGCCCTGAGCGGCCCTGCAGCACTGTAGTGATAAAAGGAGGTCCAGGTTTGACTTTGGGGATGGATGTAAGTGAAGAAAGCTTTGGTTTTAGGCAATGAAGGTTTCTAGCTGGTCTTGGTAGAAGTGTCAACACAAGTGCCTTGCATTGTCTTCTCGAGCGGATGGAAGTCAGGACTTTAGGTTATGCAGAACCTTTATTCAAGCCATCTACTTATCCATAATATAAAAAAGTACATAAAAACTAATACTTGAACTGTAATGATAATAGAACTTGTAGACAAAAATGACTATCCATATGAACCTCAAATTACCTATTTCATCATTTTTGAATTTTATATTACCCATGAAAATCAGGCACTATAATGAAAAAATTCTACCTTGATATAATCTTCTAATCAAATTAGGCCCTAACTCAATTATACTCTTTTAAAAAAAGTATGATAATAGCTAAACAGCTTGAACTTATAGTTTTAAAAGTTACTGATTTCCTTGTGGGAACTGATAAAAACCATGTCACAGCTTATTCCATTTCTATCCACATAATAATTTTATTCATTCAACCAACACATATTTATTGAGTACTCACTCTAGAGTACTCTAGTGTGCCTAGAGTACTCACTCTAGGCACATAGTTCTAGGCACTATGGGTATAGTGGTGAACTGAACAAACAAGGTCTCTACATACTCATGAAGCTTACATTCTGGAGGAGGGTGGGGACTCACAAAATAAACTGACAAAGAAGATAATTTCATGAGTACTTGACTGACAAAAGATTTTTAAAAATAAAGAAAAAACAGCAAAATGGGTCAAAGACTGATGGGGTGGGGAGAAAAGTCATCTTAGGGAGGTATGATGTTATTCTAACTGTACTGAAATAAATGAGTTTAAAGAGTAGAGTGACATACTCAGATATGCATTTTGTAAAAGCTCACACTGGCTATCTTGTGGGGAATAAGAATGGAGGAAGGGAAACTATTTTACAGATCTCCAGGTGGAAAATAAATAATATGGACATTATCAGGCTATATTTTGGAGATGGACTGGATATCACTTGCTTCAAGATGCCTTCAATGAAGTGGAGAACAGAGGACCTGAATGTCACCAAGGATTTAGCCTACATGGGGAACTATGGTTATTTATCAAAATTTAAAAAAAAAAAAATGAATGAAAGAAGAACAGGATTTGGGGCAGGGAATCAAGAATTCCATTTTAGACACATATTGAGTTTGAGATCCCTACTACATTCTTAGTAGAGATGTCAAATAGGCAGTTAGACATATTTCAGAGGAGATAATAGGGCTGGTGGTAATAGTTTGGAATCATCAGCATTTGGATCCTATTTAAAGTCACAAGTCTAGATGTAAATGCTTAAGGAGAGAGTTTAGGGGAAAAAGATCCAGAACTCTTTACACTGATATGGAACTTGTAGATAGTTTAATATATAGAGGTCAGGAAGAAGAGGGAAGGTATCAGCAAAGAAGCAGGAGTGACCAGTAAGGCAAAAAGAAAATAGAGGAGTAGGTTACACCAAATAAATGTTTTTAGGAACAAAGACATGGTCAACTGTGTCAAAGCTTCTAGGAAGCAAAAGTGGCCACTGGATTTGGTATAGGTAATTGTTTATTTTGATAAAATTAGTTTCAATAGCAGAGTAGGACTGGAAGACTTACTGGAGAAACCTGAAGGAAGAAAGGAGGCTAGTAAGTGAAAAGTGGGGGATCAAGATTTTGGAGGGGTAAATTTACTACTGATGAGAGGGAGTGGCCAAGGTTGGCTTTACATGAGGAGGACACAGCCCCGAGAGAGGTCCGGTCATGGCTGGACCATTTATGCAGATGTTGAAGTCACAGCAGCAGGCCTGAAGAAGAAGACAAAATTTTCAATGAATGAAAATGACAGGGAAATAGGCAGTTGATGGTCAGCAGTAGGTAATTCATCTGATTTCACGGTGTGTGTCTATGCTTTCCTTCTTTAAGAAGGCAATGGGAAGAAATGGTTCGGAAGTGGCATTAGGGAGCAAAAAGGGCACCAGGCCGTTCTCTAAGCTCTGTGGTATGTAGGAAATGGAAATAGAGAAAAGGGTCCACTGAGAAGGCTTGTAAGGACTGGTGTCAGTAGGATACAACCAACTGCTACATATTATGTTACGAAAAAAATATTCTTTCAATGAACCCTTAATTATTCATACTCTGTTTTGTTGACTATATAGGGTTTGTCCCAACCTTGCCATAGGGGGATCTCAGGAATCTACCACAAGGTAACACAGGGAGAGGAATCCAAGGTTCAGTTTTGAAAGGGATATTTCAAAGTATATCCCATACCTGGCTGCCCATTAAATTCATTTGGGAAGCTTCTTTGAAAATACCAATGCCTGGGCCAAATCCCAGACCAACTAAATCTGATGGGGCTCAGAACTGTTTTGGTCCCCCCTTAGCCCACAAAGAACCCCAGGTGATTTTAACGGTCAGCCAGGATCTATGTTAAAATGTCTGCCTTTATGGAAGCATGTGTGTTCCTTTTGTAAAAGGCAAATATTAATGTTTTCTCCATTATCTGCTGGTATACATATAACCACCCATGCTTCTATTATTATGGCAAAGGGAAACAATGTAAATAAATATAAAATGGAATATTCTATAGGAAGCTTAAACATCCAATTACTTTGTGGATAACCTGTCACTACCTTAACTGTATTAATCTTTTACATCTGTTGCCATTAACCTGCATTTTCCATTTAAGACAGAACCAGTTACACAAAACAGAAATTATATATTAGTCATTCAAATGCTATCCAGAAAAACAGAAAGGTTACCAGAAATCTTTAAAGCCATTATCAAAAGAAAATATAAGGTTAAGTTTAAAAATATGATAGAGTGGGCAAAGTGGGCAAAACCAAGTCTAGACAAAGATGTAAGGATGGATGTGATATAAATTAGATTTTTAAAAAGGAGTAGGTTAAGTACAGAGTTCAAGGAAAATGAACTCTTTCTCATACCCATGTTTATGCCAACCACCATGCTACTCACTGGGTATACAAAGATGGTCTAAATTTTTCAGTAAAAACCTTCAATACTAAGAATAAAAAGCATTAACTACAAGTGAGGTTCTTAACAGCATTTCAGACGTCTTGTTTCCCCTACAATCTATCCATTTTGCATGCAACAAATATCAGAGTAGAATCCTATAAAAATATTTATTTAACAAGTGTACTACTTCTAGAAGGGAAAACAATGAGATTAATGATGAAAAGTAGTGTGATCAATAGATTCACTGCTGTTTGGTGACTAGGCAAACATCCTCTAAGACAATGTAAGAACTTTGCTTGATACAGCAAAATGCATTCCAAATTTCAATATTTTTACTGAAAAGTTTAGGCCCTCTTTGTGTCATCAGTGTCTAGCATGGTGTTTGGCATAAACATGGATTAAGAGAAGTTATGTTTTCCTTGAACACTTAATATTTAAAATGTTTTAGCATTACTAAAGAGTTGCCATAAGAGTATTCAAAAAATATATTTTCTAATTTATTATTGGTATAACAGTGTATTTTGTTATATGAAAATCACACCATAAAGTGTGTTCCGGCACCTGTACAAGTAACATTCATAACTTAATTCAAAAGGGACTGCTCTGTTTGTGGTCCACAGTTTATTCAATGATTTCTTGTTGATCAGCAATCAACAAAAACCATGAAAAGAACACAGTTGGTCACACCTAAAAACTCTAATAATAAGCGTGTCAAATATCCTTACCTCCAAACAAATTTTTGGCTATCTGGTTAATTCTTATGTCCTAAGAGAAATTTTTACTAACTGAACCATATTCTAAAATACAACATTAAAAAATAAATGTTTATCAAAATATTAGGGTCTAGCTAATCTTAACAGTGTAATTTTTGAAAATAAAAAAGTAAAACAATTTTCATGAAGACTTAACATAAAGTTAGGTAGATTAATCTCTTTATGATTTTTCTTAGTAGTGAGGAAAGTTAACTTTTGGCTCTGTACTAATAATCTGCCTATTTTCTCATTTTGCTGAATTGCTACTAATCCATTATCAATGACAGTTTATAAGACACATTGTTTTCTTTCTGCTTTCAATAAGATAGAGCACCTTTGACATTTCTCTAGTTATCATTGCATATCATCTTGTCTGCCTCCTCATTGAGATCACCATAGTTTCATCTAGCTTTCTGTAGGCTCTGACTATTTTAAATTAAAAATCCTAGGTATTAAAGTGGAATTTTCATCTCTGAAAGTGCTTCTGCATCACCAGACACCCATTTCTCATTATTCCTTTAGCATTTCTGGAGAGTAAAACTGAGCCACTCTACCACTCACAGGATAATAATGCAGCTGTTTGTAAAATGTACGTTAAAGTTTGTGACCTGCGGTCGAGACTGAGTTAACAGTGAAGGCCTATTGAGCCACTGCAAAGATGAAACCTTATTAATATAAGACAGCCACTCACCTGGGACCAGTAGTATCAATATCACCAGGGAACATGGCCTCACTCCAGATGTGATGCAGAACTGTTCGTACAAATACTGAAGGTTCTTATTCAACATACATATACTGTCTATAAACTGAGGTTACAAAGACAGAAAAGACAGGGCCCACATGCATAGGCAACTCACTTCTACTGGTTACATATTCACCTGGAAGAGCATACAGGTATCTCCTGAGCTGAGATTTTTCTGGTGGACTAAGAATATTCATTTTGCATAGTTAAGTTGAAAATGGAGTTAGAATAAAATGATCCATTATTTTGAACTAACCATCAGAGCCATGTCCTGAATTTAACAAACATGACTTTTAATTTATCTTTTTCCTGATGATACATGATGTCCAGTCCTAAGTAAATTTGGATGAAGGAAGCAGAGATACAGTGGCCTTAGAGAAAAAGGGATAGAGAAAAAAATCAACATTTTTTTTAAGCAGAATGACTGATGAGGTGCTGAAGAGAGACAAAATCATATGTAACGTTTATTCTTCAACTGTTTCGGAATGCTCCAAACTAAGGTTGATAAAGGTGCTAAAAAATAAAAATTACTTGACTAATCACTCCAAGTGAGCTAAATGCTTCATTCTTGTGTAATGCTAGCTTCCCACTTGGTGGGATTTAGCAGTCAAATAATTAGTGAGAAAGCAAGAAACTGTCTTTTTCCTTTGATATCAGACTGTTTATCAAAATAGTTATCAAATGTACATTAAAAAATACTGCTGCCTGTGTCATTCTAAAAAGAGTGATGCTAAAGAATGTATACATTTGAACAAATATTTTTCTTGCTCTGTGAAATCAATTTACCAAAATTCTCTATGTCAAGCAAATCAACTTACCTTCGAAGGTGGAGAAAAGCTGTGTAACACTGTTTTCGGAACTCTTGGTACTGTTCGCTCTGTGTGCCCCCCATTCCTTCCACCATTTCTTTATTCAGCTTCATAGGAGGAGGAAGAGGCTTTGGATCCCGACCCAAAATATATCCAAAGTCTATGTGGAAGAGTTTGCCTGGATGTTGATAAAAAACTCATTTGTTTCCAGAATTTTATATTAAGGAACTGGGAAATAGATATGTCATATAATTGGTAAAGCAGTGTCTCTTCATAAAGAATATTAGTTCATAATGAAGTCTATTAAATTGTCTGATCCTGTATCCACAGGCTAGGGAGTGGCCTTCAGAGCATATTTTATTTCCCTTCAGCTCACATTCATTCTGATGAAACTATACTTAAAATCATCCCACAGTAATATTTTAAAATTTAAATCCTACTTTTAGATCTCCAGAACCAAAGATGGCTAAAGGCTGGACAACTTTTAAAGGTATTAGTAGAAATTAGTATCTTGTAGCAAATTTCTTATGCTAAAGGAAGATCACTTCTTTAAGTATTCCTGAGATGAATCCTTCCTTTAACTTATCACTATTCTCCCCACCTTCAAAAACATCCCCCCAAATTTCAAATTATATTGTTAGCTTCATTTGAATCATTTCCAACTAATCTGTGTTACTCATTAGCTGCAGACTAGGAAACCAAGCACAATATTCACCTCTGTCAAGGGCTGAATAAAGCTATAGTGCCCAAGAAGACAAACCCTTGAGCAGTCATCTAAACTCGTAGGTCACATATGTAAGAAAGTGACTGATCAATCACTTTAGAGAATGATTCACCACTGAAATCATAAAGCATCTTTTGATTTACAAGTAGGTATAAAGTAGGCATACATTATAACACTAAAAGTAACACCCTGGATTCTACAATCTAAGTACCACCAAGGCAAGGACTTACGCATTTTGTATATTGCTGTTTCCCCAGCCTCAGAATAGTTTCTAGCACATACTAAGCAATCATTGTTGAATGAAGAAATGGACTCCCTCTTGCAAGAACACCAGAATCACAACTAGCTACTGGACAATCATAAGCAGGAAGACACTGGAACAAACCAAAAAAGATACCCCATATCCAAAGACAAAGGAGAAGCCACAGTGAGACGGTAGGAGGGGTGTAATCACAGTAAAATCAAATCCCATAACTGGTGGGTGGGTGACTCACAGACTGGAGAACACTTATACCACATAAGTACACCCACTGGAGTGAAGGTTCGGAGTCCCACATCAGGCTTCCCAACCTGGGGGTCCGGCAATGGGAGGAGGAATTCTTAGAGAATCAGACTTTGAAGTCTAGTGGGATTTGGTTGCAGGACTTTGACAGGACTGGGGGAAACAGAGACTGCACTCTTGGAGGGCACACACAAAGTAGTGTGTGCATCAGGACCCAGGGGAAGGAGCAGTGACCCTGGGGAGACTGAACCAGACCTACCTGCTAGTGTTGGAGGGTCTCCTGCAGAGGCGGGGGTGGCTGTGGCTCACCATGGGGACAAGGACACTGGCAGCAGAAGTTTTTGGAAGTACTCCTTGGCATGAGCCCTCCCAGAGTCCGCCATTAGCACCACAAAAGAGCCCAGGTAGGCTCCAGTGTTGGGTCGCCTCAGGCCAAACAACCAACAGGGAGGGAACCCAGGCCCACCCATCAGCAGAAAAGTAGATTAAAGTTTTACTGAGCTCTGCCCACCAGAACAACAGTCAGCTCTACCCACCACCAGTTCCTCCCATCAACCATCCTAGATAGCCTCATCCACCAGAGGGCAGACAGCTGAAGCAACAAGAACTACAATCTTGCAGCCGGTGGAACAAAAACCACATTAACAGTAAGACAGACAAGATGAAAAGGCAGAGGGCTATGTACCAGATGAAGGAACAAGATAAAACCCAAGAAAAACAACTAAATGAAATGGAGATAGGTAACCTTCCAGAAAAAGAATTCAGAATAATGACAGTGAAGATGATCCAGGACCTTGGAAAAAGGATGGAGGCAAAGATCGAGAAGATGCAAGAAATGTTTAACAAAGACCTAGAAGAACTAAGGAACAAACAGAGATGAACAATACAATAACTAAAATGAAAACTACACTAGAAGGAATCAATAGAATAACTGAGGCAGAAGAACAGATAAGTGACTTGGAAGACAGAACAGGAGAATTCACTGTTGTGGAACAGAATACAGAAAAAGAATGAAAAGAAATGAAAACAGCCTAAGAGACCTCTGGGACAACATTAAACACAACAATATTCACATTATAAGGGTCCCAAAAGGAGAAGAGAGAGAGAAAGGACCAGAAAAAATATTTATAGAGATTACAGTCAAAAACTTCCCTAACATGGGAAAGGAAATGGCCACCCAAGTTCAGGAAGCGCAGAGAGTCCCATACAGGATAACCCCAAGGAGAAACCCACTGAGACACATAGTAATCACATTGGCAAAAATTAAAGACAAAGGAAAATTATTGAAAGCAGCAAGGGAAAAACGACAAATAACGTACAAGGGAACTCCCATAAGGTTAACAGCTGATTTATCAGCAGAAACTCTACAAGCCAGAAGGGAGTGGCATGGTATATGTTAATGAAAGGGAAGAATCTACAACCAAGATTACTCTACCAGCAAGGATCTCATTCAGATTCGATGGAGAAATCAAAAGCTTTACAGACAAGCAAAAGCTAAGAGAATTCAGCACCACCAAACCAGCTCTATAACAAATGCTAAAGGAACTTCTCTAAGTGGGAAACACAAGAGAAGAAAAGGACCTACAAAACAAACCCAAAACAATTAAGAAAATGGTCATAGGAACATACATATCGATAATTACGTTAAATGTGAAAGGATTAAATGCTCCCACCAAAAGACACAGGCTTGCTGAACGGATACAAAACAAGACCCATCTATATGCTGTCTACAAGAGAGCCACTTCAGATCTAGGGACACATACAGACTGAGAGTGAGGGGATGGAAAAAGATATTCCATGCAAATGGAAATCAAAAGAAAGCTGGATAGCAATACTCATATCAGATAAAATAGACTTTAAAATAAAGAATGTTACAAGAGACAAGGAAGGACACTCCATAATGATCAAGGGATCAATCCAAGAAGAAGATATAACAATTACAATTATATATGCACCCAACATAGGAGCACCTCATACATAAGGCAACCGCTAATAGCTATAAAAGAGGAAATTGACAGTAGCACAATAATAGTAGGGGAATTTAACACCTCACTTAAACCAATGGACAGATCATCCAAAACGAAAATAAATAAAGAAAGAGAAGCTTTAAATGACACAGTATACCAGATAGAATTAATTGACATTTATAGGACATTCCATCCAAAAACAGCACATTACACTTTC
Source organism: Leucopleurus acutus (assembly GCF_964270905.1). NCBI lineage: Eukaryota > Metazoa > Chordata > Mammalia > Artiodactyla > Delphinidae > Leucopleurus > Leucopleurus acutus. The sequence continues at coordinate 33,372,214 of NC_139155.1, forward strand.
TTCTCAAGTGCACACAGAACATTCTCCAGGATAGATCACATCTTGGGTCACAAATCAAGCCTTGGAAATGTAAGAAATTGAAATTATATCAAGCATCTTTTCTGACCACAACACTATGAGATTAGAAATGAAATACAGGGAAAAAACATAAAAAAAAAACAAACACATGGAGGCTAAACAGTACATTACTAAATAACCAAGAGATCATTGAAGAAATCAAAGAATCAAAAAATACCTGGAGACACACGACAATGAAAACACAACGATCCAAAACCTATGGGATGCAGCAAAAGCAGTTCGAAGAGGGAATTTTATAGCTATACAATCCTACCTCAAGAAACAAGAAAAATCTCAAATAAACAATCTAACCTTACACCTAAAGGAACCGGAGAAAGAAGAACAAACAAAACCCAAAGTTAGTAGAAGGAAAGAAATCATAAAGATCAGAGCAGAAATAAATGAATTAGAAACAAAAAAAACAACAGCAAAGATCAATAAAACTAAAAGCTGGTTCTTTGAGGAGGTAAACAAAATTGATAAACCATTAGCCAGACTCATCAAGAAAAAGAGGGAGAGGACTCAAATTAATAAAATTAGAAACGAAAAAGGAGAAGTTACAACAGACACTGCAGAAATAAAAGCATCGTAACAGACTACTACAAGCAACTGTATGCCAATAAAATGGACAACCTGGAAGAAATGGACAAATTCTTAGAAAGGTATAACCTTTCAAGACTGAACCAGGAAGAAACAGAAAATATGAACAGATCAATCACAAGTAATGAAATTGAAACTGTGATTAAAAATCTTCCAACAAACAAAAGCCCAGGACCAGATGGCTTCACAGGTGAATTCTATCAAACATTTTAGAGACGAGCTAATACCCATCCTTCTCAAACTCTTCCAAAAAATTGCAGAGGAAGGAACACTCCCAAACTCATTCTATGAGGCCACCATCACCGTGATACCAAAACCAGATAAAGACACTACAAAAAAAGAAAATTACAGGCCAATATCACTGATGAATATAGATGCAAAAATCCTCAACAAAACACTAGCAAACAGAATCCAACAACACATTAAAAGGATCATACACCATGATCAAGAGGGATTTATCCCAGGGAGGCAAGGATTCTTCAATATATGCAAATCAATCAATGTGATACACCATATTAACAAATTGAAGAATAAAAACCATATGATCATCTCAATAGATGCAGAAAAAGCTTTTGACAAAATTCAACACCCATTTATGATAAAAACTCTCCAGAAAGTGGGCCTAGAGGGAACCTACCTCAACATACTAAAGGCCATATATGACAAACCCACAGCAAACATCATTCTCAATGGTGAAAAAGTGAAACCATTTACTCTAAGATCAGGAAGAAGACAAGGATGTCCATTCTCACCACTATTATTCAACATAGTTTTGGAAGTACTAGCCATGACAATCAGAGAAGAAAAAGAAATACAAATTGGAAAAGAAGAAGTAAAACTGTCACTGTTTGCAGATGACGTGATACTATACACAGAGAATCCTAAAGATGCCACAAGAAAACTACTACAGCTAATCAATGAATTTGGTAAAGTTGCAGGATACAAGATTAATGCACAGAAATCTCTTGCATTCCTATACACTAATGATGAAAAATCTGAAAGAGAAATTATGGAAACACTCCCATTTACCACTGCAACAAAGAGAACAAAATACCTAGGGATAAACCTACCTAGGGAGACAGAAGATCTGTATGCAGGAAACTATAAGACACTGATGAAAGAAATTAAAGATGATTCCAACAGATGGAGAGAAATACCACATTCTTGGATTGGAAGAATCAATATTGTGAAAATGACTATACTACTGAAAGCAGTCTACAGATCCAGTGCAATCCCTATCAAATTCCCAACGGCAGTTTTTACAGAACTAGAACAAAAAATCTTAAAATTTGTATGGAGACACAAAAGCCCCCGAATAGCCAAAGCAGTCTTGAGGGAAAAAAACGGAGCTGGCGGAATCAGACTCCCTGATTTCAGACAATAGTACAAAGCCACAGTAATCAAGACAATATGGTAGTGGTGCAAAAACAGAAACACAGATCAATGGAACAAGATAGAAAGCCCAGAGATAAACCCACACACCTATGGTCAACTAATCTATGACAAAGGAGGCAAGGATATACAATGGAGAAAAGACAGTCTCTTCAATAAGTGGTGCTGGGAAAACTGGACATCTACATGTAAAAGAATGCAATTAGAGGGGCTTCCCTGGTGGCACAGTGGTTGAGAATCTTCCTACCAACGCAGGGGACACGGGTTTGAGCCCTGGTCCAGGAAGATGCCACATGCCGCGGAGTAACTAAGCCAGTGTGCTACAACTACTGAGCCTGTGCTCTAGAGCCTGTGAGCCACAACTACTGAAGCCCACGTGCGTAGAGCCCGTGCTCTGCAACAAGAAGCTACTGCAATGAGAAGCCCACACACCGCAACGTAGAGTAGCCCCTGCTCACTGCAACTAGAGAAAGCCTGCTTGCAGCAACGAAGACCCAACACAGCCAAAAATAAATAAATTAAATAAATAAATTTTTTAAAAAAAGAATGAAATTAGAACACTCCCTAACACCATACACAAAAATAAACTCAAAATGGATTAGAGACCTAAATGTAAGGCCAGACACTATAAAACTCTTAGAGGAAAACATAGGAAGAATATTCTTTGACATAAATCACAGCAAGATCTTTTTTGATCCGCCTCCTATAGTGATGGAAATAAAAATAAACGGGACCTAATGAAGCTTAAAAGCTTTTGCACAGCAAAGGAAAGCATAAATAAGACTAAAAGACATCCCTCAGAATGGGAGAAAACATTTGCACACGAATCAATGGACAAAGGATTAATCTCCAAAATATATAAACAGCTCATGCAGCTCAATATTAGAAAAACAAACAACCCAATCTAAAAATGGGCAGAAGACCTAAATAGACCTTTCTCCAAAGAAGACATACAGATGGCCAATAAGCACATGAAAAGCTGCTCAACACCACTAATTATTAGAGAAATACAAATCAAAACTGCAATGAGGTATCACCTCACACCAGTTAGAATGGGCATCATCAGAAAATCTACAAACAGCAAATGCTGGAGAGGGTGTGGAGAAAAGGGAACCCTCTTGCACTGTTGGTGGGAATGTAAATTGATACAGCCATTATGGAGAACAGTATGGAGGTTCTTTAAAAAACTAAAAATAGAATTACCATATGATCCAGCAATCCCACTACTGGGCATATACCCCGAGAAAACCATAATTCAAAAAGACACATGCACCCAATGTTCACTGCATCACTATTTACAATAGCCAGGTCATGGAAGCAACCTAAATGACCATCGACAGAGAAATGGATAAAAAAGCTGTGGTACATATATACAATGGAATATTACTCAGCCATAAAAAGGAACAAAATTGGGTCATTTGTTGAGATGTGGATGTATATAGAGAGTGTCATACAGAGTGAAGTAAGTCAGAAAGAGAAAAACAAATATCTTATTTTAACGCATATATGTGGAACCTAGAAAAATGGTATCGATGAACCAGTTTGCAGGGCAGAAATTGAGACACAGATGTAGAGAACAAACGTATGGACACCAAGGGGGGGAAGCGGTGGGGGGTGGGGGTGGGAGTGTGATGAATTGGGCCATTGGGATTGACATGTAGACACACTGATGACTAATAAGGACCTGCTGTATAAAAAAATAAATAAAATCAAATTTAAAAATTAAAAAAAGCTTTTGCTTATATACACAAGTTATTTTTTTCCTTAGAATTTGAATCTCTAAAACATTATGGTGATGATTATTATATAACAACCCCAAATAGTTAAAAGCCTTCCTAAAGTGGCTTATCATAATTCTTTCACATATTTTAGTGAGGGAATTTATTTTTAAAAACCTTAATAATAAAATCAAGTATGCAGTTATAAATGAGATCAAGATAGGTTGATAAGTTACAACAAATATATTTTTTCTGTGTAATGCATTTGCATCTATACATATGAATTAAAATAGCCATTACCTTATTAGAACTTGAGAGAAATATGAAATGAGATTTATTTTCTTAATGTTCAGAATTTATTTTCTTATTATAACTATAGGAGCATGATTGCAACATTATCCAAATGAATTGTTCAGTACTTTTACTGATGTAGTAGCTATGTGCTTGAAATATTTTGCAAAAATGCTTGTTAACAACTCTCTTATTTTTGCTCATTTTACTTATTTTCATCCAATAAAGCCATGTGAACCAATAAAAAAAAAGAAAAAAAGAAATGAATTTATTTAAAAAGCCAACTCAAAATTTCCCTAATGCAACCTGCCCACTCTCATTTATCTTGTAATGCATTCTGACCTGTTTTATGTGGAAACCTATCCTCCATCATTTTTGGGGAAGCTTCGATTTCTTTCCTTCAATGGCACAAGCCATTGTTCTTGAGGCACATGTATTGAGTTTTTACACACTTTTGCCATCTTGCAAAATATTTTTTGATAGTGACTCTATCCAGTTAAAATGTTAAGCTATACCCTTCTGTCTATGCCTTCCTCTGAGCATTAACACTGTTATCTGTGAACTTTATACACCATCATTAGGTCACTGTTGGAAACATAAACAACAATGGGCATGGAACTGATTCTAGTTGTGGTAACAAAGTCCCAGGTAACAGTGATGCCCTGGCAGGCACTCTGAGTCAGGAGCATAATGGCCCTTTATTAAAACACTTTCACATCTCACTTGATCAGGTACGTGATCCTTATAAAGTTGCTTAACCTTTCTAAGGTTCACTTTCTAAACTACAAAACAAGTTAATACTGATAATTACCTTCTATGGAAGAATTAAAAGAGATAATATAGCTAATACTTAACACAGTACTTGATAGACAGTAATCACTCTAAATTTTAAATACTGAACTTTGTTCAAAAATAAATATTGGGCTTCCCTGGTGGCGCAGTGGTTGAGAGTCCGCCTGCTGATGCAGGGGACATGGGTTCGTGCCCCGGTCCAGGAAGATCCCACATGCCGCAGAGCAGCCGGGCCCATGAGCTATGGCCGCTGAGCCGGCGCGTCTGGAGCCTGTGCTCCACAACGGGAGAGGCCACAACAGTGAGAGGCCCGCGTACCGAAAAAAAAAAAAATACATTTTAAACATGCTTAAAATGTCCCTGATATCTGAGATCACAACTGCCAGAAGTTAGTAAAATTAAATATTAAAGAGATAAGCAATCTTATTTTCTGCAACTTCTTCAGGCATCTTTCTTAACAAAGAAAAACTAAATAATACATTAAACTGCAAATGTTATAAAACTCTGAAAATGAGAAAGAACTTCTAATGTGCCAAGGCTGGGTAATAAAAAGTACAAATTTTAGGCAATAATAATATTAAATTTAAGTAAAATCCAAGATAGATACTGGCACTACTTTCCCACAACAGTAAAGAAAACTATATTGCAAATTACCTGGAGTTGACAGAAGGTGAACTGAATTTGGGACATGGAGTTCATATACAAAGAGAAACAACAGCTTACAAATGAGTGCTCATAATGACAACTAACCAGAGATTTAAACATTATCATCACCTGGCTGTAGAAAAAGTAGCCATTGTCCAGGAGGAAGAAATTTTCTTCTACCCTCCTAGGTTCTCTGGCTGGTCTAAGAATTAAATTGACATGAGACAGATTAAGAGGAGAAAATCAAACCAAAGTTTAATAACATGTAAACATGAAAGAGACCCAGAAAAACCAAGTAACTCCCCAAAATGGCTGAAACCCTCACCCTAAATACCATCTTCACCTAAAGACAAAGGAGGATGTTGGGGTAGGAGTTGGGACTTCAAATGTGCGGAAGGCATGAAGATGGAAAAGCAAATGTTTGGGAAACAAATGTTTGCTAGGCCTTGCAGAGACAATGGGACACAGAGTGGACTCTAAATTTCCAAGAGTTTCGCCCACCACACCTAGCCTGTATTCTTTGCAGATATTTCTGGTGATAGCTCTATTCCTGTTATAGGCCCTCTATCTAAATTCTTCAGGCAGTTAGGGGCAAGGTCAAAGGTGCAGAGGCTTTTTGGCCTTGATTGTTTTCAGCTTGAAACTGCATGCCAGAAACATTTTGGGGTAGCTAATTTTGTTCCCCTGCACCATCATCAATGTAACTATTGCACTGAATACCAGTTTTCCATTTATCGAAATTATCTTATTTTTTTTTAAAAGATATACCAGGTTTAAAATATTCTGTTCAAACTGGAGAATTGGTTAAAGTCTTATAGGGGAGCAAAACTTGCCATCCCAAAATGCCTTTCTGGCATGAAAATTATTTTTGATCTGAAACCAATCAAGGCCCAAAAGGACGAAACTTGACCTTCCCCCAGCTACCTAAAAAAATGTCAGTAGAGGATCTGTTCCAGGAAGGGACCTATCACCATAGATTAATTATAGTATGAACTATGTATGCAGACAGGGAGGAACCTAGCGAAGTTTGTTAAAAATTCCTTTGTGTCCTATTGTCTCTGCATGGCCTAGCAAACATTTACCAAACATTTGCTTTTCTATCTCCTTGTCAATTGCCTCTCCTTCTTTGAGGTGCCAAACCACTATCCCCAACATCCTCCTTAGTCTTTAGCAAAAGATGGTATTTAAGGTGAGCGTTTCAGCCATTTTGGTGAGTTATTCAGTTTTTCTGGGTCTCTCCCATATACATGTGTTAGTAAACTTTAGTTTTTCTCCTGTTAATCTGTCAATAATCTCATGTCAATTTAGTTCTTAGACCAGCCAGAAGAAACTAGAAGGTTAGAGGAAAATTTCTTCCTCCCCAATAGTCTCTTAAGAATTTTTTTAAATGGATATATCTGGATATATCTAGTATAGTAAATGACAAATGGAGGAGGTGAAATGAGAAGGAATTCTAATTAGATATAGATAGCAAGGAGCCTGTGGAGAATTGAAAAGTGGTTTTGTCTCCCCACCCCAAAAAACAAAGGCAGTAACAGGTTAGCTAAAAGCTTCCTCTAGCTCACACTAGGGCTACCTAAATCAGCATGCTTTTGGTAAGCAGTTATTAATGAGGCTCCTACCTCACCTATTTCTATCAAAACACTTTAGCTGAGGTGTATATTGAAATTATTTGTTCACTCCTCTTTTTCCCCAACACTAAACTTTTAATGAATCATTAAGAGTCTTATACTCAAGAACCTTGTTCCATTTATTTTTGTTATAGTTCTGAAACCTAGAATATTGCCTAGCATACAGGAGTATGCAATGTTGGCTATTCTGCATTTATTTAACCAATGACATCTCAATTTCACCTTTACAGCTTAGACAACTTTTTTTTTTTTTTTTTTTTTTTTTTTTCTGGTACGCGGGCCTCTACTGTTGCGGCCTTTCCTGTTGTGGAGCACAAGTTCCGGACGCGCAGGCTCAGCAGCCATGGCTCACGGGCCCAGCCGCTCTGCGGCACGTGGGATCTTCCCAGACCAGGGCATGAACCCGTGTCCCCTGCATCGGCAGGCGGACTCTCAACCACTGTGCCACCAGGGAAGCCCTTAGACAACTTTTAATAACATTACTGATGTAAGAAATTTTCTTCTAGAAACCTGATAGTTCTTATAGACGTTGTCATGTTTTAAAAATTTTGTGTCTTCATTTCTGTGAAGATCTATAATGAAATTAATAAAGGCTGAGTCTGGATCATCTGGATGCTACCTTACTCCTTAATACTGTCCTATGATTTCAGTGTTTTTGACTGGGTTGGTATCAAACAACAAACCTACTTTAATTGTTGCAGGCTAATACTAACAGAAGCAGAGTACCTTGAAAATTACATTACAGCATCTGGAATAAATGAAGGTTATGAAGCAGTTTGAGGAAAGTAGTGTAAGAATATTAGCATGGGACAGGACATTAACAGCACTCTGAATTGAAACTCACACTGTATTATCTATACCATATTCACACTAGCAAGTGGCAATTTAGTTTCAGTATTCCTTTTCTGTCACATTAATATTGTTAGGTTAAATTTTGTTAGTTTGTAACATTATCTTATAAATCTGTTTGTATTTTACAGTTATGTATGAGTAGATGCATAGTAAGTTAAGATCAGGTTTTATGTTGTACATATTTAAGATTATAAAATGTAATATGTCAACACGGGGGGTTTCATTTCTGTTTAAAACAGTCCTACGTATTGCTCTTGATTGAAAAACACATTTTCAGAATTCCAAAATGTGCTTCAGGGTCTCTAAACACAATGAAATCAGTATTTTTGGAAGTTCACAGACTTCACCAATTTCCCAAGGGAAGTCCAAGATTCCCAAAAGATGAGAAATCAGTTTTGGAATAAGTAATTTGAAAATTTGGTACTTACTGGGAAAGCACCATCTCCTAATCTCTTAAGGTTCAAGGGAGGACGCTATCACTGAATTTTTCATGATTTGGTGAAAAGTTCATGATCAACTTCTGTTAAAGGTTTCACTGCCTTCAGCTAAACACATGTCCTCTGTTCAACTAAGCTAAGCACTTCATTTTCTGCTTATTTTCATCCTGGACTTCCCATTTATTATCTACCTTGTTAGACAAATACCATTCTACCCTTCAAGAGTTAAGAAATTAGAAGCTTACAATATCGTGGGTACAGATAAACCTTTCTTAGTTCTATTTATTTAAATAATGCTTTGTTATCAATATATTTCCTACTGATACCCACCACTTGAGCAGAGAACCTATTTGACCAATCTTTGATTCAAAACTGCTACCCTTAATAAATCATGTATCAAATGGTATCAACCATCACACAGAGTTTATTTAACAGGCTTGGTGCTTTTTAATAGGAAACCTAGCCCCACTTTTCTTCATTTCCTAACTGGCATTAATGGAATTCCAATGTCATCTATGCATCACTGCCTCCAAATGAAGAGTATACTTCTATCCTTCTTGTAAGAAAATTCTCAAAGAACAGGATTACTACTTAATTATAAGGCATAAAAGATTCAGTATCTAACTATGAAACCATTACTATGCTTTGCAAGTTCAAAGAGGAATGTATTTTGAAAAGAGGCTATCAACGTTTTAAGAAAACTTATACTCATACCAAAGGGAATGGCTTTTTAAACTTAATATCTGTAAATTAAACTTTTAAGAATTTTTAAAATACACTTCACAAAATTAAAAAAAATGTTAAAAAAATTCAGGGAATGTGGTTTTATTCAAATCTATTACATTAAATAGTCAAGGAGCAAAGTGTACATAAAACAAACTTAATGTTGACTGTAACTACCTTCTTTTGTCCCTGCCTTGCAATATAAAGGGAATAAGAGGTGTTAATTAATTTTTCCTGTTATTTGCATAAGTGACATGAAAATATTTTTTAAATTGTAGTTGAAGACATTTGTAGTTCTTGGATTAAAGAGACTAGATACTGCCAAAATTAATAGTATTTAGTGGTAGAGTTTCTTTTTTATTTATTTATTTAATTTCCCTTTTGTCTATTTAATAATTAAATGCAACCAATCTCAAAACTGTACTTATTCCATTTTTTACACTGCTTATTCCTTCTACTTGACTCTCTCCTGTAATCTCTCCTATAAACTAGACTCTAATTTTTTGAAAATCCCACACAATTCCCAAATTCAAAAATTCTTCCCTGCTACTCTACTCCCCAGTAAGTTTCCCACTCTCAATTTTTTTTGTATATAACCTGACATTTTATTTTTTTCCCCAGAATGCCTTTATTTCTTACATGAACGTTATATCTTTCCTGTTGCCCTACCACAAACCCTAGAAAAAAAGAAGGGTGTGAATAACTATTTATTGATACAATGGAACTTATATTTTAGAATTAAAAATGCTCCCTACACCTACACTCCCACTGCTCCCAACACTTATTAGTTAAACCCTTATGATATACTTGGTTAGAGGTATTTTCATTTACAGTTAAAAAGTATAGTAATGAGGAAATATTTTTCAAAACTAGTTTTTGAGTAACAAAGTACAATAAGTCATACATAAGTACAGATTAGCATAGACATTCCAGTCACCTGCTAAATTTTTCACATAATTTATTATCACTTCACATTCAATTGTTAAGATGGCTTCTTATAAACAGGGATAACATTAAGCTAACTAATGAAAAGGGGGCAAAACCATGTCTACTTATATCTCTGATTATATAGTCTATTTCCATTCAAGAAAAACGATTATTTAACTGTTATATATTTTCATTTTTCCTACAGTCATTAAAACAAAGTTTTTTTTCCCTGAAACACTCTTTTCTTCTAGAGAACTGTTTTAATGTCTGAAGCAGAACAGTTATTAACCCTTTGAAGATGAAAAACAATGGCCTTCAAAAAGCAATTCTAAAAGATCATGGTCTCAGGACCCTTTATACTCTTAAAAATTATTCAGAACCCCAAAAATGCCTTAGTTGGACTACCTATATTGATATTTACTACATTTGAAATGGAAACTGAGACATTTAAAAAATATTAATTAGCTTAAAAATAACAATTCAAAAACGTTTTAACATAAATTTGTTTTCTATTAATAATACTTTCCAAAACAAAATATAATTAATGAGAAGAGTGGCACTGCCTTACATTTTGCACTTTTTTTTTTTTTTTTTTTTGTGGTACGCGGGCCTCTCACTGTTGTGGCTTCTCCCGTTGCAGAGCACAGGCTCTGGACGTGCAGGCTCAGCGGCCTGGCTCACGGGCCTAGCCGCTCCGTGGCATGTGGGATTTTCCCGGACCAGGGCACGAACCCGTGTCCCCTGCATTGGCAGGCGGACTCTCAACCACTGCGCCATCAGGGAAGCCCTGCACGTCTTTTTAATGTCTGGCTTAATAGGAGAAGCTGGATTCTCATATTTGCTTCTTCTTTCAATCTATTATGATATATTGTTTTGACTGAAGTGAAAGAACAAAGCCTCTAAATAGAAATGGATTTTAAAAGGGGAGAAGAATCTTAATAACCTTTTCAGAGAATTACTGATAGTTTTCTTGGCTATTAAAACAAATTCTCAGGCCCTACCGTACCTACTAAATCAAAAACTCTGAGCCTGGTGCCCAGCAATCTGTATTTTAACTGGCTCTCTTGATGATTCTAATATACTCAGAAGCTTGAGGACTTCTGATCTACTTTATACTGACTAATACAACTCTCAGACTCAGTCAGGTCATCATGGAAGGGACAGTGGCAAGATGAATCATCTAAATGAATTAAAACTCATATTCAGACTAATGGTTAGTTTCCTTGTGTTGTTCAACATCATTACCTTAAAATTTGGCACTTCTTTTTGTTCTGGGGTTACTATAAACATAACTTTTTTAATATTTTAGTTTATGAAACTCTGAATGCTTTAAAATACATTAAAATGTAATCTCTCCCCAAATTATTCATTTCGAAGCAAAACAGTGTCTAGCCAGCATTAAGGAATATATCATCTGATAAAACTTACATTAGGGCTTCCCTGGTGACACAGTTGTTGAGAGTCCACCTGCTGATGCAGGGGAAACGGGTTTGTGCCCCAGTCCGGGAAGATCCCACATGCTGCGGAGCAGCTGGGCCTGTGAGCCATGGCCTCTGAGCCTGCGTGTCCGGAGCCTGTGCTCCACAACGGGAGAGGCCACAACAGTGAGAGGCCCGCGTACCGCAAAAAAAAAAAAAAAAAAAAAAAAATTAAATAAATAAATAAAAAACAAAAAAAAAAACTTACATTAAAAAATTTACTGTCCTAATCTACAGTTTTACTTCAGTGACTGAATTAAGCTTTGCCATATAAAAGGTAATCCGAAAGGAAGTAGATTGCTTTCCCTCCATAATCTGACGTCAAATTTTTCTAACCAGCCTATATATATTACCTGCAAAGGCATGGCTTATTTCAGCTTCCGGATATTTTACTGGAATGTGTGCTTTTCTCTATTTGTATCCCATACAAATCCAACACATTCTTCATGACCCAGTCTAAGTTACTCTATCCATAAAGTAATTTGCACCTCCTTAGGTAAAAAGAGTATAGCCCTTTATCATTTTTTATTACCTCTAATGAGAAGATACAATGTTCTTCTCAAACAAACCTAAAAAAAAAAAAAGCAGCCTCTGGCTTCCCTGGTGGCACAGTGGTTGAGAGTCCGCCTGCCGATGCAGGGAACACGGGTTCGTGCCCTGGTCTGGGAAGATCCCACATGCCACGGAGCGGCTAGGCCCGTGAGCCATGGCCGCTGAGCCTGCGCTCTGCAACGGAAGAGGCCAAAACAGTGAGAGGCCCGCGTACCGCAAAAAAAAAAAAAAAAAAAAGCCTCTACAAAAATTAACATTTTCCTTATGATAGGTTTCAGTTAACATAAAGACTGACTTCCTGATACTAAATATTTAAGAAACTCTCAAAAGATCAGATTTTAAATAATGTTAAAAAGAAAATTATTCACATGAAGACAAGTTCTCGTTATTTAAACATCTAAAGTAATGATCAATAAAGACTAAAAAAGTACTTATGGATAAAAAGGGCAGGTCTTATGTGCTTGGCTCTCTTTTCCACATATCAACTGAGAAATACAAATCAAACTGGTAAGTAATAGTATATCCACAATCTATAGTAAAACTAAGTTTTGACAGGAAACAGATTTTTCTGAAACCCTGAGCATAGATTAAAATGACATGAAAAAACCTAGTTCATTTACTTATTTTCAAAGCATTTACTAGGTGCCTACTACGCACAGAGCTTTTTATACTCCTTTCTCTCATGTTCCAGAGAGTAAACAAGCACATATACTACTAAAATAATGAGCCACTCAAAAGAGATTTTAGAGGGCAGTAAGTTACAGGAGTTTGGATTTTAGGGTAGAAAAAGTTTTTGAGATATATTATTTTCTTATCTCTAAAATTATGATTACAAATAACAGCTAAATAAGCTAAATAAGGAAGGCATTCTTATTTCTTGGTGGTGAAATACACAAACAAAACCGTAATAGTTAGCCCACAAGGAATGTTTACTATGTGCACAGTACCATACAAAATTCTACCATATTAAATCATTCAACCCTCACATCAGGAGAGAGTTCTATTATTATTTATGCATTGAGGAGAAGAGACTGAGACTCAGATATATTAGATAACTTGATCGCTCATACAATGGTGGAGGGGCAACTTAAACACAAAGAATTTGACTTTAGAGCCTGACATATTAACTCCTTTGTGAAATTGTTCCCCAGAATTAAAAAAAGGGAAGTAAATCAATTGTACATAAAATTAAAGAATGATAAAGAAGATCAGGATAGGAGATGTATTGAAAGCAATGTGCAATTAGGATTAAAATGACTATTTTTCTTTGCTGTGAGCTTTCTGACAAAAGGCTCAAAGGGTATTACTCTGAAGTGCCACCACAGACAAAAAAGCTACCACTCCTCTCACTATATAAATAGATAAGCCCAGGTTAACAAGGCCATCTTTATGACCTACAAAAAACTTTCCATTTACTACAGATACCCAGTTCCTACTTCTCTTTTGTGAATGTTTTTCAATTATTTACATATTAATTTTATATGTTAATTATATCATACAGTCTGTATACCATAAACAAACAGCACGTTTTTCAGTTATACTGGTCCTTTTTTTCCCCCCTCAAATTCTCAAAAAGAAAAGCAAAACAAAACTTTTTCCAAAGAGTTGAGATAAACTCAAGTCTAATTTCATTTGAGTCCTGCCACAATTGAATTACCCTGAATAAACTTCTTAAAACTTCCTCAAAGAACAGCAACTCTGAAAAAAATTCATTTTTTCCTATCCTGTATCACAGCTTAAATTTTGTAGTTTCTTGCCAAAATAATATATTAATGCATTAATAAGTGAAATATCATTCACCCCAAATATGCTTGTAGAAAACCATAATATTGACAAAGGAATTTCCAGACTTTTACATTTGTGATAGACACACAACGCCCTCTGCTGCACAAGTTGAGGAAACTTCAACCAAGTTAAAAATACCCACAACCAATTAAAGCATGGGCAAAAAATTTCTGAGAAATCTGAAATTGAGACTTATATTTTGCATTTTTGTACATTACCATTGTACAGATTTTGAAATTCTCTATAAGAGGTGAAACATTTTCCTCCACACATTCCTGAAGTTCTTAGTCTGACCCTTTTCTGTCTCATCTATATTTACAGGCAGAACAGTGTGTATTTAGGGTGAATCCCCAAAAGACCACAGTGAAATGAAATCTGGGTGTCTCTTTCCTCTCTGTTCCATCTCTCATATCAGGGAACTGGGCACTGACAAATCAGTAGTACTCTGATTATAATTCCAAACCATCTAAACCTGTCCAAGAAACACACACACACACACACACACACACACACACACACACACAGAAACCTGCCCAAGCTGGAAAATGAGAATAGAAGACAAAAGGTATTTTATTTTGAAGAATGGGAGAAATGCTATTTATCATTAATAAAAGCTCCATCAACACTGAGAGACTGGAGAGTTATATAAGAAAATCTAAAGTTCTAAGTTTTTAATATGTTATGGCACAATGGATCCAAAATATACAGTGGAAGATGCTTCATAATATTCAAGGCATTTTTAAGTACAAGCATTGAAATCTATTTCCTGCAATGAAACACCTTCAAAATTCATTTTAAATATGTAATAGTTGTCTAGGGCTTCCCTGGTGGCACAGTGGTTGAGAGTCCTCCTGCTGATGCAGGGGACACGGGTTCGTGCCCTGGTCTGGGAAGATCCCACATGCCACGGAGCGGCTAGGCCCGTGAGCCATGGCTGCTGAGCCTGCGCGTCCAGAGCCTGTGCTCCGCAACGGGAGAGGCCACAACAGTGAGAGGCCCGCGTACGGCAAAAAAAAAAAAAAAAATGTAATAGTTGTCTAAACTATACAAAGTCAAATTATAACATATGTAATTAATATAACTCGAAACTGTTCTGAAATATGGACTGTTAGTAAAAAGTGAGTAGACACACAAACATTTTAAAATAAATCATTATAAATTTCTTGAAGTTGAGGAATGTATTATATACTTCCATTTGTCTTGACATAATTGGTCTTTCCTTATACAATCCAATTTCATTCAAACTAAATCCAAAAATTTAAAACACTTATCCTAGTGAGGAAGATGTAAAATGTTTGTTGTATGATATAAGTGTATGAAATTATTAAAGAGCAGTTAAGAAGAAATAACTCAAAGAAATGCTGTTTTAAAAGAAAGAGAATGTGCCTCTTATCTAGCACATTTTTAGGTAAGCTTAAAACAAAATTTAGAGCACCCTCTAGTGGAAAACTGGTGACAAGAAGCTTAAAACCTGTTTTTGAAATTTTATAATTCAATTTCCATACAAGTATCTATGACCTGGGCCAAAAAAGTATATTAGGTAGACCTTTCTTTCCAAATCTTACTCTTAAAGTATCCCCATCAATACACACAGACACACACAAGACAGAGCAGTTCTCAAAGTCCAACAGAAAATGTTCCATTATTTATCAATTTCCAGAAGAAGAGACAAGTAAGATTTGTGAATATAACATAGATCTAATGTTACTCTATACATTAAAGAATTCCACTGTGGTTATAATGATAACAATATAAAAACAAATGGAATTATTTTGGAAGTCTGATTCTTGTGGTTAAAAGATTCAACTGAAAAAGAGAGCTAAGAAAACAACACAGGAAAACTTTTTCCAAATTATAATTTTTTCCAAACACAGCATAACGTTTTTTTTTTTTTCTGCGGTATGCGGGCCTCTCACTGCTGTGGCCTCTCCCGTTGAGGAGCACAGGCTCCGGACGCGCAGGCTCAGTGGCCATGGGTCACAGGCCCAGTAGCTCTGCAGCATGTGGGATCTTCCCGACCGGGGCACGAACCTGTGTCCCCTGCATCGGCAGGCAGACTCTCAACCACTGGGCCACCAGGGAAGCCCAGCAGCATAACCTTTTATAAATATCTTTTGCTAAATTAGTAAATTTGGCAAGAACCTCCAATGCAATCTGATTATACTCCTTCAGGCTTTGGTAATTAAAGGGACTGCCTGGCATTAATACAGACATGGTTCCCACATGCAAATTTTACCAGATAATTTTTCACACTAATAATTTAAAACTGAATATATGAAATTCCAAACTACATGAATTAACATGGTTACTATATTAATAATTAGTCAGGCTACACTCAATTTTGGTATCAAAATTTGGAGGAATACTAACAAACTACATAATGTCCTTACCTGAGAGACTATTTTAAGTGTACTTTAAAATTTATTTTCTGTGAAGGGCTGAAGAAACTTGGATTATTTGGCATATGGAAGAAAAGGCTACACAGAAGAACAGAAATATTTATTAATTAATTCAACAATGATTTATCAAACATTTTAGCTAGGTATTGTTCAAGGCTCTGGAGGCACGGTGGCAAAGTGCATGGACAAGGTCCCTGCTCTCATGGAACCTACATCCGGAATGGGAGAGGATGATGATTAAGAAGTCAACAAGCTCCACGAGGGCTAGGATTTCTGTCCTGTTTATTTTGGTATCCCCATCACCTAGAACAATACCTAAAATATAGTAGGTGCTCAATAAGCATTTGTTGAATTATATTAAAAAGATACCTTCAGCTAGTGATAAGTGCTATAAAGAAAACAAAACAGAATAATAAATAGAGAGTAATGGAGAGGGGTGGGGTGGCAGGTATATAAATATTATTTGACTGGAGAGTTAGAAAAGGATACTCTAAAAAGATGCCAGGGCTTCCCTGGTGGCGCAGTGGTTGAGAGTCCACCTGCCGATGCAGGGGACACGGGTTTGTGCCCCGGTCCGGGAAGATCCCACATGCCGCGGAGCGGCTGGGCCCGTGAGCCATGGCCACTGGGCCTGCGCCTCCAGAGCCTGTGCTCTGCAACGGGAGAGGCCACAACAGTGAGGCCCGCGTATCGCAAAAAAAAAAAAAAAGATGCCATTCAATCTTAGACTTACTCACCGAAGTCTTGAAAGATCTGAGAGAAGAGCTTCCCAGGAAGAAGAAACAACAAGGGTACTTGCCCAAGACAGGAGTGATTTTACATTCATACATTCAAACCTGTTAGTGCAGGCAAGCCACAATGGCTACAGTAAAGAGTTCAGATTTTAATCATACAGTTTGGGCAAAAGATATTGGTGGTTTCAAATGGGATAAAAGCAGTGGAAATGAAGAGGGGGTAACTTCATGATTTATTTTGGTGAGCAGTAGATACAATTTGATAATAGATTCAATATGTAAGATGAAGCCAATAGTGCAATTAAAAATGACTCCCAAGTCTGGGGCTTAAACAACTGAGTAGGTGATGTTACTATTTATTAAGATGGGGAAACCAAGTGAGGAGCAGCTTATCAGGCAGGTAGTGGAGGAAGAAAACAACTTTTATGACTAGCTGTATAATATTTAGGATTTCAGGTAAACAGCTAATGAAATGGATTGAAATAGAGTAAGTTTGGAAGTTGCACAGAGATGGTGTTTAAAGCCATGGGGCCAAGGAGTTATTAGGAAGAAGGATGAGAATGATTATTCCACCTAACTCCAAGGGGAAAAGGTAAAGAATTAAAGATAGAGGTTAATGTGAGTTCAGTGTTGTTTGATAAGAGAAAGAACATTTAAACATTCTAACTAGAGCTGTACAGTAAGAGATTGGACTGCTTGCATACATTATGGGCTTCCCACTAAAGGAGGCATTTCGAGAAGTAAGGGCTAGATGACCATCTGTAGGATTTCTACTAAAGCAGTTCTTATAAGGGATGGGAGTTTCCCTGACATGTCCTTCCAAGGTACCATATAAAGGGACTTCAATTTAAATTCACTTATGCAACTTATTTTCTTATGAAGTAGATTCCAGGGCAAAAATCACTGTCATATAAAATGTATATTTGCTACTAGCCATTATTTGTTACCTGTTTTTGTCAGCAAAAGGTTATCCAGGTGCCTGTCTCCAACTCCAAGAATATATGTAATCACGCAATATCCAGCTGCAATAACAGTTCAAAAACAAAAGACAATAGAACTGTGAAAAACACATGCAAACCAGGTTATACATACAACTGAATACAACAGCAGCTTGTGCTACTTTAATTTCAAATTGATTACTACTCTTTCTGACTTCTTACCTAAATTCTCAAATTAAATGTGTAATCTTTGACTCTGTGAAGAGGTTATCACTTGACACTCAAATTATTATTTGCAACAGAGAAAATACCCTGTAGAATTCTGTCAAATTATAAAAGTCACTTTAATCAAAAGTTAAATGAGGTTTCAGAAACCTTAATTATAACATGTGTCTATTGTTTCTCATTTCAAAGTAGATATGTTAAGAATGACAGTGAAAAAAAAAGTGTCTGCAGAAACACACATAATGAAGTCAACCATCCCACAACCATCTTATCTACACTATAACAAAAGTAAGTGTAGAATTAAAAAAAAAATCTTTAGAGAAACAATCTTCAAGTGCCAGCAGATAGAAAAACAAATGAATTCACGTGAGTGGTAAAGGCATGTATGAAGTTCACAGCATAATCCTCTAAATTAAGAAAAATTACCTGAGCAGGACAAGGGGCAGAGTCACTGTCTCTACCTTTATTCTCTTTTTCTCTCTCTTCTAAAGTCTGGAAACCTGGCGCATGATGAAAGTGCTCAAAAAATTTAAGCAAACAACACCTGTTTGAAGCCGTTTTTTTTCTGTTCTGTTTCTCGCATTAGTAACTTAAGAACAAATGCAACTTGCAAACACACATATGACTATGCCAGTATTTACAAACACATGTTTATTTCAGACACTATGTAGAAAAAAGATCGGACCACCTGTTAATAACCAAATTAATCCTGTCTAAATTCATTAATATTAAAGTTCATTTGATTCAGGTTCTGAAGGCCATTATGGAAGTCCAAAAGTGGCTTAAGCAATGACATCCATCATCAGATTAATCTTCAATTATAATTATAAACAAAGTTACAATTTATTGAAGGCTAGGTTCTTAGCTAGGCACATTACATTCATCATGTCTAACCCTTTTAATGATGTCAGTTAAGTATTATAACCATCCTTCAAATTAAAAAACCTAAGGCTCTGGAAGTTAACAGGATTGTCGAAGGTCACTGGGCTGGGGTTTAAACCTAAGTTAGACTCTAACATCATTGCTTACGCCACTTTTGCACTGTACTCTGCATAATTCCTCCTTCCCAAAGTGGCTATTTTGATGGATGCAACATTCAACAAGATATTTAAGCTAAAGTATATTTGTTTAGAATAACTCACCATACCCTGATTCTAGATAAAATTATATATTATATATATTTCAAAATATATCCATATGTAGAGAATGAATGAAAGATAGCATACTATCATTCAAAAAAATGCTTCTAATCATATTACTGGTCTACTAATAATTTTCACTTAACTGTAACAAATCAGTTACAGTTGACTAAACAAATCAGTTATTCTCAAAATATAGTCTGTAGTGTGACAAGGACTACTAGTTTACCAAAAACACAATATCCTATGTACACTTCTTCCTTAAAAGAAGACCCAACTAAGATTTCTGGGGCAAGACTGTACCTACATAAAAGACTACATTTCCCAGCCTCACTTGAAGTTAGCCCTGTCCAGAAAGCAAATGTAGTTTTGTGGTAAGCATTTTTATAGAGGGAGCTGACCAAGAGAATCAGAGACCTTGGTTGACACTAACATCCCTAAAGAGTTAAAACAACAACAGTAATGGCTTACATCTGGACTTCTTACAAAAAAAGAAAATAACTGTTACGTGTGTAAACCACTATAGTTAGATTATGTTAACTGATGCTGAATGAAACTGGTAGTTGGGCCACTGGGGGACTTGAGGGTCATTTACATAAAGGATGAGCAAATACAGCTTGATGGCCCAAATTGGTCCCCCTCTGTTTTTATATTTTATAAAGAAAGTTTATTGGAACAGAGCCATGCCCATTTATTTCAATATTTCTTAAGCACTATAATGGCCTGGTTGAATGGTTGCAACAGAGACCATCTGGCCTGAAAAGTATAAATATATTTACTATCTGAAAGGCTTTAGGGAAAAATTGACTGACATTTGATCTAAGGCATTGCTACCCAAAATGTGATACACAGACTGGCAGTTTCACTACCACCTAGAATCTTGTTAAACATGCAAACTCTTAAGCCTTACTTCATTCCTATTGCATCAGAATCTCCAGGGGCAATGTCCAGAGAGTGACTGTTATATATATCAAAGTTTGAAAAGCCCTCTCTAGTTTCTAATGCATCTAAGAATCCCCTGGGAATCCTCTATGCAGATTCTGATCCAAACAGCAGGGGAAAGGCCTGAGAGCCTGTAATACGAACAAGTGCCCAGGTGAAGCTAATGCTGTTGGATTATACTTGTAGTAGCACTGCTCTAAAACGGCTGTAAAATATGCAGTTCCACAAATGACTAAAGGCTCTCCACTAAAAGACTAGTAAGTGACTTAACTGAAGGATATTAAATCTGATATTGGTAAAGAGAACTGAGAACACATTAGAACTTAGCACACTGAGTTCTCTAATAAGGGATTCACTTAGAAATCTGGTTGCCACTTGTCAAGGATACAAAACTCCTACTGATAATATGCATATGAAGATAGCTGAAATTCCTGCAATTTTCACAAAGAACTAAAAAAAATTGAAGCATCTAAGAGAAAATGTTTCCCTTTTCTTACTCACTCTGTATTTCTCTCTCCTGTCCCTCTGAGTTGTTACATGGTACCAGTTACCTTATTAATTATAAATTACAATTAGTTTAATTTTTATCACTATTTACTTTGTTTCAAGTTGTTTAGCTATCTCTAGGAAAGTAATGATTCACATACACAGCAACAGTATTTTTGACCTAAAATTTTCATGTAACTAGACATGTATGAATTATGCCTGTCTCTGCTGATAAAGCAAGATGGTTTTTTTTAATTTTTTGCGGTACGTGGGCCTCTCACCGTTGTGGCCTCTCCTGTTGCGGAGCACAGGCTCCGGACGCGCAGGCTCAGTGGCCATGGCTCACGGGCCTAGCCGCTCCGTGGCATGTGGGATCTTCCCAGACCGGGGCACGAACCCGTGTCCCCTGCACTGGCAGGAGTACTCTCAACCACTGTGCCACCAGGGAAGCCCAGCAAGATGTTTTTATAAACTACTCTTTATCATCAAATTTGGTTTTTCAGTAATATTTCATTGTTATTACTGGATTATTTTCCAATGGAAATGGAAAATGTATGAAAAAGAGCCTTTTACCCTGCCTCAGTGTGTTAAGGTCATAAATATGTTGGATGATCATTTCAATAAATGTTTTTTAAGTCAAGTGAGACAGCATATGATCTTTCTCTCTTTCATATATATAAATGGTGGAGATGAGAATTTGGGGTGTTTCAATAATTCAAATGTCAACACTTAAAAGATAAAAGATTACATCTTGAAAAAGGTATCTGAGGCAAGAGTAGGATGATCCTTCGAAATTTTGAGGATATAAACAATATTCAGAATGATTTGAGATGGCACAGAGTAGATCAGAAGAGTTTCAGGAAAAATGAAGTTATTTTTTAACTATAATGGAAACACTATACCTGTCCAAGAGAATCTCGTCAAAAGGATGCTATTCATTAGTATTTGGACTTCATGTGAGATACACACACAAACATCTTGAAACTGGTTTTATAAAACAACTTTGACTTAAAGCAAAATACAGAGAAATATAGACAACTAAACAATACTATCTCCCTTTACTAGTAAAGATATGAGTGTGAGAATAATCAGTGTTCCCACATTTACTTGCATAATATAGATTTGACACCCTGCATAATCTGGAAAAAATGTCACCATAACTAATCGCATTCTTCTTACACTTTGCCAAAAACCTAAAACATTACTTTTTAAAATGAAAGTTATAATACATGTATCTATGTGATAATGCCCAACAATCAGATTCTAGTACAATGTTGCAACTTATTAAGCACTGAATCCTCTAATGAAAAATTCAAATGGCTTTCAACTTGCAACATTACCTGGAATGCTACCAAACTCACTGAAACACACAAAATTATTTTGTAACACAGCAGTATATATAGAAAACAGAAGGGAATTCAAAATAAGATGAAGAGAAGGCCTGCCATCAAATCAGTTATCAGGATATGAATAAATATGAAATGCTTTTATTAGGAAGAATATCTAATTTGAAGTTAACTGTCCAGGTACAATCTAAATGGTTATTTTTTTTTACATTAAAAAAAGGCATATTTTCGTTAGCTCATGGGAAAAAATGGAACATTATATAAAAGACACAATACTATGACATTTAGCACATATTATGAAATATTGTTCCAGTACTTTTTTTAAGTGAGCAGGGTTTTCAAAATTTAGTCAATACTTATAGGTTGTGTGCATATATACTTTAAGTAGAAAAAGTTAACATTTCTTTATTAAGGTAAAAAAGGTAAACAAGGTAAAAAAATTTACAGTAACTATCAGAAAGTTAAGTAAAAAGACACGAGGTAATTGCTTGAGGGCATACAAAATATCTCAGGTAATAAAGTACTGAAAACTAGGTGTGGCAGATTAAACATTCTTTAACATGCTTTTCATTCAAGATGGGAACTATATCCTTTCCCCTTGAATCCAGGCAGGTTCTGTGACTCCTATGACCAACAGAATATGACAGAAGTGACAAACTGCCAGCTTCCCAATCCAGGCCTTCAGAAACCAAAAGTTTCTACTTCCTGTCTCTTAGAATACTTCCTCTTGAAACCCAGCTCTGAGAAACACAAGCCATAGGGTAAGCCTTGTACGGTTGCCTTGATTGACAAGCCTTGCTGAAAAACAGTATAAGCTGCCAGCCATGTGAGTGATCTATCAAGCCTTTAGAAGTATATTAATTTTTTAAGATCTTAGAAAACACAGACTTAATGGAGAAAAAAGTGAATGGAAGAGAAAAGGGAAAAAAGGACAGAAGAAAGGAAGTAAAGCAGGAAGGGAAAGAGGGACAGGAGAGAGAAATACAGAGTGAGTAAGAAAAGGGAAACATTTTCTCTTAGATGCTTCAATTTTTTTTAGTCTTAAAATCTAAATACACTGTATGCGATCATTTTTATGGGTAAGCACAGTTACACGTAACACATGTAATGTTCCTTAGGTTAAAATAAGAATTAAAACCACAAGGAATATGAATATACATACACACATTTTATTTCAGTATTTTAAAAGTTCCTAGGAATATTATATTTTCTTTATACTTCTCAGCCAAAAATGTATCAAGTATAAATTTCGGAATAAATTATATAGTACAAAATAATATGGAATACTACCTCATGGGAGCATTGTGAAAAATAAAAAAAAATGTCATGTATAAGAGAGTAATTTATAAGCCATAAAATGATAGGAAAGTTTAAATATAGTTGTTATATGTCTAGAAAATCCTCTACTTGCTTCCCCAAGCTTGACTGCTTAAGTAGAAATATGGACATAAACATAGTATTTATGTAAAACAGGAATAACATGATATATGCCATATACTATTCAGGGCTCAACTCTAGTGTCAACTCCTTTATTAACCCTCCCTTAAACAATCTAGTTATTAAAAAAAAAAATCTCTCAAGAAAATAAAAAATAATCCTCTAGAATATAAACTTCATGAGAATAGGCATAAGTGGCTGAAACATTTGAATTAATCCCTATGGCATGTCACTACTTACTTATTTCCAGAAAGGGACCATAAGTACTAATCTAAAATACCATGAGAGGCACCTCCTAACAGAGCACTGTTATCTTAGCTCTAGAGATTTATCAAAAATATAATTATTCCTGAAACACTTTTCCCACAGTCTACTTAATTGCTTACTCAAACTCAGGGAAAATCAAGGGAAAAATTACAACTTCCAGGAAGAAATAACTTATAATTACAAAACAGTTAAGTGATTGCAAAGATGAATCTATGGATAAACCACTAGCCAGACTCATCAGGAAAAAAAAGGGAGAAGACTCAAATCAACAGAATTAGAAATGAAAAAGGAGAATAACTGACCCTGCAGAAATACAAAGAATAATGAGGGATTACTACAAGCAACTACATGCCAATAAAATTGACAACCTGGAAGAAATGGGCAAATTCTTAGAAAAGCACAACTTCCTGAGACAAAACCAGGAAGACAGAGAAAATATAAACAGACCAATAACAAGAACTGAAATTGAAACTGTGATTAAAAATTTTCCAACAGGGCTTCCCTGGTGGCGCACTGGTTGAGAGTCCACCTGCCGATGCAGGGGACGCAGGTTCGTGCCCTGGTCCGGGAAGATTCCACATGCCTCAGAGTAGCTAGGCCCATGAGCCTTGGCTGCTGAGCCTGCGTGTCCAGAGCCTGTGCTCTGCAACAGGAGAGGCCACAACAGTGAGAGGCCCACATAAAACAGAAAAAAAAAAAAAATCTTCCAACAAAAAAAAGCCCAGGACCAGGTGGCTTCACAGGCAAATTCTATCAAACACTTAGAGAAGAGCTAACACTTATCCTTCTCAAACTCTTCCAAAATATAGCAGAAGGAAGAACACTCCCAAACTTGGAGGAACGCTCCCAAACTCATTCTACGAGGCCACCATAACCCTGATACCAAAACCAGAGAAAGATGTCACAAAAAAAGAAAACTACAGACCAATATCACTGATGAGCATAGATGCAAAAAATCTTCAACAAAATACTAGAAAACAGAATTCAAAGGCACATTAAAAGGATCATACACCATGATCAAGTGGGGTTTATCCCAGGAATGCAAGGATTCTTCAATACATGTAAATCAATGTGATATACCATATTAACAAACTGAAGGATAAAAACCATATGATAACCTCAATAGATGCAGAAAAAGCTTTCAACAAAATTCAACACCCACATGTGATAAAAACTCTCCAGAAAGTAGGGATAGAGGGAACTTACCTCAACATAATAAAGGCTATATATGACAAACCCATAGCCAACATCATTCTCAATGGGGAAAAACTGAAACCATATCCTCTAAAGTCCAGAACAAGACAAGGATGCCCACTCTTACCACTAATATTCAACATAGTTTTGGAAGTTTTGGCCACAGCAATCACAGAGAAAAAGAAATAAAAGGAATCCAAATAGGAAAAGAAGTAAAGCTGTCACTGTTTGCAGATGACATCATACTATACATAGAGAATCCTAAAGATGCTACTAGAAAACTACTAGAGCTAATCAATGAATTTGGTAAAGTAGCAGGATACAAAATTAATGAACAGAAATCTCCTGTATTCCTATACCCTAATGATGAAAACTCCGAAAGAGAAATTAAGGAAACATTTCCATTTACTATTGCAACAAAAAGAATAACATACCTAGGAATAAACCTACCTAAGGAGACAAAAGACCTTATGCAGAAAACTATAAGACACTGATGAAAGAAATTAAAGATGATACAAACAGATGGAGAGATATATTATTTTCTTGGATTGGAAGAATCAACACTGTGAAAATGACTATACAACCCAAAGCAATGTACAGATTCAGTGCAATCCCTATCAAACTACCAATGGCATTTTTCACAGAACTAGAACAAAAAATTTCACAATTTGTATGGAAACACAAAAGATCCCGAATAGCCAAAGTAATCCAGAGAAAGAAAAACACAGCCCAGAAATCAGGCTCCATGACATCAGACTATACTATGAAGCTACAGTAATCAAGACAGCACGGTACTGGCACAAAAACAGAAAGATAGATCAATGGAACAGGATAGAAAGCCCAGAGATAAACCCATGTGCATATGGTCACCTTATCTTTGATAAAGGAGGCAAGAATATACAATGGAGAAAAGATAGCCTCTTCAATAAGTGGTGCTGGGAAAACTGAACAGCTAGAATACTTCCTAACACCATACACAAAAATAAACTCAAAATGGATTAAAGACCTACATGTAAGGCCAGACACTGTAAAACTCTTAGATGAAAACATAGGAAGAACATTCTATGACATAAATCACAGCAAGATCCTTTTTGACCCACCCCCTAGAGAAATGGAAATAAAAACACAAATAAACAAATGGGACCTAATGAAACTTAAAAGCTTTTGCAAAGCAAAGGAAACCATGAACAAGACAACCCTCAGAATGGGAGAAAAGATTTGCAAACAAAGCAACTGACAAAGAATTAATCTCCAAAATACACAAGCAGCTCATGCAGCTCAATATCAAAAAACCAAACAACCCAACCCAAAAATGGGCAGAAGATCTAAACAGACATTTCTCCAAAGAAGATATACAGATTGCCAACAAACACATGAAAGGATGCTCAACATCACTAATCATTAGAGAAATGAAAATCAAAACTACAGTGAGGTATCAGCTCACACCAGTCAGAATGTCCATCATCAAAAAATCTATAAACAGGGTTTCCCTGGTGGCGCAGTGGTTGAGAGTCTGCCTGCTGATGCAGGGGACACGGGTTCGTGCCCCGGTCTGGGAAGATCCCACATGCCACAGAGTGGCTGGGCCCATGAGCCATGGCTGCTGAGCCTGCGCGTCCGGAACCTGTGCTCCACAACGGGAGAGACCACAACAGTGAGAGGCCCACTTACCGAAAAAAAAAAAAAAAATCTATAAACAATAAATGCTGGAGAGGATGTGGAGAAAAGGGAACCTTCTTGCACTGTTGGTGGGAATGTAAATTGATACAGACACTATGGAGAACAGTACGGAGGTTCCTTAAAGTACTAAAAATAGAACTACCATATGACCCAGCAATCCCACTATGGGCATACACCCCGAGAAAACCATCATTCAAAATGAGTCCGGTACCACAATGTTCATTGTAGCACTATTTACAATAGCCAGGACATGGAAGTAACCTGGGTGTCCATTGACAATTGAATGGATAAAGATGAGGCACATATATACAATGGAATATTACTCAGCCATAAAAAGAAATGAAATTGAGTTATTTGTAGTGAGGTGGATGGACCTAGAGTCTGTCATACAGAGTGTAGTAAGTCAGAAAGAGAAAAACAAATACCATATGCTAACACATATATATGGAATAAAAAAAAAAAAAGGTTCTAATGAACCTAGGGGCAGGACAGGAAGAAGGACGCAGATGTAGAGAATGGACTTGAGGACACAGAGAAGGGGAAGGGTAAGCTGGGATGAAGTGAGAGAGTGTTCTGGACATATATACACTCTCAAATGTATAATAACTAGCTAGTGGGAAGCAGAGACATAGCACAGGGAGATCAGCTCGGTGCTTTGTGACCACCTACAGAGGCGGGATAGGGAGGATGGGAGGGAGATGCAAGAGGGAGAGGATATGGGGATATATGTGTACATATAGCTGATTCACTTTGTTATACAGCAGAAACTAACACAACATTGTAAAGCAATTATACTCTAATAAAGATGTTTAAAAAAAAAGATGCATCTATAAAAGAGTAAACAGAATTTACACCTTATTCCTACTATTATGTCAAAACAGTAATGACCTCTTTTTTCACATTTTCTATCTTTTAATCTTCTTGCACAGCATTTAAAACTGCTATGGTTTGAATGTTTGTGTCACCTCAAAATTCACATGCTGAAATCCTAATGCCCAAGGTAGTGGTGTCAGGAGGTGGGAACTTCGGGAGGTGCTTAGCCCTCATGAATGGGATTAGCCCCCTATAAAAGATACCCCACAGAGCTCCCTAGCTCCTCCCAACAGGTGTAGATACAGTAACACGTCTTTGACCCAAAGAAGGTCCTCACCTGACCAGGCTGGCATCTTATCTCAGACTTCCAGTCCCCAGGACTGTGAAAAATAAATTTCTGTTGTTTGTAAGTCACCCAGTCTCTGGTATTTTGTTATTGTAGCCCAAATGGACTAGAAAAAATCCTAACATGTTCTAAATGTGTATGAGTATGGTAATATCAGGATAGCTTGTTTTCCTTTATTTCCACATATCAGTGAAACGTGGTAAATTGAAATACTTACCACAGCTTTTAACATAAGTATCCATAACTTCAGCACTGATCCCATTTGGCCCATTCTCACTTGGTGCATATTTTCTAAAAAAGTTCTGAAAAGATATTATTTTCATGTTTATAAATTCAATACAATCCTTAAACAAATTAGCATTTAAAAATTGTAAATAATGACAAAGAGGTGTCTGGTGTACAGCAGTCAGTATTTATAAAATGTGGACTTTAGGAAGCATATTCCTCAGGAATCAGTCTTATTACTATGCTTATAGGCTAAGACAAACAAACAAACAAATAAATAAATAAAAGCCTGCTACTTCTATACCACAGGGGAAAACATTAAATAAACTTACTGCTATATCTCTATACTTAATTTACCAGTTTGTTTCACCTTTCTCTTGAATGTAAACATGAGGGGTTTTCTGGGTATCATACATTCTCCTAAAAGTGAACATGAGTTTTAAAAATTACCTTTTAAGTATGGCCACTGAAACACTGTTACCATTAACAAACTCAATAAAGTTACATTCCAATTTTCAAAATAATTAGAATGCAATGCTAAGAATTTTCAGATTCAGAGGAAAGTGATAGAAAGATAAATATAAGAGATGAAGACTGAACCAAAGAATTATAGGGGCACAATAAATACACTAGAGTGTCCAAAGAGTCTGGAAACACTGGGGAAAATCATGCATTTATTTATTTTTCCCCCAGATTACCAACTGGACCTATTCCCTTACATCTAGATGTTAAAGAAAAATACACAGTGTATATTATTTGAAAATACAACTAACATACTATTGAAAAAGTAAGTTTATCCTATGTTTTAAGCTTTTGGAGCACTTTGTAAGTTTGACAAAGAATCTATATCTAGAATATATAAAGAACTCCTATAAATCAATAAGGAAAAGACAAATGACCCAACATGAAAATGCGCAAAAGATATGAACAAGCACTTCACAGAAGAAATAAATGGCCTACACATATTTTTAAATACTCAATCTTTCAGGTAATCAGGGAAATGAAAACTAAATAATAATAAATACCAAAATTTAGAAGTTTGACAATACCAAGATTAGGCAAAGATGGGTAGCAATGAGAAACAGTTGCTTCTAAAAACAATTATTTTGGAAAACAATTTTTAATTATCTACTAAAGTTGAAGATAAGATAAGCTATGACTCAGCAAAATTATTTACACAGATCACACATGCAACTAAGAATCAGGACACAAACTGTCATTGGTTTAATTTACAAAATCATAATTGCACAGAGCAACATAATTGATATCTTTATTAAACAATTACTTCAGTTAGAACCTGTGTTAAAGCTCTGCATACATTTCATGTCATCTTCAGAACAATTCTAGAGCTAGGTACTCTTCATCATTATCCAAATTTTACAGATATAAAAACTGAGACTTGAAGGGTATGTTAGGGGGTCCCCTACACCTCTGACAGGTTTGATTTGTTAGTTGGGGTCACAGACTCAACTTACAGTTGTACCACAGCAGTGTGTATTACAGTAAAAGTATACACAACAGGATCGGTGTGGGAAAAATACACAGGCAAAGCCTGTGAATTCCATGTGCAATCCTCCTTGCTGTCTTCTGTGAAGGCATACACTGAGCGTACTTACTGGGGGCTGGTTATACAGGCACCCTCTACAGTCTATTTAGTTCAGTAACTATCAAAATTCTAGAAGGAAAGCAGGTTGTTTGCTATAGATCATATTATTTGTACAAACAGTCTAGGTATGTGAACCACCCTTATCAGTTAAAAGCCAAGTTCTTACAGAAAGCCAAATACCAGCTAAAGGCTAACCTGCTTGCAAGGTTACACAAAATATAGCTAGAAAGCTGCAGAGCCAAACTTCAAACTCAGGCAGTTTGATGTTTTGTGTGTGAGCTTTTAACCACTGAACATGACTGTACCCCAAACCAAACAACAGAATCAACCACCTGTTTTGCCAACAAAACAGAGTAACGCTTTCTTGAAAATCTAAACTCCATACTGAATTACTGAGACACTCTAAACTGAGAAACACAAAAAAACACTACAGCAAATATCCTCTATCAAGCCTTTCACTGTATTATTTTTCATCTCAGGCATATCAATTTTTCTGTGTGAATTATATACATTTTTCTTAGGAAAAAGAAAAATTATATTTAAAAATTAACAAAATAAACTATTAAGATGTAATAAGAATTCTGAATTAAACACTAATTCACATATTTAAAATGTAAAAAAAAAATCCAAAGATATACATGGCTTAGTCCCAGAAAAAACTTGTCTTTTCTTATATTAAAGGAGAGAAATGACTTTGGAGGTGGGGATAAGGGTCTTAAAAAAAATAATTGTGCAAAACATGTACGAGCAAAAATATCACCGTAGGACTGTTCTGACAAACAACAAAAATCGGAAATAATCAGAATGTTCACTGATGGCTAAATAAATTATAATATTTCCATACTTTGAAATATAATACAACCATAAACTTTAACAAATTTAGGGCTTCCCTGGTGGCGCAGTGGTTGAGAGTCTGCCTGCCAATGCAGGGGACACGGGTTCGTGCCCTGGTCTGGGAGGATCCCACATGCCGCGGAGCGGCTGGGCCCGTGAGCCATGGCCGCTGGGCCTGCGCCTACGGAGCCTGTGCTCCGCGGCGGGAGGGGCCACAGCAGTGAGAGGCCCACGTACCGCAAAAAAAAAAAAAAAAAAAAAGAACAAATTTAAAATTTGTTTACCAGTTAATTCCTGATCTCCTATTATATGTTAGGCCCATTTTAAGGAACTGAACATCTACCATGGAAGCATTTCTAACTGTTAGCATTATTTACTTCTCAGGAAAGGAAAACAACTTTAGGGAAGACGGGTGATAAAAAGAGACTGTCATTTCTAACTTTATATACTTTTTATAAAGATTGAAATTTTTATAATAAGAATATATTCATGAAATTTATAAATCTTTAAAATAGATACTATACCTGAATGCTTCCTTCTGTATCAAGAACTTCAGCAACAGGAACTGACTGGATAAATTGCATGAAGCCTACACAGAAACAGATGCATTGTATTAAGCATAGCTATTGGTGAAGCAATAAAAATAAAGATTCTGCTAAGAACAGTCTTCATTTGAAAATGTATACACTACAAACCTAATAGCTTAAAGAGGTCTATAAACATTGTATTTAGTATACACTGGCATTTACATCATAGGAAATACAAGGAAACTTTAAAAAAAAAAATAAGCTGACAATCTGTATGCTTCTCAAGGCCAATTTCTATTATTATACACAAGGAACACAAAGTAATAGGCGAGGCTTCTTAAATCTGGAATAAAAATTTCTTTCTATAGTATTATAACATATGTCAATTAAAATTATTCTGAATTTAAAATCATTTTAAGAAATCTGGAATTGTGGAATATCAATCACCTAACCCTAAAATTATAGTATATTCATTGGCTTTCTTTGTATAATACTCCATCTTCTGCCATTCCCTGGAAATGATATAAGAGGGAAGTATAAATCCCTTAAACTAAAAAAAAGAAGGGAAAGAAGATAGTATACAGGAGAATAAGGAGAAAAAGTAAATCTGGTAAGTCTAGGGACAACAAAAGAAGTATAAAACTACAAATCTGTGAAAAAAAATCAAAGTTGAATGATGGAAACTATTTCAGGATCATAACCATAATCTGGTTTTGGTAAGTCTTACATTATAATCATTCACATGCAAATTAGGAGACTGTATATTTCTTTAGAGTAAGAAATGTATCATCTATTCTTATAAATACTGAAGAGTCTGCATTAATGCACTTAACAGACGTTTATAGTTTTTCTACTATGTAGCAAGAACTTCGCCAGATAAGCAAAAATAGAGCCTTGACCCTGCTTTCAAAGATCTTACAAGCTTGCAAGTTTTATTGGGATAAAAACTATGAACGAAAGAGAATAGCATAGGGAAACCTATATTACAACAGGGATCAGAGGACATCTGACATCTGAACCGTGTTTTGAAGGATAATAAAGATTAATTAGTAAAGCGGAAAGGATATTAAAGACAATGATCATATAAGACTGAAAAGAGCATGGTACATTTGAGAAAATGGAAGGTGGCTGGTGTGGCTAAAGCCTAAGAAGCAAGGGGGAGAGTGGCAAGAAAGAGGTGACAGAGATAGGTGCAGAAGTATGTCATACCATGCAAGAACTTGTAAACTAAGCTAAGGCTTTTGTCTTTGTCCCAAGAGCAAATGAAAGCTAAATAAATCAATCTATGTAGGATGGTAGAATATTTGCACTTTTAACAAGGTCATTCTGAGAGAAAAATGGGAACAGGAATTAAACCATCAAAAAGATTTGGGGGTGGCCCAGAGAAGGGCAGAAAGCCTAAAATAAAACAGGTACTTGTTTCTTCAAGATACCTAAGGGTAAGAAGCTCTAAGAGTAACAAGATTATAAAATTTACAATAGGCATTAGGCAAGCATTCCTAGGGAATCTTCTGCCAAACTTCCAGAGGTTACTCAATATCAAAAAGACTTAGGTATATATTAAAAAAAAAATTAGTGGATAAGGCAACATCATCTGCTGAGTGGCTTGTATAGGCAGGGCACAGCCTCTCTGGGTTTTAGTAACTCTCAGTAATGATTCCAGATACAGATCACCATGGAAGAAAACTACTGTAGTTTGTAGCTACTGAAAGTTTTTAATGCAAAGAAATATATCAGAAAGGTGCTAATTTTTCTTCCAAATATGTTGTTTAATGATTCCAAGAGGTATAAAAGGAAGGAAGGACAGAAGGAAGAAAGGGAGGGACGGAGGGAGGGAGGGAGGGAGAGACGGAAGGTAGGCCAGCAGTCAGGAAGGCCCAAGCGGTCTTCAGAGTTACACATGAGTTCAATCTCTAACATTCTTAACACTTTTCAATTGGAAAAGGAAAAGTAGGGCTTCCCTGGTGGCGCAGTGGTTGAGAGTCCACCTGCCGATGAAGGGGACATGGGTTCGTGCCCCGGTCCGGGAAGATCCTACATGCCGCGGAGCGGTTGGGCCCGTGAGCCATGGCCGCTGAGCCTGCGCGCCCGGAGCCTGTGCTCCGCAACAGGAGAGGCCACAACAGTGAGAGGCCCGCGTACCGCAAAATAAATAAATAAATAAATAAATAATAAATAAAAAAGGAAAAGTATACTCATTGGACACTGAAATAAATAATAATGGTATAAAATAAACTTACCATGTTTTGTACTAGTGGCTAATACTTTATAGGGCGTCAACTTCAAATCCAGATTTTCTTTTCGTAGCAGCTTAAGATCAAAAGTTATATTAACCAAATGAAAAGAATGTTATAAAATAGTTTTGCACGCAAGTACTATAGCACTTTAATACACAGAGATTTAGAAGGTAAACCTAAATTAAGGCTTAATTAAATCAATTAGTTAATTTAACTTTGATCATCAAAATAAATGTATTAAGCACTTTACACGGTGGTATGTCAAATTTCTTATCTTTTTCTAGATCACTGTCAGTTTTTGATGAACAGAAGGGTTCCTCCTAAGGATTTATGCAGGCCTTACTGGTCACAAAGTATTTTAGAACACAGAAAAAGGAAATGAGGACAAATATTTTCCTTTATAAGCCAGGGACAGAAACAGAATTTTAAAAAGAAGAAGATTTAATTGACTAAGAGGAAGAAAATTACTAAGTTTAACACTGAAAGAACTTAACTGGGAAAAACATTTTTATAAAAAGGAACACATGCAGTTTCATTTTATACTAATCATAAGAGCCATCCTGCAGTGTACAAAAACAACTAAATTTGCCCAAGATCAAGTGGAGATTGTTCAGCTTTCTAGGACTGCATCTGAATGTTACAAAACAATTCTGTCCATGCACAGCATATCCACTAAATCATCAATTTCTAAAATGAAAATATGTTCCCTACCAACATAAGGTTATGTTCACCTTGTCCATGAGTGAAATGATTTGGAGAATAAGTTGATCTTGGCGTAAATCATCCCCATGCTTAAATATAACTGGATATTTGCCTCCATCTTCTGTCTTAAAGAATAACTGTGCAGGCATAAGGGCACTCTGGAAATAAAAATATTATTTTCAAATTATATAAGATGGAAATGTGGGGAAATTTATAATAATCTAAAGAAAAGAAATGAGTCTAATAAAGAAAACAAATAATAATAACCTTAATTTATACAGGCCATGAGAAATAATAGCATAAAAAGTATCAGACAGAGGGATGGACGTGTGACAAAGCAAATACAGTAAAATGTTAATAACAGGATAGAAGAAGTGGGTATACAGTTGTTTACTGTGAAAGTCTTTCAACTTTGCTGTATGTTTGAAAACTTTCGTATAAAATGTTGGGGGAAAAGGCAACAAAAATGCTTCAAAGAATATATGGTTAGAACCTACAACCTCTAGTGGACTGAAACTCCAAACTTCAAATTATCTTAAATTTGTAGTATCCTTTTATCACCTCAGGCAAAATTTATTTTATAAATTACCTTGTACCCTAGCTCACAAAAGCTCAAGAAGAACTGGAAGTGATCTTCCTAAAGATAAATGATAAGCAAGAGGTTCTTTGTTGTAATTTCCCTTTTCAGATTCGGATCTGATTCTGAAATTTAGATTTCATCTGAAATCTAATGCAAGCAGCTGACAATCTCAGGATAACTAAGCACTAATCCCAGTGCCTTAAGGGGTTCACTCCCCATGGAGATCTAGCTTTCATTCTTAAGCTAAGGTCTACAAAATACTGTTTAAAAATACTGAAAACTAGGTGCATAACCTTTTCAGCTCTAAGGAGTTCATAAAAAGACAACAGGAATTCATGGATTCCCCTACAACTCTGTGCAGACATTTCAGTGTATGTACAAGCATATGGGTAACATTCTAAAGTATCCAATCCATCACTTTCATTGGACCCTTAAAGCATTCATGACTCAAAAATGGTTAAGAATTATAATGCTAGAGTTATATAGTAAACACTCTAGAACCATTAATTGCTAACTGCAATTCAGAATTTTTAAGAATGCCCACATACTTATTAAGAGCTGGAAGAAAAAAATCAGGACTGAATATTAGGATTAAAAAGATGTCCCATGATATTTTATTGACCATCTACTTTGTGTATATAAGACATAATTATAAAATTATATTATTAAGGGAAAAATGGATCCAGAATACACCTAACAATAATGATAGATTCTTATGCCCCACTCTTACAACTCCTGCTCTATGTCTTAGATATTCTTTTTTATCCTGTTTGCAAAAAAATAATAAAACTCCTTTTTTGATTCACTGGTTTTGATTAGTCCTAAGGGAATGAGAATATTAGAAGCAGGTCTTATTTGGGAGTTCTAGCAAGAACTAAGAAATACTTGCATTTTCTCTCCTGTACCAGCATTTTTCAAATTGCAGGATATAATTCAATGAGTTTTAAAACCAATTAAATACGTTGCAAACAACATTTAAAAATTAATGCAACAGAACAGTTTTTAAAAGAATAGAAACTATTAGAGTCCATAATATGCAGTAAGGTTAAGTACTGCTTTATGAAACTTACGTTGCAGTTGTGTGAGCTGGGCTGCCATGGGCTGCCTTTAAACACACCCTTAAAAAAATCAACCATTTTTTACTGTAATCACACCCCTTTTCATATACCCAAGTTGTTGATCTATGAGCCCTTTCTTATCTGATACAAAGTAATATCCCAATG
This sequence comes from Leucopleurus acutus, assembly GCF_964270905.1. Classification (NCBI taxonomy): domain Eukaryota; kingdom Metazoa; phylum Chordata; class Mammalia; order Artiodactyla; family Delphinidae; genus Leucopleurus; species Leucopleurus acutus. Next base: position 33,407,974 of record NC_139155.1, read on the forward strand.
CAACTTATGCCCTTCCACCCTTAGAATCAGAAGACCTAAAACATCATGCCTCAGAGAGACCTTTCAATATGATACCCAGCAGATAATGATGCTTCTTCACAAGTAATGATGCTCACCCCTTTGGCCTGCTTAGAGAAGGCAGCTGCTACCAGTTCTTTCTAACTATCCAGGTGGTGGCCAGCCAAAAGAAAGTCTGGCATGCTATTAAGGACTAAAGAGAATTACTACACTTGAAAATACAAGAAAAAATTTAAGTCATAGGTTAACTAGAACTCATATCTAACCACGGGAACTTATAATGTCTAAGTTTGCGATTTAACTTTTAATTTTTTTAAAAAAAAAGCTTACATGAGAAAAATCAGGTGATTAATAAATAGTTCAAAAATTAAAGATTAAAAAATCCAGATATAAAAATATTTTATACATTTCACATAAAAATGTCTACTGATAATACAAAAAGATCTTAAAACACACTGATAAATAAAAGGTATCTTTTTTCAAAGGTAGTGTCTAAAGATCCACCACAATTACCTTAAATAATGTAGCTGTTTCTGGGATTATTCCTCTAATTTTCACCTGGGGTTCTAAAGGCAATGGGATAAGTTCCACATCGGACAAGTTCATCTTTTCGTTGTCTCCAAGCAATGCCTGTAGTCTCTCATTCTAGGAGAACAAGTTAGAATGTACTAATTAGGTTAAAATGGAAAAGGGGTTTTTAAAGCATATAGTAAAGACATAAAGACTGATTCTATTAACTTTAAAATATTTGCAAAGCACCATAAAAGTATATGCGAAGTAATACAACATAAAGGAGAGAGTATGTGTGAGAGACAAGCACTTATAATCCACCTGACAAAAGCAGCAGCATGCTTTAAAAGCATGCTTGACCTATGAAAAGTTGGACTTTCATAAGGTTAGGGAATATGTTTCTCTTGCTGCAACTGATAATCAGGGATATACTCAAGCTGGACTTAAAGATGCAATTTCTATTTTCAAAGGATCTGTGAAGTCACAAGGAGAAACTAATTTCATTTGAAGCTTAAATTCTCATGACCAAATATTAAGCAAGAATTTCATTAGCTGTTCCATTGCATGTATTGGGTTTAGAAAGTAAACTCAATTTACTTGGAGGAATTTGGACCTTACCTTTTACTGTTCATTGACTCTGTCTGATCGAACTTTTCCCAAGATATCACCATTTATTTATTTCCTTTAGCTCACATGCACACTGCATTGAGCCAAGATTTCAGAAATTGAGAAATTCAAGCCATGATGAAACAGCTTTGTCATTTAGCAGCATCTATAGTGTTTAGACCAAGCCCATCTATTCAATTTCAAAATAACAATCTATTTCCTTTGAAAGCTGTGAGAGTATTGCATTCTTTAAACAGGTGAGCTTGTTCTTAAAGGGAGAAAACTTGACCTAATACACTGGGCTTCTTCCTATTTCTCAAACATGTCACACATGCTCCCATATCAGGGCCTTTGTGCTTGCAGCTCCTCTGGCTGGAATAGTCTTCTCTAGTTATTCAGTGGCTTGCTCCCCTACTTGCTTCAGGTTTCTGTCCAAATGTCAACTCTCAGTGAGGCCTTCCTGACTATTCCATTGAGAAGTGAAAAGCTGCCTTAATACTTGAACCCAGCACTTCCTATTCCCCTTTCCAGCTTTTTCTCCAAAGCACATGACGCTATCTAGCATAAAATATATTTTACTTATTTTGTTAACTTTCTCCTCCAACAGGAATATAAGGTCCTTACATTCTAAAGGTAGGGATTTTTATATTCACCTCTGTATCCTCAGAACCTAGAAAAGTGCCTGGTACACAGTAGGCATGTGATACATTTTTATAGAATAAATATTATAACATAAAGAATCACAAAGTGAAAAGAGACTACTGAACATTCAAAATGAAAGCTTTAATTGTTTTTTAAAAGTGTGGCATCAATGCATTTTTATTGGAACTCAAATATCTACGTTCAAAGACCTCAATCAAGATAATTTTTCCTTAAATGAGATCAGCAAAGGAAAGAAGGTGGCAACAATATTATTACTTGTTTTACCATCTGACACCTAACTCATGGATCCCCTGGCCACACATTTAACGCCGTGGCACTCACCAAGGAAACTCTCTCCCAACTTCGTTATGAGGGATGGAAAAGTACTATTACATATGATTGCAAATTATTAGCTGTAGTCATTTCATTATTCCTAGTAATAACACAAATAATGGTAGTAGAGAGTCATCTTGGCATTTCACTAAAATTCGAGGGCTTGTTTCTAGTAAAACTAAGTAAATAAAACTATGTTTGTCTTTTATCACATCATGAAAAACTGTCTGAAAAGATTTTTAGCCAATGTTGATACTATATTTAGGACTGTCTGACTTAAAATATAGGAAAAAACAATATGTGTTTTGCAATATGTGGCAAAAACAACATTTATTTTGGGGGACTGTAAGTGCTGTCTCCAGTAGGGAGTCAACTTCCAGAACAGCGAAAACTGAGGTGTATCCAGAGGCTCATGGGTGGTGAACAAAAGAGTATGTCACATAAGAACAAACTGCGGTTTAAATACATGCCCCAAACTGACAGTCAAAAGAACAGGCATTCTTTCTGATGGTGGGCACTGGGGTCACACTGCTCCTCACCAGGGCACCTCTGGAGAGAAGGGCTCCAGGAGGAATAGCAGTAGGAATTTAGTTATTTAACCAGGATTTGTGATTCTTCTCAAAAACAAAGAAAACGCCGACTCAATAAACATGTGTTTCTCTGCAGCCTATTTTCTCCTCCCTAATCTCGTTAACATTATTCCCTGCACGCATCTCTGCCAGACCTGATCCCCTGCCTTTAAATTCCTGACTCAATTTTTCACCTTTTAGTCTCTCCGCCTTCCTCTCACAATTCTGAAGGACAGTAAAATGTGTTGTGGTGTTTTACAAATATCACCAAGAAAGATTTTCCATTTATGGGATTAGGTAAAGAGAAGATATCAGATGAATCCTTCATATCATTTGGGCAAAAGATCAGGAAAAATAACATCTGAAGAACAGATGCTCATCTATTATCATCAAGTAGAAACCTCACCCCGTTGAGAGCAAAATCAATGTACTGGCCATGAGAACACATTGCCAGTCACTATCACTAGTTCTGTAACCTTGGGTGAGTTACTCTGGACCTTCTTTTTCTCAGAAAAATTCTAGTCCAAATAATCTCTAGAGGTTCTTTCCATGTCAAATAAATTGTATTCTAAGATACTAAGATTCAAAAATGAGAGCCAGAAAAGCACTGTAGATAAAAATATGGACTCAGAATGTCTGGGTACAAATCCTAATTTCAACACTTACTAACTGAGGACATCTGGCAAATTACTTAACCTCCTACTACCTACTTTTCCTTACAACTGGGATAATAATAGTACCTAACTTATAGGGTTGTTGTGTGGATAAAAATCAATGTATATAAACTCATAAAAGAGAGTCCCATGCATAATCTGTACTTCTAACCACTCCTATTACTATAACAGGCCTCATTTAATTGCACTTCACTTTAGTGCACTATGCAGATATTGACTGCATTGTTTACAAATTGAAGGTCTATGGCAACCCTGTGTCAAGCAAGACTATCGGTGCCAATTTTCCAACAGCACTTGCTCACCTTGTGTCTCTATGTCACATTTTGGTAATTTTCACAATATTTCAAACTTTCTCACTATTATTATACTTGTTATCATGATCTGTGATCAGTGATCTTTGATGTTACTATTGTAATTGATTTGGGACATCATGAACCAAGCCCATATAAAACGGAGAACCTAATCGATAAAACGTTACGTGCGTTTTGACTGCCCCATTGACCAGCTGTTCTCCCTCTCTCTTCTTCCCCTATTCCCTGAGACACAATGTTGAAATTAGGACAATTTACAACCCTACAATGGTTTTTATGTGTTTAAGTGAAAGGAAGAGTCACAAATCTCTCACTTTAAATCAAAAGCTAGAAATAATTAAGCTAGTGAGGAAGGCATGTTGAAAGCCTAGACAGGCCAAAAGCTAGGCCTCTTATGCCAAACAGCCAAATTGTGAATGCAAAGGAAAAATTCTTGAAGGAAATTAAACTACTATGAACACATGGATGATAAGAAAGCAAAACAGCCTTACTGCTGATCCGGAGACAGTTTTAGTGGTTTGGATAGAAGATCAAACCGGCCACAACATTCCCTTAAGCCAAAGCCTAACCCAGAGCAAGCCCTAACTCTCTTCAATTCTATGAATGCTGAAAGAGGTGAGAAAGCTGCAGAAGAAAAGTTTGAAGCTAGCAGAGCTTGGTTCATGAGGTTTAAGGAAAGAAGCCATCTCTATAGCATCAAAGTGCAAGGTGAAGCAGCAAGTGCTGACGTAGAAGCTGCAGCAAGTTATCCAGAAGATCTAGCTAAGATAATTAACAAAAGCGGTAGATGACACAGCCTTATATTCGAAGAAGATGCCATCTAGGACTTTCACAGCTAGAGAGGAGAAGTCAATGCCTTGCTTCAAGGCTTCAAAGGACAGGCTGACTCTCTGGTCAGGGGCTAATGCAGTTGGCAACTTGAAGTTTAAGCCAACGCTTATTTACCATTCCAAAAATCCTAAGGCTCTTAAGAATTATGCTAAATCTACTGCCTGCTCTATAAATAAAGAACAAAGCCTGGATGACATCACATCTGTTTACAATATGGTTTACTGAATATTTTAAGCCCACTGTTGAGATTACTGGTCAGAAAAAAAAAGATTCCTTTCAAAATATGACTGCTCATTGACAATGCACCTGGTCACTCAAGAGTTCTGGTGAAGATGTACAGTGAGTTAATGTTTTTTATACCTGCTAACATAATATCCATTCTGCAGCCCATGGATCAAAGTCTGATTTTGACTTTCAAGTCTCAGTACTTAAAAAATACTATCATAAGGCTGTGAGTGTTAGTGATTCCTCTGATGGATATGGGCAAAGTAAATTGGCAATGTTCTGGAAAGAATTCACCATTCTAGATGCCATCAAGAATAACTGTGATTCATAGAAAGAGGTCAAAATATCAACATTAACAGGAGTTTGGAAGAAGTTGATTCCAACTCTTAGGATGACTTTGGGAGGTTCAAGACTTCTGTGGAAGAAGTAACTAGCAAGATTTGCTAGACTTAGAAGGGGAGCCTGAAACTGTGACTGAATTGCTGCAAACTCGTGATGAAACTAACAGATGAGAGGCTGCTTCTTAGGGATGAGCAAAGGAAAGTAGTTTATTGAGATGGAATCTACTTCTGGTGAAGATGCTATGAATATTGGTGAAATGACCAACAGAGGATTTAGAATATTCCATAAAGTCTGTTGATAAAGCAGTGGCAGGGTTTGAGAGAACTAACTCCAATTTTGAAAGAAGTTCTACTATGGGTAAAAATGCTGCCAATGAGCACTGCATGCTACAGTGAAAACAAATTGTTAGTGAAAGGAAGAGTCAACTGACATGGCAAAGATTAATTATCTTCATTGTTGTCTTATTCTACAAAATTGCCCCAGCCACTCCAACCTTCAGCAACCACCACCCTGATCAGTTAGCAGCCACATCATCGAGGCAAGGCCTTCCATCAGCAAAAAGATTATGATTCTCTGAAGGCTCAGATGATGGCTAGCGTTTTTTAGCAATATTTTTAATTAAGGTATATACATTGCTTTCTTTAGGCATAATGCCATTGCACACTTAACAGACTACAGTATAGTCTATACTATACAGTATAGTGTAGACCTAACTTTTATATGCACTGGGAAACCAAAAAATTCATGTGACTCACTTTATGGTGATATTTGCTGTACTGCAGTGGTCTGGAATAGAACCTGCAATATCTCCGAGGTATGGCCGTAATTGCATGATAAGAATTCCATAAAATATATCAACCAAAGAGACAGTACCAAAACTCAGTATTTTATGATACCAAGACATTATTAGTCATAAACAGAAAGCAAAGCACAAAGGTTTACCTTTTTCTTACGATTTCCACTTTCACGCTGAACTGCCTTCATTAGGTGCACCAGCCGATCTACAAAGGTCTGCTGTGCAGCCAACAAAGAACGCATAACTCTGACAGACTTATCACCCTGAAGGGATTCAAAGGAAAGAAAAATTAATTCTATGTAGCATAATGATTAGGGTTTCTTCAATAGCATGGGTGATCTTTATTCTTTTAATAGCCACAAACTTCACCACAAAGTAGTATTGAAAAAAATTATCTTTATTCAGAGATAATGATAAATCTGTTATCTTAAACACCACCAACTCTTCCACAATTGAAAATTAACTGAATCTTCAGTGAATACTGGTCTATCAAAAATTGTACTTTTTTTCCCACACGCAACCATGTGACAAGACAGAATTCATTCACCCAAAATGTATTCACTCACCAGTTCAATAAATATCTGGAAGCCTATAATTTCTTCAAAAATGTGCTGGGCATACAGTAGAAACAATACTATCCTCAAGAAAATAAATATATACTTTAAAAAAAAAGTTCTCAAAGAGTAATATGATATGCTTGCTTAGTAAAACAGAAGTCATAAAAACTAAATGCTATAAAGTCTCATGTAGTAATTCTCAGTTCATAAAATATTATAAAATAACATTTTCTCATTTAATCTCTCCAATTACATTGATAAAGGCAGCTTGGCAATTGTCATCCTTATTTCGAAGATGGAAATTTATGCTCAAAGAAACTGAAATTTCCTCACAGGATGACAAAGGTTATAAGTGACAGAGATTATGAGAGGACCAACTGCTTATCTGCTAGTCAGTTAGATATAGAGAATCTCTGGCCTCTGAGAACTGTACAAAAGTTTAGATTCAAAGAGTTCAATAAGATGTGACTTAGGTTTTTAAGAAAATTTAAATGAAACATGAAACAGCAGATAAAGATGTTCTGAAGTAAAATATTACATTTCTATAGCAAATCACAGTTAATGTCGTGACAGTTTTCTTTTCATTGCCTGTGCACCTTCTGCTGGCCGAACTGTGACACTGCCTTAACAATCACAAGAATACCGGGCAAAAAATGGCTTACATACCTCTAGAACTATAAAAGCAAAAATATAAGTTATATAGAAAGTATCTGTAATATGATCATTACCAGATTTATATAAATAAACCTAGTCTTAAAAATAAAAACAGAAAACAGAGAGTGAAATAAAAAAGCAAAGCTTTGGGGGTTTTTTGTTCCAGGTATAGGTTTATTTTATTAAATCAGGGGTCAACAAACTTACTATAAAGGGCCAAGGATTAACTACTTTAGGTCTTGTTGACTATAGAGATTCCATACCAGATATTTATCTCCTATTGGAGTACAAAAGTGACCACAAACAATATGAAAACAAATGAGCATGACTATGTCCCAATAAAATTTTACTTATGAACACTGAAATGTGAATTTCACATAATTTTCATGTGTCACAAAGTATTATTCCTCTTGTGATTTTTTACAACTATTTAAAAATAAAAATCCTTAGCTCATAGGGCATACCAAAACAGGCAATAGGCCGGATATGTCCCATGCACCATGTCTGCCAACCCCTACATTAAATGGTTACCTTCAACAATGCTTGGCTGAACCGTCTCATTACATTCAAGTACATCTCATGGGTCTTTGGATCTCTCTGCTGAGTATCTTGATCTTCACATTCCACTATCACGTACCTTAAAAATGTTAAGTCATTCATGTAAATGTGAAATGAAACTCAGAATCATTTTGTAAACACTTATGCCTTTCCATTAAAACAGATCAATTCACATTTGCAAAAATAATTAATGGGAGTAATGAAACATTTTATTATCACTCTTTTTAAAGCTGAAAATTCAGGAACAACATATATAACCTTCTATAAAGGTAAATTAATAACAGAATGTCTTAATGTGTACAATATCCTAGACTTTCTAAAAAATTTGGCATCAAAATGAGCATTTTCTCCTAATGCTTTACGAGGTACACAGAGCATTAACATCTTCAGAAATTATATAAGCTCACAAATCTACCAAGTAACTCATGAACAAAAATATTTTCAAAATATATGTAATACTTTTGGTATTACATAAGGCTCTCTTATTCTGGGGAAAAACAACAACAACAACAACAACAACACTGAAGCTTTTTTCATTAACATACCTCTGAAAGATAAATTAAAATCTTAATTTTTCCTTTCATATCCAATTTCCCCATTTCTCAAAATTCCATATATAATCTTCAATTTTTCCATCATAAAATTGTGGTTTTAGAGAGTTAAAAAATTTTAAATATAAATATAGTCTTAAACCTAAACTGCTTATACAATTCATATAATCATATAAACAATGACCTGGATTAGATTTTAGAGGTTGTCTAATCCAGTGTTTCCAACTGTTCTGATTGGAACAAGCCATAATAACAAATACATTTTAGATCACAACTCTTTACACACAGCCCATGTGTGCACACAGATGCATAAAACTGAAAAAAATTTCACAAAGCAATATTCTATGAACAATATGTTAATATTTGCTACTCTGTTGTATTTCACTTTTCTTTAAATAACAAATGCTAGACTGTGAGCCTTAAAATTGATTTCAGTGGATAATGATGTGCAGTTTCAAACTTGCTTATTTTATCAATAGCGAAACTTAGAGGTGGCTGTATCTTGTCCATGGTGGCACAATTGGTTGACTGAAGAGCTGAAATCAGAACCCTGGACTCTGGGGTCCTCGGCTAGAATTCTTTCTACTAAGCTTACTCTCAGTTTGACCTTTAAAAACCACATGAAACTTTTCAACTTCCTTAACTGATAGTATTTCACAAATCTCAAATCACAGGGCTTACTATTTTCCTTTATACTATTTCTGGAAAGAAAATAGTTAACCATCTAGAAGGTAAACTTCATAAGAGCAGAGAGCTTACCTGTCCATCTTGATACCCTCAGCACTTCCATGCCTGGCTCATAATACTCAATATATTACTGTTGAATGAATGACCCCAATTTCATGGATTTAACAAGTATCTCAATGTTGATAATTCTCAAATATTAATATATATCCCTTTTCCCACATCTAAGGCCTAACTTTGCATGTCATTAGGTGATCTGCTTTTATATTCAACTACCCTAATTTTCAAGCAGCAGATCCCCTTTTCAAGACACTGCTTGTCATTTTTAACTGAAGATGTGTAAAACTGAAGTTATCACACTAAATGAGTTATTTTTCTATCTCAATTGAAGGCATTATCAATATTTCAGGCATTTAGGCTACAGTTTGAATCACGTGAGGTTGTAACCAAACCAGAGAACACAGGTTCTACCTAAAACTATAACCGGCACTTTGTGTTTAATTTGTGGTCTGTGCATCTAGAGCCAAACTTAGGTTACATTCCCTCACTTCAAACACCTATATCCAATTAGTCACTAGGCCCTGTTGATTTTTTCCTAAAAAATGCTTCTTGTAGTTGTACTGTACCACAGCAAGCCCTGTCTGGAATCAACCAGCAGATACCTCTCACCTAGCTTCTCTAGCTCTAAAAACAAACCCCTTATTGATCAATACAATCATCCAAATTTTTCTTCTTTAAACTACCTTCATCATGTCCCACCTATATTAACAAAAACATCAATGGTTCCCGCTTTTCTACTATTTTAAAACAGTTTCTGTGGCCATAAGCTTCTGGTTCAAACTTCCACCATCTCCAATTCATGCATTCACACTCCAATCAGCTCGACTCCCCACCACCCCCACTTTGTGCTTTCGCTCATATTTCGGTACTGTCTAGAAACACCTTCCCACCTCCACCTTTCCTTATTCTACCCACCCTTCAAATACAGGTGACACTCCGTCTCTTCCAGGAAGTTTCTGCAAACCCTAACAACTTCTTTCTCCTCTGCCTTCCTAAAACAGGCACAGCCTCTCATACAACTTGTGCTGATAATGTTACCTTGCTCGTCACTGTTTCACACATTTACTCCTAGCTCCTTTCAGAGATTATAAAGAAACCGATGCCAGATTCCGTATCTTAAAAATCTTTAGTAGCCCTTGACATACACAATATAGTCTTACACAAAGAAATGTTTTAAAGGTTGATAAAAGTTAAGAGCCTTCTCCCACTGACTTCCCAGGTGATCTGGAAGTCCTCAGAGTTGTATAACCTAACAACAGAATTTTCTGTAAAGTGGTATGAGGAACTAAACCCTGACACTATATCTACCTTATAGAATGAGAGTTCTAAACCAAAAATTCAAGAAAGCATTTTTCAATCTTGAAACTGTCAATACAGATTCAAACCCAGTCCATACTCTCTAACCCTTTAAAGTCCTTGACTATTCCCATCACCTTAGTATATTCATTGTGTTTTCCTGTGTTTACACGGCAACTCCTTTCTAAAGGAGTAATAGAGATGACCACAATATACGGCTCCACTGCTTTGTTCAGGTCCCATTGACTGCCAAGTAAACACAATGGCTGCAGCTACATGATAAAGGTCACATATCAAACACCTCTCAAAATCATTCAAGCCAAAGTTCTTATGCAAAGGAAAAGTCCATCTAAAATAAAAATGACAGTGTCATCTCCAAAATGAAGGACAAATTTAGATCAAGACTAGAAGACCTAGATTTGAGTCACTTCTGAATTCTCTGTTCTCAGCAGTAAGGAGACTCTACAAAGCACTCTCAGGTGCTTCCTAGAAACCTGTCATCTTCAAGTAGAAATGCAGACAAAATTGCCTGGGTACCCATCATATGATGACATCAGTGGGCTACCTGTTTCCTGGCAATTTCATTTTGTGAGGTAAATAACCTTTATTACCTTGAAAGGTCTTAAAAGTTACAGAAAAACATGTCAAGGCAGCCAAAGTTTACTTTCAATTTCAACATACTGGAATAGCTATAAAAATAAAAAAAAAACTGCAACAATTTATAGATCCTGATGCCCAACACTTTATAGACTGGAGACTATAACTCCCCTCTGAGGTTTAAAATGTTGACACTATTCATTTTAAAAGGATTGTCTGTACTACTGTAGGCCTCTAAGGATTCAACTATAGCAGGAATCCTGTTTAAATCAATGGAAAGGGAACAAATGAACAAGGAAATTCAAAATGTTCAAAAGGAAATAGCACAATCAAGTAAAATTTATATTTTAATACATCTGTTATAACAGAGTAAGCTTAGACTGAGAGGCATATAAATTGTTAAATGTGATTAATATTTTTATACTATTCTGTCCAGGTTCAAAGGAATAGAATGATTATTTTAAGTCAATTATTTGAAATTATTTCCCATATTTTCACCCTACAATCACAAAAGTGGTGTGTACCAAAGTCAGAAGTCCACATCAATAGCTTTTTCTTCCCCATGAGTGTTTCTGAATATGAAATATGCAGACTATAAATATGGGAAAAACAATTACTCCTCAGAGAATGAATAGACATAGCACATGCTATTGCATCAGTGAATCAGAGACATAGTGGGAAAACACAAATCAAATCTAAGTTTGATGGAATGCTTATAAGACTGGGAGCTAGGGCTGTACTTTGTTTATTATCTATGGAGAAAACAAAGTGCTCTTTCTGAACAGAAACTGTTGCCTCGTTGGAAACTGCTCATCTAATAGGTTTCCTACTGTTCAGCTGCTTTCAGAATGGTTTGAAAACTCTTCCTACTTGAAATAAGATATCAAAGATGCTATCGCAACTAATTTCAAATTTTACAATGAAATCTGGTCTATACTCAAATCCAAAGAATACATAATTTTAAACACCACATAATCAGTATACATACATACAGCTCTTATAATAGTGACTACTCTAGACTATAAATTCTGAGCCACAGTAAACTTTCCATGAATATCACAAGGAAATAAAAATATCTACAAAGGAATTCTTAGTAAATGATTTTTAAAATATATAAAACCTTAATTTTAAATACCTAAGAAGCTTAAAAGTACTTACTCAAACCTTGGCACTGTGCCCCACACATTTTTTTTTAATTTCCATTGAATTATTTACCCAGATTTTTATGAGGAAATATTTTTCCATAACACCAGTGAATAGACATACACTTAAGAATTCAGATTAGAATATGGAGAACATTAGGAAGCAAGAGGTTACATTAAAAGGAAATAGTACCTATCTGGTAATACAATGATTTCTAAGCAAAATTTTCAAAGTAAAAATGGTGATTAACAACTAGCCAAAACATTTTGTGGATGTATTTTCAAGGACATACTGAAAGTTACGGTGAGGGAAACGTGGTTTATGAATATTATATTAAATTCTAAAGTAAAAGCAAGGAACTATTTTTCCTCCCACTACTAAGGCCAACAGGAAAAATAAAATTACAGGTCCCAAAGGGGGGGAAAAATGAGTGATTTAGTTAAGATTGTTGAAAGGGGAAAAAATGAGTGATTTAGTTAAGACTGTTGAAAGTGTTTTTTCTTCCATGAGAAGAGAACCGTGAAGGCTGAAACTAAAGAAATATTTGTTATGTAAGTAATGAACACCCACGTTTATTAAAGAGCCTTTGATTTATTTATCTACTTATTGGCTACAAGAGCAGTATCCAGATAAGATTATGTTTGGAGAGTGGGAAAATGAAGTTAATGATTTGACCTACAGGACAGTTCTCCAACTCAGTCTAAAACACGGAAAGCAAAACACCTCACTATTCTTCAAAAACAATTACCTTTCAGAATGAACAGCTATTAATTTGTACTGTTTAAGTTAACCGCAGTAAACTGAGCAGTAAGATTAGATCAGAGATCATTTCTACAGTTAAAAAAAGTATCAAGTTTGGGCTTCCCTGGTGGCACAGTGGCTGAGAGTCTGCCTGCCGATGCAGGGGACACGGGTTCATGCCCCGGTCCGGGAAGATCCCACATGCCGCAGAGCAGCTGGGCCCATGAGCCATGGCCGCGGAGCCTGCGCGTCCGGAGCCTGTGCTCCTCAACAGGACAGGCCACAACAGTGAGAGGCCCGCATACCGCAAAAACAACAAGAACAACAACAACAAAAAAGTATCAAGTCTGTCAGGAAGTTTAAAAAAATGTTCTCTCAAATGTACAGAAAGCTTCAGGTAGAGCTTACCCAACTGGCTCTGCCCTTTGTTTGCTCTATAAAACTAGATAAGGCTCTCTTGTCTAGTGTTTAATCCTAGTGCTTTCTTTAATTGAACCAAAATATTTCTCATTGTGGCTTAAGCTACTTGTTCTTTACACTTTAGAATTCTATGACAGATAAAGGGAGCCATGCTTCACATTAATTGTGTCTCAGTAAATCAGTTAGCTTTTCTATGCCTCAGTTCCTCTCTTTCTTTCATGTAACTCACTCAGGAAACCTGCTCTCATGTAAAATAGATACTTACACTTGCCCTATTTAACTTCACAGAACAAATGAGAAAAGGTCACTGACAATACTCTGTAAATGGCAAAATGTGAGATAAATGATCCAATCCTAGTTCAGGTTTTACCAAGTTCAGCTACATCATGCCTCTGCCTCAGTTTCCTCATGTATAAGTAACTTCAAATTCTAATTTTCTGTCCTTGCATGATTCCAGTGTTTTAGTAAATAATGTGAAAATACATAATCCTGAAGGACAGTGAAGTATCATACTTACACTACTTAAATAGCATAAAAGGCAAGCAGACATCAAACTGAAAAAAACGATTATCTTACCCAGTTTTATCTTAGATCCTGGAAAGTTAGTGAAAGGAAGAGAAACTGTGGTGCTAATAAGCATTTCCATTAGCACAGCTGTAAAGAAATACAGCTAGTGTGACAGGGCGAGAGACAGGCATGGACATATATACACTAACAAACGTAAGGTAGATAGCTAGGTAGCCGCATGGCACAGGGATATCAGCTAGGTGCTTTGTGACCGCCTGGAGGGGTGGGATAGGGAGGGTGGGAGGGAGGGAGACGCAAGAGGGAAGAGATACAGGAGCATATGTATATGTATAACTGATTCACTTTGTTATAAAGCAGAAACTAACACACCATTGTAAAGCAATTATACCCCAATAAAGATGTTAAAAAAAAAAAGAAATACAGCTAGATATAAATACTGCATAGGCTTTTGCTGATTGCTCATACTTTATTTTAAACTGCCTTTTTGTTTACAGTATGGGAAAAAACAGTCTTGAACAGTGATGAGAAAATAAACAAAAAATTATTTCACATACCAGTATAAATAATTAGCCAGTGTTGAGTTTTTGCAGGCTCTTGATATCAAGAAGGTACACAGATCTTGCTGAAAGAATTAAAAGAAATGTATACATATTATATTACCATCTGCTATTAACAAGGGGGAAATAAGAGAGTCTACATTTGCCTATCGGTTTTCATCTACATATCTATGTCACAGATCATATTTTCATGCATCCATCTATCCCTCCATCCCACCATCCAGTATTTATTCTAAACCAGGTGATATGTGAGAGGCTAAGGATGCCATGGTTTGCAGAATTCCTTGTCCTATTGGAAGCTTAACATTTGGTGGAGGAGAGAAGCATTAAAGGAAGTCACAGCAATAGTTTAGATTGGGAGGTCAGAAGGCAGCAATGAGGATGTGATATTTAGGCAAGACCAAAATGACGATATGTACAAAGGCCCTGAACCTAACTGTTCAAGGAACTTTCAAAAGGCTCAATGTAGCTGAAATATGGTGAACACTAAAGTAAAGGATGCTGAAAAGGTAGGTAAAAGCCAAATTGTGAAGACCTTTAAGGTCACACTACTGAGTATGGATTTTATTTTATTTATTTTATTTTATATTTTTGGCTGCATTGGGTCTTAGTTGCGGCACGTGGGATCTTCGTTGAGGCATGCGGGATCTTTCGTTGTGGTGCACGGGCTCTTCACTGCAGTGTGCGGGCTTCTCTCCAGTTGTGGCATGCGGGTTTTCTCTTCTCTAGTTGTGGCACGCAGGCTCCAGGGTGCATGGGCTCTGTAGTTGTGGTGAGTGGGTTCCAGAGCGCATGGGCTCTGTAGTTTGCAGCACACAGTCTCTCTAGTTGAGGTGCGTGAGCTCAGTAGTTGTGGCGCCCAGGCTTAGTTGCCCCGCGGCATGTGGGATCTTAGTTCCCTTACCAGGAATGGAACCCGCATCCCCTGCACTGGAAGGTGGATTCTTTACCACTGGACCACCAGGGAAGTCCCTTTTTTATTAAAAAAAAAAAATAAGACACATTTTAACAGAAAAACAAATGATTGCTATTTTATACACTGCATTTTCTTCAGAAAATCTAGAGCAAAGGATAGCTCATATTTCTATAATAGTTCAACACCACAGACTGAAAACAGAACTATTGAGAAAACAGCTGAACTTGCACATGAAATCTACTTCCCCTTATTGCACAATTCAAGGTTTCTCAGATGACAATACAGAGTCAAACGCAGTGGATAAAACTTTGCAGATTGCCTGTGCTTGTTCCAGGCTGCTGCACTGGTAAACCCACAGGCTGTATTCTTCGTTGCTGGCATCTGTGGTCTTCAGAGCCAAAAAGCTTTTTCCTGCCCCCAGACCATCATCATAACAGATCATCCAGATGATAAAATATAGAGTGTGCCGATGCAAAACATCATACTGATCTGATGTGGATACTTTTATACCATACTTAGAAACAACTAATAAATTCTTCCTCCAGAGGAACAAAAGACAACTTTCCATCTTGCTGGGTGACATCTATATAATTTATCAGGTCTAGTCGCCCTTCAAGACTTTTCCCCTCAGAGAGTTTCAGTTTCTCAATGGCACCAACATACTTCATTAGAAATTCTGCACAGGTATCTGAATGACTGTTGCTTTGTACTGAGCTCTGGGTGTAATCAATATCAAGGCTTGCCACAGTACTGAATCAAGAAAGCCCTCCAAGGCTGGAATCTACAGACTTGCTCTTAGTACTGATTTCAGTATTCTGGGAGCTGCTACTGCTCTGTCGCTTTTTGTCTTTCTGGAACATCTTCCACCATAGCTTGATCCAGAGGCGCCCCCTACAGAATCGAACACTATTTTATCGTCTTCAAAGGTTCCACAGACAGCAGTCTGCACAGATAGCTTCCTTTCCTTCCAACATGGTCAATTCTTGTCAGAAAAACAAGGTACCTCACTGCCACCTGCGATCAGGGTCAGACACCCATCGCCAGGGCAGCCAGAGCCACGGCAGCCACCCCCATTCTGGATTTTATTTTCAAGGCAATCGCTACTCAACAAAAGATCTAAAGCAGGAGAGTGAGATGATCTGATTTACATTTTCTGAAGATGACTCTATTTGCTCTAAATAGTACAGACCTGAGATCAGTCAGGATGCTATTACAGTAGTCTAGAAGAGTAAACGGTGAGAGTGGAGATAGAGTGAAGTAACAGATCATTAAAATATTTTGGAAATATAATTAATAGATCTTGCTGATGGAGAGGAAGTAGGAAGGAAAAAAAGAATTGACAGTAATTCCCAAATTTATGGATTTAGCAAACGGGTTGATTTGTTACATCACAGATGGAAATTCCAGGTGAGAAACAGGCAAGAGTGTGTGGGGGAGAGAGATGTATTTTGAAACATCAAGTTTGAAATGCCTGTCAGATATACAGTAGAGATCATATTTGGAATATATGAATCTAAAACTCAGATGAGAGAAATGTGCTAAAAATATAAATTTGAGTTTATCACTACAGCCTAGTGCAAGAGGATAAATTGAGAAAAGAAGAGGACCCTGAGGAACAATAAAGTGTCAAGCAGTGGAGAAAGTGCTGACAAAGGAAACCAAGAAGGAACAGACAGAGAGGTGAAGAGGAAAACAAGGGATGTATGGTATCATCCAAACCATGAAAAGAGTTAGTTTTTCGGGCTTCCCTGGTGGCGCAGTGGTTGAGAGTCCACCTGCCGATGCAGGGGACACAGGTTCGTGCCCCAGTCTGGGAAGATCCCACATGCCGCGGAGTGGCTGGGCCCGTGAGCCATGGCCGCTGAGCCTGCGTGTCCGGAGCCGGTGCTCCGCAACGGGAGAGGCCACAACAGTGAGAGGCCCGCGTACCGCAAAAAAAAAAAACAAAAAAAAAAAACAAAGAAAACAAAAACGTGTGAATGAACTGATTACTGAATCAATCCCTTAGTTTTGAAAGGGCAAAATAATGAAACTGGAGGTGAATGGTTCCTCAAAGGGCTCCCCTAAGGATTCTATGATCCTGTAATTTAAAATTCTTTTTTTCAGTATTTTCGAATACATCAAGAGGTAGGCAGACAAGCAAACTCTGGTTAACAGTTAATACTGAAAACAAACGTCACTCAGTTATCAACATTAACTCCTAAAATTTTACTAAAAGCAATAATATATACATTTAGAAAATCAATCTTCTTTCTAATATCAAGTATGTATTATTTATTTTCAACATCAGGGGTGTGAAAGATTCTTCTCAAATTAGAAGTCTTAGGGAGAAAAATCAACAATACATACTAGATCAACTTCTGCAAATGCACTCCCAAATATAATTTTCAGAGTAGCACTAGTCAAAAAGACCTGTCATACCTCAAAAATTACTCTGCTTAGCTAAAAGAACTTAATTTTTCTGTATAAGCTAAAAACAGCAGCTTAGTGTATTTCCCCTAGTATCAAAGTCATACATTTCTACAATGTAATCACAAACACCAACAATTACAGTAATGTTCATAAATGTGTTAACAATAAATATTCTGAGTTTCCTTAAAAAAATATTTAAGCCCAGTTTATTTTCACACTGCATTTTAATTCATTTATATGTCCAAAGCACCAATAAAATGCCTTGAACTGAAGATGGCACTTTTTGTTGGGAGGAAAAGTTATAAACATGCATCATAAACCAGGTTATTTAATAAAGTTGTAATATTTAGTTTATTAATCAAAATCAATATTTTCAAGACCAACATTAAGTGTTTATCTTGTAGGATCTCTCCTATAGGAAACCTGAAAAGCTTTGTACTCACTTCCAGATTTTCACCATCTGAACTTTCTTTTGTTTTAGATGCAGGAGGAGGGGAAGACACTGGAGGAAGAGGGCTGGTTATAATTTGGGAGCTGAAAAAATAATAGGAGATATCACTGATATGTAAAATATTCTTTCTGTAAGAGAAGATACACATTTTTAGCATAGTTCACCTCAACTGTGTCTGGTTAAAGCACTACTTCCTAAAGTATGTTCTGTGCAGCACTAGAGTCACATTATGTTCTGGAAAAAAAGGCTGCATAGTCAGAGAATATGGGTAATAGCCTCTTTGGGATGTATGTGCAAGTTTGTATGTATTAAAGTTTCTGATAAATACTATAGTTTTTTTTAAAAAAGTACGTTTTACTTTAAGCCAGTATCTTCCAAACATATTTGACCACAAGACAACCTCTACCTTTTTTAACCTTTTTAGAAAACATACATATTAGTGACCAGCAGACCATAATTTGGGAAATACTGGGTTATAGTTTACAACCTATCATGAAATTTTAAATAGACTTCCAATAAAATGTTCTAGGGGGCATAAGTAAGACGAAGTTAAATAAGCATCACTAGAGACTGAAGGCCTCCAATGTACAGTGGAAGAAAATGTAAGGGGTCTCTTCTCATAAAAACAGAAAAACACAAAGCAGCCTATGTAAGAAAAAATGCTTTTCTCCTGTTTCTCAGTTCTCCTGCAAATGAAAAACAGAAGATAAAAACAGCATTATCATTATGAAAAATTCAGAAATATAACCTTGAACTCACATGATAATCAAAATAATTGTACTAATTCAGATAATCTGAATTCTAGACTTCCTTCTGTCACTGACAAATCTCATGACCTTCACAAAACAACTTTATACCTTAGCCTCAGATTTCTCACCCAAATGTTCCTATTTATCTCAAATTTTAAGATTTTATGAAAAGCAAAATGGCAAAGCAGAAAGAACAAGGGCTATGGAGTCAACTCTACCTAATTTGCAAAATAAAAAACTTTGGGCAATTTACTTAACTTCTCCTTAAGTCCCTCATATCTAAATTAGGGATATGAATACCTACCTCAGAGGATTACTAATAACAGGTTTAATATATGTGGACCATCTCTTGGTGTCTGCTACAGAGGTGGGAGTTCTTAATTGTTATTACTGTTAATAGCTGACTTTCAATTCAGCTAACAGGTTGTTTTAACTACTGAAGAGGTGAAAAACAGTCAATAAAAAATACAACTTTACAATAAAATATTTGAGTCCACTAACTTGCCGCATTTTTCTTTTTTTTTTTTTGCGTGAATAGCAATATCTGACACAAAGCACCATGTGTCAGACACTTTTCTAAATGCTTTATGTATTAACTCATTTAATCTTTCAACAATCCTTAAAGGTTACTATTGCTATATCCCCGTTTTTAAGATGAGAAACTGGGGCCACACAGAGAATATTTAATTTACACAAGTTTACACAGCTAGTAAGTGGCAGAGTAAAGATTTTAACTAAGGAATTCTGACTCTATAGCTTGCAAAACACTGCCCTGTAATATAGTGGTTTGTGTTCTGTGAGTGCACATGCCATATTCACTGGTAAAACTTCCAACTTAGGGTTCGGTACATCTGGGGAAAAAGAAAAGAAGACAATCTGAAAAGGTGGAAAACTATCAGATTTGAAAATAATTCCTCCCTGTATATCCGTACCTATCTATTTCTGCAGAATTTATTCCAGAATTCGACACACTCTCTGACACTGAACCCTGACTATCCTTCTTGGTGGGTTCTAATCCATTCTTTATGTCATCAAAATTTTCATATTTGAGAGCTTGGACCAGCTGTAATAGGTACATCAACAAATCCTGGAAAACAAACAAACAAAAAATAAGCTAATATTAGAAAAAATGCAATATGATTATAGACAAGTTACGTCTAATTATTCCTAAATATCAAGCTAACAATTTACTTTTATCTACCACTTATCAGCTGTGTTACCTTGGGCAGATCACTAGGTTTCTTAACCTCTTGGTGCCTCACTGGGTCCTCACCTTTAAAATGGCCATAATCATATAAACCTTAAGAGATTGAGTTGTGAGGATTAAATCAATTAATAGAAAAAAGTCACAGAATAGTGCCTGGCACAGACTAAGTGACCAGTAAATGTCTTGTTTAAAATGGTATCCCACTGACATGTACACATTGCAATATTTAAAACAGATAACCAACAAGGACCCACTGTATAGCACAGGGAACTCTGCTCAATATTCTGTAATAACCTAAATGGGAAAAGAACTTGAAAAAGAAAAGATACATGTATATGTATAACTGAATCACTTTGCTCTACACCTGAAACTAACACAAAATTGTTAATCAAATATGCTCCAATGTAAAATAAAAAATTAAAAAAAAATAGTATCTCAAAATCAAGGTGAAAATGAAAACAAAGAAAAAAGATTGAGATGGTTCATATAAAACTGAGAAATTAACAAAGGTTCCTTTTTTCAGCAATAGATCAGATAACGGCATTTTAGGTCTAAGATTACATAAGAAACTCCAAATTTTCAAGTTTTCTAAGTTTCTGTTTCATAATCTTTTCTGGTTGGGATTTTTAAAAATATTACCTTTTTTTTTTTTAAAGAGAACTTGAAGTTTAAAGAGTTCAGAGTTTAGAGAATTTGGGTTGCTTCTTAAATGGAAAATACAATGAAACAGACATTTTAACACTCTTATTTAAAGGAAATGTTTACTTTCCTGCCAACTACCAATAACGGCTTGAAGAAAACAAATTTCTAAATCTAAATTTCTCATACTTCTACTGACAATCGAAATAATTTGGACTAAAAATGTGTCAACAGAGTAGTTTTTACCTGAGTTTTCCCTTAATGTAAAAAAACTCTAGGTTTAATCTTCAGAATGGAAATATTTCCTATCTTACTCTATAAATGTAGTTCTTAGCCCTTCCCAATGACTACTAAGAAAACTCCAAAAATTTTGCTTTTAAAAATAATTACAGGGCTTCCCTGGTGGTGCAGTGGTTTAGAATCTGCCTTGCCAACCGGTTAAAGCCCTGGCCTGGGAAGATCCCACATGCTGTGGAGCAACTAAGCCCGTGCACCACAACTACTGAGCCTGAGCTCTAGAGCCCGTGAGCCACAACTACTGAGCCCACGTGCCACAACTACTGAAGCCCTGTGCCTAGAGCCTGTGCTGCCCACACACCGCAACGAAGAATAGCCCCTGCTCACCTCAACCAAAGAAAGCCCGCACGCAGCAATGAAGACCCAACATAGCCAAAAATAAATAAATAAATAAACAAATTTAAAAAAAACAAAACAAAAAATAATTACAAATTGAAGAAACTCACAAAACTCAAAAAAAAATTTAAAGCATCTATTGTCTTCCAGTTCCAATTGCCACTCAGGCACTTAAAACTCATAATTAGATAATTTGAGACTTCGTGACTATCAGCTCAATTTTAGTCACCTTTCCTTAAGCCAAGAAACCAGGTTAAATCCCTTGTAAATATTTCATGGACCACTCTTTCCTTTCATGTCTATAACAACTACGGCATTTGTAATTACTTGTTTATTTACTCTTTGTCATTTCTACTATTTTATAAATTCCATGAGGACAGACTACTTCCCAAAAATGTATTTTCCCTTACTTAAACCAAAATATATTCTTTTCATAATTTTTTCTTATATTGACAGTCAACATTTCTTTTAATTACGAAAAGCAATATACATGATTTTACCACTAAATACCATTTTTTCTCAAAAAATTAAATGAAACGTTAACTGGCTTATTAATTCTTACTCAAATATATCAGCATCAGTGGCCAGGGAAATCAAATGACTACCAAAGCATCTCTATAGTGTTCTGTTTCTATAAACAATTTTTAATTGGATCAATAAATGTTTGATTTTCTATTATTTTATTTGAGATTTATGGCATCTAACAGCTAGGTATGCTTATATGCTTATTTTAAGAAACAAAATTACATAACAGAAAATAGATTAATCAAGTATCCTCCTTAGGAGGTATAAGTAATTCAGTTTCACTGCTAGCCTTGAATGCTTTGGAAATGCTGCTGAATGTATCACCTAGTGTGTTTTCCCAAGTATAGAAAAGACTTACTACATGAAATCAAAAATGCTGCATTGTTATTAAATTCCCCAGGAAGGAGAAATTTGGAAGAAAACTCCTCTTTTTAAGTCATTCATCACAATCTGATTATGTTAGCCATCTGGTATTCTGTATTCAAACTACACTTTCCTTCATTTGTATGAAAATGAATTAACTTCAGTAGTAAGTACAAAGTCTGTTTGCTCATTAAACAGGCACATCTTGGAAAATATAAAATTCCTCCAAGCATGAAGGACATAAGCATACAAGTAAAACAAAACAAACAAAAAATCATATTTCTATCACAGGCAATTAAGTAAAAATTTCCCAAGAGCTATGAAATACTATCTAGATAGCAATCACCATTCTTCTCAAGAACAAGTTAATTCTAATGCTTCAGAATATAAATGCAACGTTCACTGTCAAAATCACTCCCATTTCTTATTGAATTAAGCGTAACTCTTCATATAGACATTTACAGTTTGATAGTTACAGTTAGATACATGGGTTCTGACCTTGCTTCCCAGACAGCTACATATATCCCACACTTCTGTTAAAGCGAAATATTTTCTATTTTTCCTGTACTTTTCAATCTCTTTGCCTTTGCTCATATTGCTCATGTAAACTCATGTTCAACTCTGAAAATTCTCTTCCTTCATTGTCTATCTCAAATGCCACTTCTTCCTCAAATTCTAATGGGGAATCTCTCTCCTTTTGAGCCACACAATAGTATGAAATATGGCTTTTAAAAATTCTGAAACAGAACATTAAACAAATCAAATTCAGAAAGATATTAAAAGACTGATTAATATTTATTTTATAAATGTATGGTGAGTTTAACATTAGGAATTCAGCATCTATTTCATGCATAGTATATATTAAATATCAATGTTTTTCAGACAGCATGATGCTATACCTACAAATTACAGGGACCCACCTAACACTTAACAGAACTATCAAGAAACATCACTACAGAAATTAGATAAAACATAAATATTAAAATAAAAACACAGTTTTACATTTAACCAACAAACAGAAATAAGAGATAAAAGGGGTGAGGTAGTTCATAATAGTAACAATTGTCACAGAATAAATATAATGTTTTAAAATGTGAAAAAAAAATTTAGAAAATTATGACTGAAATAATCGTGTATCTCCAGGAGGGAAGATTTAATATCATAAAGATGTTAATCTTCCCTAATATAATATATAAATGTAATGTAATTCCACGTAAGATTCTGGTGGAGTTTTAAGAAAATGACAAAATTGTTCTAAATTTAGAATAAATATACAAAAATTATAAAGAAAATTGTTTAAGAAAAAAAGAAAGGGAGGGGTTTTATCCAATCATATATTTAAAGTTATTATGAAGCAACTGCAATTTTTAAAAGTATGATACAAGCATAAAAACAGAAGGTTCACAAAGAATTATCAGAAAAAAGCATATGTAAAAGGCATATATATTGTGACAATAATTCCAATGTAAGCTACTTATTCAAGAATATGGAAAAACATATATTCAAAAGTCTATTCACTAAAATAGTTACAGCAAAAGATTAGAAAACAACTGCCTACCAGAAGAAGCTGACTGGTTAAATAAATTATAAAATAAATTTGCAGTAAAATATTATGCTGCTGTTTGAAAGGAATAAGGTACATCTACAGGTATCCATTAAGTCTAAAAACACAGTGCTTTCCTACAGATTAAACATGCCTTTGACATCATTTGCCTTGATATTCATTTGCCTATGTTTCCAGACTTTATGGACACCAAATATATGTGTTGAAGATGAGAAAATATCCAAGATTATACTGTTCAATTAATAAGGCAAGGTTTTAACAATATGTATAGGATATTCCTATTTTTCTTAATTTTTAAAGAGGTGTAAATATATACCATACATGCATGTATATGCTTGCAATTTGCATAGAAAATATATGAAAAGATAAAAGAGTGGCTACCTTTCTAGGGATAAAAAACGGCTGGAGAAGTGGAGTTGTTAAAGGAATATTACTTTCTATGTTACTATGTCATTTACAATTTAAAAGCAAAGAGAATCAGAAAACAAAAGATGATAATATCATATAGTAAAGGAACAAACCAAATGCTGTGGGATCAGGAAATAAACAAACAAAAATGCCATCTGCTTCCTGGAATGGTTAAGAGAGGTTTCTCAGAGATGTTGAGGTCTGTGCTACAGCTTTAAGGATGAACAGCAGGAAGACTCCACTAGGACAATGAAGTAGCACATATAAAGGCGTGGCAGGCCTAGCTACTGGAAGGACTACAGCATATTGAAAAAATCAGACTGCCCAAATATAAAACACAGTATTTTTCATTCAAGTTTTTTGGTCATCCAAGATGTGGATATTTAGACAAAGTGACCTTTGACGTATCTTTGATGCTATGATTATATAATCATTATGGGTTTGCCAAAAGGTTTGCTCATGTTTTTTCCGTAAGATGGCTCTAGTAGCACTTAGTTGTCTTCAACTTCTTTCAAAACAATTTTGTTAGATCATATTGTGACAGCTGTCATATCAAGTGTGCCTTTAAAAAAAAACTTATCAAAATTGGTGAATTTTTGTGTAGCCATTTTAATATTGAGGATGGAAGAAAAAAAGCAACATTTTCATCATATTATGCTTTATTATTTCAAGAAAGGTAAAAGTGCAACTGAAATGCAAAAAAGGATTTGTGCAGTGAATGGAGAAGGTGTTGTGATGGATCAAATGTGTCAAAAGTGGTTTGCGAAGTTTCATGCTGGCGATTTCTCACTGGACGATGCTCCATGGTCGGACAGACCAGTTGAAGTTGACGGCAATCTAATCGAGACATTAACTGAGAACAATCAACGTAATACCATGAAGGAGGTAGCTGACATACTCAAAATATCCAAATCAAGCGTTGAAAATCATTTGCACCAGCTTGGTTATCTTAATCACTTTGTTGCTTGGGTTCCACATAAGTTAAGCAAAAAAAACCTTCTTGACCGTATTTCCACATGCAATTCTCTACTTAAATGTAACGAAAACGTTCTGTTTTTAAAACAAATTGTGACGGGAGATGAAAAGTAGATACCGTACAATAATGTGGAATAGAAGAGATCGTGGGGAAAGTGAAATGAACCCCACCAACCACACCAAAGGCTGAATGATCTTCATCCAAAGAAGGTGATGTTGTGTATATGGTGGGATTGGAAGGGAGTCCTCTATGATGAGCGCCTTCCGGAAAACCAAACGATCAATTCCAACAAGTACTGCTCCTAATTAGACCAACTGAAAGCAGCACTCAACGAAAAGCGTCCGGAATTAGTCAACAGAAAACGCATAATCTTCCATCAGGATAACGCAAGACCGCATGTTTCTTTGATGACCAGTCAAAAACTGTTATAGCTGGGAAGTTCTGATTTATCTGCTGTATTCACCAGACATTGCATCTTCGGATTTCCATTTATTTCGGTCATTATAAAATTCTCTTAATGGAAAAAATTTCAATTCCCTGGAAGACTGTAAAAGGCACCTGGAACAGTTTTTTGCTCAAAAAGATAAAAAGTTTTGGGAAGATGGAATTACGAAGTTGCCTGAAAAATGGCAGATGGTGGTGGAACAAAATGGTGAATACGCTGTTCAATAAAGTTCTTGCTGAAAATGAAAAATGTGTCTTTTACTTAAAAACCAAAGGAACTTCTTGACCAACCCAATATATGGTTATATTATCCTCTGAAATACCAAAAAACATTTGAAGTTTATAAAACCCATAAATGTTATACTATTCCACAGACAAAGCAAAAGCAAGGAGAAATTTTAAACCGATTAGAAATGAAAGGTACAACATGAATGATTTTAGTACAAAATTGACATAATATAAATTTACAATCCTTCAGCATAACTGTATGAGTACAATTTTCAAAATTCTGCCCCAGATAATTTTTTCTTCATAACTGTCAAGTGACATAAGCAGCTGTTATCACTATTTTTTGGATGGGAAACTGAGGTGAGAATAATATATGTTCCCAAAGACATACAGGTACATAGTCAGAGAAAAGACAAAATTCAAATCTTAATATACATCTGAAGAGTCAGTAGAAACTGAACTAAAAGACCTTTTATTTTTAAGCTAAGTATACACAAACCTCAAAAACACCCCAAGGGCTTCCCTGGTGGTGCAGTGGTTGAGAGTCCGCCTGCCGATGCAGGGGACACAGGTTCGTGCCCCGGTCCGGGAGGATCCCACATGCCACGGAGCGGCTGGGCCCGTGAGCCACGGCCGCTGAGCCTGCGCGTCCGGAGCCTGTGCTCCGGGAGAGGCCACAACAGTGAGAGGCCCGCATACCGCAAAAAAAAAAAAACACCCCAAAACTAACAACCATATTTTGCAGTTTAGGATGCATGCAGTATTTCTATCATTATTCTTTACGTCATAACAAAAATTATAAAATGGTCTAGAAATAGTTCAGTACTTGCATGAATACTGTTAACTCCAGAGACAATCAAATGCTTAGCCTCTAAGCTTGTAAGGCAACAAAGTCAGGCAATCAAAAACAATGATTTACAGTATTTCTATTTAAAGTCTGAACCCATGTTGAGGGGGACTATCTTAACTATAGCCCGGAGGCCTTTCTGTTTGACTCATGTCAAACGTAGATAAAGACTTAATGACTAAAGTGAAATTTCTAATGAATTTCAAAACAAACATTTCACTATTTTAAATAAATATTGTAATAATTTTTTACTTGTGATATAGTAAAAACAATAACAGAGAAGATAATATGCTGAATCACAATGCTAGGAATTGCTCTTTGATAGGAGAGTGAAAAACATCCTATTCCAATAAAATTATACAGTATCTGAGACTTACCTCAAAATAATCTAGAGGAGGGTAGGGAATGGGGAGGAGAGAATAATTGGTGTTAGAGATGAAACAAATTGTCTGTGAGTTGGCAGCTGCTGAAGATGGGTAAATTATGTATGAGCATTCACTATACTACTTATAAATTAAATACATATACAACAATCAACCTTAATAAATGCTGCATTTTGCTTCTTGAAATTCAGATACCACTTTGAATTCAAAATAATGATTGGCACTCCTATATATATTGAGGCTTGAGAAGATTCATCCCATATTCCATAAGCCTTGCAGGCTAGCATAAACTATTAGGTTATGTTTGAGAACACATTCCCTCTATAAAAATTAGTAAGTAAAAAAATTAGTGAATTCATCTACCTTATTAGGAAATTACTAAAATTCAGAATCCAGCAATGCTTTGGGTCAACAGAGTTTTCTACCTTCCCTGGTGGCCTTATATGTATATAAACAGCCACCATAATGTTTGTAGTCTTTCCTTTCCAGAGGATTCAAAACCACCTTCAGAAAATCTACATATACACATAATTGTCAGTAGCTCAAAGTTTAAAGGAGGGGTTTGAAAGAGAATATGATGACCATGCACCTCTATGCTTTAAAGGCCCCAAGGGCTTTTCAAGGCTACAATTAAATGTGGCTTGTTGTAGACTGACTGATAGAGGGAATCCGAATTATTCCCTAGCTGGTACTGCATTAAACCATTTTTCACTAGAATTCCTTTTTCCAGACAGAGCAATACAAGCTCTACTGCCAGGTAAATGTCCTGGGAGAGACTGGACTATCACGTAACAGATCAGGAAGTAAATTTTCATTTCAGAGGAGTCCTTGGAGGAATATTTTAATTTTGCTTCTGCAAACACACATAGTATATCCAGTTCCCTTTTAAAAATTTCCCTCTCTCTCTCTCATACACACACACACACACACACACACACACACACACACACACACACACTCTCAC
This sequence comes from Leucopleurus acutus, assembly GCF_964270905.1. Lineage (NCBI taxonomy): Eukaryota > Metazoa > Chordata > Mammalia > Artiodactyla > Delphinidae > Leucopleurus > Leucopleurus acutus. Next base: position 33,435,886 of record NC_139155.1, read on the forward strand.
ACACAGAGTCCATAATCAGGCTCTAGTTTAAAATGCACCCAGTTGAAGAGGAGTAATGAATAACAATGGACCTCATCATCTGCCTGCCGTAACCGGGCAACAGCATAACGCCTCACTGTTGGATTGGTGTAATGAGAGGACAGCAGCTCCAAGGAATCCTCTACATCCATTGGCTTCCATTTTCCCAGAAGTTCCAATGCCTGTTTGGCCTCCTGGGGTAGATCCCAATTAACACATTTCAAGAACTTCGTCAAAGCCTAAAATCAGAAAAGGTTTAAGAATTAGAAGCAACAGCTTATTCTGGGATAGGAAGGGTCAAGGGTGACTAGGCAGAGCTCAGCTTGGACTTGATGGCAGAGTCACAAAGTCAACGATTGACTCCTTACATAAACACTTTGTTTAGTGTTTAGTATACACACAATCCTAGAAAAACACTGCAGAACGAGGAAAAAAAAAAATCATGTTCCTTGTAACTATGTTGTTTTCAGGTCAAACCACTGTGAATTTTTAAATTTTCTTCAGCTTTTCTTCATTTTGCTTTTGTTATTTTAAAACACTGCAGACCTCAAGACAGGGAAATAGTTGATGCATGTCTCACGAACTCTGAGATACCTTAGAGAAAACCTTCATTTTACAACATCGACATGTGAGACATAAGAGACTGCAGCCAGTGAATGAGAGCCCAAAGTCAAGAAGGGCAGAACCCCACTCTTGAACACCTCCCAGAGTCAATGGTTTTCCTAGATACTCACATACAAGGACTCAAATGAAGTCAAATATGTATGTCTCTTTTACACAGAGAAGTAACTGTTGGGGAATTAGTGTTTAATGGGGACAGAGTTTCAGTTTAGGAAGGTGAAAAATTCGGGAGATGGATGATGGTGAGAGTTGCACAACAATGTGAATGTACTTATTAGTGCCACTGAACTGTACAGTTAAATATGGTTAGAATAGTATGTTTTATATTATGTGATTTTTACCACAATTTAAAAAAACATTAAAAAAAAGACAAAAATTCCACAGTAACAATAATAAAAATAGATAAATACATAGAAGCTCCAGCTTCTGTATATATATTCTGATTCAGCTGGCTGTTTGCAGAATCATTCTGGAGCCTCACTTCTTTAGAAAGGTAGCGAAGTCTTCATAAGACTGTTGGGTAAGTAAACTACCTTTGAGCATATCATTAATGGCTGCATAACAATAAATGCTCTTTAAAGAAAGGTTTATACCTGTTTTCCATAAAAAGCAGTCCCTATTGCCAGATCTCCCTACTGGCAACACTTTCCTGGCTGATCCCAAGACATTTTCTTTTCTCTTCCTCTATGAATTCATGTCTTGAACAAAGATAACTTCAAAATTTTAAATTCCTGCTCTGCCCTTAAAAATATTTTCATTAGTAAACTAATCAAGTTCTCAAAAATGTTCACTTGGACAATAAAACACAATTACTCGT